>NC_092819.1:148829086-149136586 GCF_023375885.2 Dermacentor andersoni | reverse complement strand
ACAGGCTGTCGAGAAATAAAGGGTTTTAAACGGGCGACATGCGAAAGTTCAGTCTTTGCTGACCGTCGGCCATTTGATGTGAGACGTGCTATGCGGTAGGTTAATTCGCTGATGCGCTCCGTAATAACATAGGGTCCAACATAGTGGGCCAGCAGTTTTTCACATAGTCCACGTTTCCTGGTTGGTTTCCAGAGCAACACTAAATCACCAGGGTCATATATCACGTGTCGGCGTCGGCGGTCGCAGCGTGCCTTCGAGCGGTCTTGTGAAACAAGAGTGCGTAACGAAGCAAGTCGTCGGGCTTCTTCAGCAAGACAGACTGTCTCTGATATACAAAGATTATCGTGGCTGGAAAACGGGAAGATAGTGTCTAGTGTATAACGAGGCGGACGAGCGTAGAGAAGAAAGAAGGGACTGTAGCCCGTAACTTCATGCTTTGAGGTGTTAAATGCGTACGTAATGAAAGGTAGCACGCTGTCCCAGTTCTTATGATCTGACTCGACATACATGGACAGCATGTTAGTAAGAGTTCTGTTCGTGCGTTCCGTAAGGCCATTTGTTTGGGGATGATACGGGGTGGAATGTCGAAACCTTGAAGCACATAGACGAAGCATCTCTTCGACCACGTCTGCAGTGAACTGCCGCCCACGATCGCTGATGATGACTCTGGGAGGTCCATGTCGGAGAATGACAAAACGCAGCAGAAAAATACACACTTCGGTTGCAGTAGCCGATGGTATTGCAGCTGTCTCACAGTAGCGTGTCAAGTGATCGGCACACACGATAATCCAGCGATTCCCATCGGATGAACGCGGGAAAGGACCGAGGAGGTCGATGCCAACTTGCTCAAAGGGAGAGCTGGGGGGTGGCACTGGATGGAGTTGACCAGGAGGAGCACTCGTCGGACGCTTATAACGTTGACACTCGCTGCAGCTGGACACATACTGGGCGGTCGTCTGGCGCATTTTAGGCCAGTAGAACCTTTCTTGGAGGCGGTAGAGAGTTCGCGCAGAACCCAAATGTCCAGATGTTGGATCGTCATGCATAGCGCGCAAGACGGAGACACGGAGGCTCTCCGGGACCACCAGAAGATATCGTGGGCCTGTAGTAGAATAGTTCTTTTTGTAAAGAACCCCATCACGAACACAGAAACGAGTGGATGGTGCTGATCGCCTTGCAGTATTGAGCAGTGGTTCTAAAGTTCTGTCTTTTTGTTGCTCGACCTTGAAGGTATTTATATCAGGAAATCCCGGCTCCAGTGATGCGATATAGCAGTCGAAGTTGTCCGCGTCGCAGTCCGTCGTTGGAAGCGGCATGCGCGAGAGGCAGTCAGCGTCGGCGTGTCGGCGGCCGCTTTTATAAGAAACGGTGAAGTTATATTCCTGTAAACGGAGTGTCCAACGCGCAAGCCGGCCCGACGGATCACGGAGATTAACCAGCCAGCAGAGAGAATGATGGTCTGTCACCACAGTGAAGGGGCGCCCGTACAGGTACGACCGGAAGCGCTGTACTGCGAAAATAACTGCAAGACATTCTTGCTCTGTAACGGTGTAGTTACGCTCGGACTTACTTAAAGAACGACTCGCATAGGCGACGACGTGTTCTTTGGTGTCGACGCGTTGAATAAGGACGGCGCCGATGCCAATACCGCTAGCGTCCGTATGAACTTCTGTGGGAGCCGCATGGTCGAAGTGTCGGAGAATGGGATGAGACGTCAGACGAGACTTCAGCTCACGAAAACTAGCTTCACATTCAGGAGTCCATTCAAAGGGAACGCCCTTCTGGAGGAGGCATGTCAGCGGATACGCGATGTTGGCAAATCCACGAATAAACCGGCGGAAGTACGAGCAAAGCCCTAGGAAACTGCGTAGCTCTTTTACATGGCGAGGTTGCTTGAAGGCTTCCACCGTAGCAGTCTTCGCTGGATCAGGCCGTATACCGTCCTTATCCACTAGGTGTCCCAGAACGAGTGTTTGGCGCTCTCCAAAATGACACTTCTTCGAGTTGAGCACCAAACCCGCTTTGTCCAAGCAGTCTAGCACAAGATCGAGACGTGCGTTGTGCTCACTGAACGTGCGCCCGAAAATCACTACATCATCTAGATAGCACATGCATACTTCCCACTTCAAACCACGCAGGATGTTGTCCATGAAGCGCTCGAAAGTTGCAGGCGCATTACAGAGCCCGAACGGCATCACATTAAATTCAAAAAGTCCATCTGGTGTTACAAATGCCGTTTTCTCCTTGTCTGCCTCGTGCATAGGAATCTGCCAGTACCCCGACCTCAAGTCTACAGACGAAAAGTAAGACGCTGATGAGAGGCAGTCGATAGCATCATCAATACGCGGAAGAGGATATACGTCCTTTTTAGTGATGGTGTTGAGGCGGCGGTAGTCAACACAAAATCGCCATGTACCGTCTTTCTTTCTAACCAAGATCACTGGCGCAGCCCACGGACTACAGGATTCTTGGATCACATTCTTATTTAGCATTTCGTGGACTTGGTCATTGATCGCCTTGCGTTCCGACGGTGAGACTCTGTATGGTTTCTGTCGCAGCGGTTGGGCAGATCCCGTATCGATGCGATGGTGTATACGAGAAGGAGGAAACAATGGTGGTCCCTCTTGCTGGAAGAAGTCAAACAGTCGGGCATGTTTTAGCAGAATATTCGCCACTTCGTGACGCTGCTTAGTGCTGAGCGACTTGTTTACCATAGTCAGAAATGAGGAGTGCGCCGCAGGGCAGACATTAGCGAAATGGCGCTCATCCGCAGAATCAAGGGCCTCTGTAAGAATGGCGAGCGATAGCACGTGATCTTCATGGTAGGCGGCAAGTTTCAGACCCTGTGGTAGTATTGCAGGTTCACTCGAACAGTTTACGGCCCATAAGTTGGTGCGTCCCTGAACAACTGACAGCGTGCAATACGGTATCAGTACATTCCTCTTGATGCAACTCAGGTGAACGGGCTCCACGGTAGCGTCAAACGTTCCGTCGGTGGTGGGAAAACAGGCGACTGAAACACACGTTGCGGATAACGGAGGCACAACTGTATCCCGGGATACACAAAGCACACTTTCACGATACGGTGGGGCTTCCATAAACGCCGCAGCAAAGCTCGTACCTACACTGATTTCACCCGTTTTGCAGTCGACGGTGGCACCACACAGTTTCAAAAAATCAAGACCCAGGATTACGTCATGCGTAGAATGAGGTAGAACAGCGAACTCCGCGTTAAATATTTGACCACCCAAGGTAACGTCTACATTACACACGCCCACAGGGTACAACAACTCCCCACTCACTCCGCGAAACGTATCGGCACGGTCCCAGCGAAACATCACCTTTCGTCCTAGGAGGCTTTTAAACGCAAGACTCATCACTGAAACGGTTGCTCCCGTGTCCACTAAGGCCATGGATGAAACCCCGTCAATTAGTACAAACACCTTATTCTTAAACATACAAATGGTTGGAGGTATCTCTGTCGATATCGAAGATTGTCCAGCGACCTCACCTCCAACGGCCGCGCTGGCTAGTTTTCCGGAGGTGGCGACGGGTATCGACGCCGCGGAGAGGGCGACCGGCTTACACGAGGAGCGGGTGGTGGTGTCAAGCTGCGATCGGATGCTGGAGAACGGTTCCGTAGCGGCTCCGGGTGCTGGTGAGGCAAGCTTCCTAGATATGTGTGCGAGGGCGAATATGTTTCGCCCAGAGGAGCGCGGTACCGCCTAGACATCGTCGATCGGTCGAACCTCGGTGGTTGGCGGCGATTGCAGTACCTGGCAATGTGACCCAAGTCGCCACAGCTATAGCACACAGGTAAACGACGATCGATGAACTGCCCTTCGAAGCGCTCAGCCGTGGGGGGTCGTGTAGCAGAGCGGAGCGGCTGAGCCTGCTGCACAGGAGGAACGGTCGGTCTGCGTGCAAACCTGCTGGGGCGAGGGTGTTCTGCTGGTCGGTGTTCGGGCGTAAATGTGTCCTCACGTGGCCATGGAGCACCTCTGTGGTTGACGTCTGTGACACATACCGCCGGTTGCCAGGAAGCGCAGGGTGCGGCAGGCGCCATGTGTTGCGGGTAATAAGCGTCAGGTTGTCGTATGACGTCGCGCGCAAGTTCCTGGTGCCGCAGCAGTTCTTCACGCACGATCTGCCGTATAGTAGACGAAAGATCGGCAGACGGGCTCTCATCGACGCTGGCAATGGTTGTCACATTCGCCAGGCGTCCAAACTTTGGCACAATGCGACGTGTTTTCAACGTCTCAAACGTACGGCAATGACGCACGACATCTGAGACGGAATCAACGTGTTCCCGACTTATGAGGAAATTATACACATCTTCTGCAATTCCTTTGAGGAGATGTCCGACTCGGTCTTCCTCGGACATCTGCGTATTTACGATTTTGCACAGCTTGAGGATTTCCTCTATGTATATAGTGCATGTTTCTCCAGGAGCTTGAGCTCTTTGAGCAAGTGTTCTCTCGGCGCGTTTCTGTTTGGCGTGGGTGTCGCCAAAACACTTCTTAATTTCCTCGACAAAGTGCTCCCACGTTGTTAGGGAGTCTTCGTGGTTTTCATACCACATCAGCGCTGTCTCACTCAGAAAGAGTGCAACATATTCAAGCTGAGTGATAGAATCCCAACGGTTGTAGCGGCTCACCCTTGCGTAGTGCATCAGCCACTCGTCGACGTCTTCGCCCACTTTTCCCGCGAACGAGCGTGGTTCCATGTAGTGCCGCAAAGGTCCGACTGGCGCTGACCTTTGAGAAGGTGAAACTATAGCTGGCATTTGTCCACCTCCGTCCTGAGCCATAGGGAAGGTCGTTGGCAAGAGACCGGCAAGACGACGGCTCCGGCGAAGTTCTAGATGTTGCGACTCCGTGGTACGTTCTGTCGTACCCAGCACCTCCACCACTCTGTTACGCCCACAAAAGGCGTTACTTTGAAGCCGGGTAGAGCTAGAAGCGATGGCCTTGGTCAACTGAGCGCCTGTCGAGATTCAGCGAGCCAGCCACACGTCGTCGTCCTCGTTCACCACCCTTCGGTGCCCCCCGCATACTGTTTGTTGAGGCGTGAACCCACTATGCACCTAAGCGCGTCACATTCGTGAACCCACTATGAACCTAAGAGCGTCACAATATATATATATATATATATATATATATATATATATATATATATATATATATCTATGAAGGCAACATTGATGCCTTCAAGTAGTATGTGTGCGTTTATTGACCAGTTGCCGTCACTCAAATAGATCACGTGCTCATAAAGCCTGCGGCAGAAGGGATGTTCCACATCCACCGCCAGTGGATGTGGAACCAGTGCCACCACCGTGAGTGGTGGCACTGGCTAAGACTGCCAGGGTTAGTTCTAGTAGTAAAACATAGATACCCCGAAAAGTCGATGAGAAAAATTGGAGGACGCTTAAGCTTCGCCTTCAAGAGTGGAACGCGATAGCGTTATCGCACCCCGTTCGCACCGTCTACTCAAACGCGCTACGCCAGCCAAACGTCGCGATCGGCGCAGATAGCCGGGCCCCGACACGCCATCAAGGCGGACGCGATCATGGGGCGAGTGGCGCGCCACGTGTCGGGGCAGCGCCGTACATTGCGAGGAGGGGGTCTTCTGTGTTTGCCGCAAGATGGCTCTGCTTGTGCGCAGAGCGCAGAAGAAATGTAGTGGCAACGTACTTCGCTACTCGTGAAACTGCGACTTCTGTAAGTTACATGGCCATAATTAGCGATATACACCGCAGTATAACTTTCTACGGCACGTTTCAAAGGCAACACCGCATTCACTAGAGGCGATTTTGTCCCGTTTTGAAGGAACGAACTCGTGGCTGAGTGGTAGCGTCTCCGTCTCACACTCCGGAGACCCTGGTTCGAGTCCCACCAGCCCATCTTGCAAGATGGTTTTTATCATGAAGTGCCTTCTGGGATCTATCGCTCACGGCCGACACCGACGACACCGGCTTTTCTGCGACACGAGCTCCTTAACGCTGTCGCGTTAAAACGGCGCCACGGTAGCTCATTTGGTAAGAGCGTCGCACGCGTAATGCGAAGACGTGGGTACGTATCCCACCTGCGACCAGTTGTTCTTGATCCACATTCGTTTCCATTAATTCATTTCTTTAATCCAGCTACGAAGTATAAGTAATTTCCTCTGTTTGTCCTTGGTGTCTCTTTGTTGGCTTCTTATGATATGGTTAATAAAACCGCGCCCCTCAGTTCCCTTTCTTATCGTTGACACAGACACACACACACAAACACAGAGTGGTAGAAGCAGATAACGAAGCACATATTTTAACACCGACAAAGTGGCGGAGAGGTCGGCCTTCTGAGCGACACATGCCAAGCCTGCTTATACATTTTTCGTAATGACGAAGAGTAATGACGATGAGGAAACAGCTACATAAATGACTTTGCAGCATATGTGTACGAGATTCACACTAATAGTTCGGTGATACTGGCCACGGCATGCATAGTTTTCAGTTAAAATGAATATTGATGATATCATATTGGGTAATTTGCAAGAAGACATTTTTGCTATCCACTCGTTATGTGAGAGACGTTGCATTTCTATTGCTTCTTTCGAGAATGTTAACTGACCACCGAATTTAACAAGAGAAACACAGCTGGCATGCTTCGTTCCAGGAGGTGTGCAAGATGGCGCTAGTGTTGGAGTACATTATTGTCGGCGTGCTGGTGGCGGCAAACCTCTCCGTCGGCCTCTACTTCTCCTTCCGCAAGGCCAACGTTGGCCCCGGAAGCAAGGTGACGGCGACAGAAGTGTTTCTCGGAGGCAGGATGCTCAAGACGCTTCCCCTGGCTGTCTCTTCCGTCGTGTCACTCTTCTCTTCAACCGGTCTCATCGGCATTCCGGCTCACTACTACGCGTACGGATGGCACATGACTTGGTCCTTCCTGATGCCCCTGTTCTGCATTCCTGTTGGTACCCACATTTTTATACCCGTGCTCTACAGGCTTCGCATCACATCTATATTCGAGGCAAGTATTATTCACATGCTGCATGCGTGCTTTAAAAACAAAGATGGGTCACCTGAAATGATTCTGTGGATATTACTGGTGTCGTAAGCTGCTTCTAAATGCGCCCTTATACTCTATTCGCAGAAGCAAGTGACAAATAATTGTTTTGAATACAATATAACATAACAGCAGCCAGTGTTGTTGTTACAGTAAAATATGGACTTAGCCGCAGTCATATGATAAAACAATGTCACTTCGTCCGTTCGAAATTACGCGGTAAAATAGGGTTAGGAGAGGACACAGAACTCTACGCTGATGTGAAGAAACTCTGCAATTGAAGCAGAAGCTCAGCTTAGCCTCGAGAACTATAAAATAGACGACTATAATTTTTCTCCGCAATATTATTTCAGATAGAAATAAAAATGTATGTACAGTCTCCACCATGGCGTGACGAATGTGCAGCCATTTCCCCCTTATCTCAGGATAAAGTTTGGTGGATGAAACTGCTCGCACTGTGCTACTTAATGCTAAAGGCCCTGATGTTAAAAGGCCAGAAGTATTTTAATGAAAGTGATTTTGAATCTGTGTAACACTCAAGATGTATTCACTTGTTTTTTAGTATTACTTTTGTAATATTCGGATGATGTGATTGATTAACTTGTGTTTAAATGATGTAACTGTGAGAGATGCCGTTTTATTTTTGTTTTATTTTCCTACTTTGACTGTTTAACTCGCGCTTGAAAAATGCGCTTTATTGTGGGTGCGCTTTTCATGTCACTTCTTCTTATGAGCTCTTCCTAACTGAACAATTCATTGTTGCTGGAAAAGTTGGCCAACAACATTTACACATTCCGCAGTAAATCACTTACAGTGCACAATTATGCTGGCTATACTAGAGAATGCATTAAAAGAACTGCTAATATATATAAAGACAGGAAATATGCCACATTTTCCTGCACAATTTTTAACCGCTCTTCGCCTTAACGAGAAGCAATGGTCTAGTTACGGTGCGTTCGGTTTCCGTGCGTGTAACCTTGTGTTCTTGACCGGTCTCATGCAAAAAGCTTCATTTTTTTATCTTGTACATGGAGTAGCGCGGCCGCCAGGCTCTGAGGCTGGCGTCCTGGAGCGTGTTCTCATTGTTAGTGGGATTTCTAGCTGCTATAGCGGATATCTGTGCACATTAATTTCTTACGTTACTGGTCGTGACGGCTTGGACACAGTTCAATACAGAGGCTGCATCCGGAAGACGCGTCACACATTCAGACTAAACTTCAGGTCAACTTCAGACTAAGCCACTCTAGGGTGAGGGAGATTATCCTGGCGTGCTTGGGTGGTAATTGTATCGCCAGAGCATCTATTACGCTTGTAGCATAGGTGCTTTAGCAAAAGTTTATCAACTCAAGGTCTTTAAGAAGGAAATAAACATGGCGTATAAATATTCTCCTGGTTACTCCTGGCGCTCAGGGGAAGTCAATATACGGCTTCCAAATCTGCGGGGGCAGAATCCTTCTCTGTAGGCCGGGAAACAGCTTCGTTGTTTTCTCGTCGAAGCGCGTGCGCATCAATGCGAATTGTTCCACGTCACCCGCTGTCAACTTATATTTTATGATGAGGCTCTAAATTTTGGATTCCTTACTCATATCGAAACACCCTCCGATCTTACATTATTAGAACTGGCGTGCAGGGTTTTTGACTTCACAGAATAACGGGAACTATTGGAGTATAATTTTTTCCCTGTTTTTGTTCTGTGCAGTACATTCGTCTGCGATTCAATGCCACTATTTCTTTGACGGCATGCGTGATCTACATTTTTCTCACGGTAAGTCAAGGGCAGAAACCAACGTTTTATATTTGTATACGCGAAGGACGCGAAAATTTTAATTATTTCTGGCAACAGCGCTCACGGCATTCTGTCGCGAATGTGTTGCCGCACATTGTGATAGTATTCCCCATAACTGGATTAAGAGACGGCAGTGTTGAAATACCAGAATGCAATGTCATTTCACGTGGTGGTGGAAAGCTAGAGGCGGTGTCGGGGGGGGGGGGGGGGAAGGGGTACTCAGCAGAAGGGATGTTCGCTTATAGACGACTTTTCGTCTGGTCAATGCTTCGTCATTTTTTTTTGTGTGTGCCTCTCTTTTGTGTTCGCAACTTTCACGGTTTTGTCGTGCCTTTCATGCGCAATAAACGCAAATTTCACTACTCTTCTTCTGAAAGCGATTGTTGTGGAGACCTGAAAGCAGATGGTACCTCAACTTTACCGTTAGCGTCTCTTTTAGAGGAAAATAATATGAAATACAGTAATGTAACAAAATAATAATGAGCAAAGCAGTGATAACCAATAAAATCACAAGAAAATAAAGATGCTGTTTCGCGCAGAAAAAGACTTCGTTATCTGAGTTGCCTTTGTTTTAACGTCGGAACTAATATTCTGTAACTAGAACATCTTCGACAAAACGTAGCACATTTGGTAAAATACTCTGAACTATGATACTCCAGCAACAGAGCGACTGCTGGAAAATTTCTTTTTTTTGTACTAGTAACTGTTGGCCCCACATTTTTCTCGATTTCCCATGCTTATAGCATTCCACATTGGAATACATTGACTCTGTTTGCCCAGAAGCTGGGTAGAGATCAATCAAGTTGTTCAACTCCACAAAATGTACTATGGACGGCGTACGGTTACATGTACGATAAGACGAAGCGCGAGGAGGCGGTTAATCCATCAAGCTTAAGCTGAAAGTAGGCCTAAATACTCGACACGGCTAGCGTACTACCGCATTGACGTTGCTCTTCGAGTTTCGGACGGTTTTAGCCTTCCTGCTACTGATACCATCGTTCTAGACTCCAAGCTGAGTTGGCGTGGTCAGGTGACCGAAGGGCATGAAGTGCGATATGGCCACTATGTTGCTGAAATGAGAGGAAAATGAAATAAAGCTGGCTTCATTGTAGGAGCTAGGACACCAGTGAAAATTCCGTTAAAGTAAATAATTATGGCAGGGAATAGAGGAATTTCATTATTGATCGACGCCTCTTGTGTCACAATGGCGCATACCCATTCTGGGAGACTGGCCAAGAGTAGGCACACACATCTGGCGGCACATACCAAATGGCTAAGCAAAAGAAATATCAAGTATTTGTAATCCTAAATATGATGCATTATTTCATTGACAGGTGAGTTGCTTTAGAGATGCCTGTGAGCCGATAATATGTGTTAAGGCTTTATAGAGGATAACTTTTAATGCGTAAGCATTCTTTCGCGAGTACGCCAGCCCCGTCACGCGAAAAGTGCTATGCCTTGTAATTTGCGAAGTTCAGATATTTAATCATTGTAATAGTGTAAATATACATTATTGGTAGCTTTATAAGCAATAAGGAATAATATAAAAAATTAATAAAAGAAACATTACCCATAAGGATACATAGCGCTTCATAGAATATGCACAGCGAAGCTTATAATCCGGGTGGGCCAGCTTACTTGGGGCTGGGCCAACATGAAATTTGGACGTAGGCCAACTTAAATTTAGGGATGGACCAGCTTGAAATTTCGGGGCGGACCATCTTGAAATTTGTGGTTGCGGGTGGGCCAACTGACATTTGGGCGTGGGCCAACTTAAACTTGGGGGTAGGCCAAGCTGAAATTTGGTGGTGGGCCAACTTAAATTTGGGGATATGCTTACGCATACTTAGAACAGTCCGGTGGATTTCAGTGTTCTTTCTTTAATACGCAGATCAGAGGTTCGTTTACTTGCCTTACTTTGTCGGTCAGCATTCAGGGCCGATAGCGGGTACTTGTATTCCACGCGCATATATATACTTGGAATTATATACACGTGGTATCCGACTAGATACCGACCGACCCAGCAGCAGACAGCAGCTGCAGCGACGCCATAACTGGAAAAGTGGGTAAAGAAAGATTCGCTTTAATATGATGCAAATCCAACACACGTGTTGAACGTTGTTAAGCGAAGGTTTAGTGAAGCGGTTAAATAAGTACTTTACATCGAAACAACCAACAGTGATACGTACGTTGTGAATAGTTTCATCGTATGCAACGTTTGATCCCATGGAATGTTTGTAATGAAGCTATAAAAGGTCACAGCTTTAATTCCATGCAGTGTTTATATTGATGCACTACACCCTTGACAATTAGGCTGTGCCGAAATGCAAAACACCGGGACAAGCGGATGTACAGTGTATGAGACATCTACGGAGCGTTGTTACGAGAACGAAGGCGACGTGTGAGACTTGTCCAGGGAAGGTCGGCGATGACAGGTACATGTACAAAGAGTTACGACATGTGACCAGCTGCATGTACTAATTCTGTATTTCTTGCTTCCCCGCACAACATTCCTATTCTTGAGGATCGGCCAAAAACGGGCGCAAACGCAGTTCTTCCTACCCAATGGTTCAATCAAAGAAAATCAATAAAATCAAAGATGCCATCGAATATAAGGCGCAATTCTATTGAGAGGTCGGTGAGCTTGAGAAATACATATACCCGGCATTTGCAGATGTTTATGTTTTATGCAGAAATTTATTTTTGGTTACGCCAAACAGATCTCATAGGCATAGGACACGTTGACTCCTTAGTGGAATAGCGCAATATATTTAACGGGCTGCTTGATTTACCTAATTTTCAGATTTAGACAGTCGATATTAGCGGATCCTCCAGAATGGGCATACGTGCCACTGTGATGCAGGAAGTACAGAATCCCTAAATGTAGTTAGGTGGGCAGCTAGATTCTCTCTGTGCATACACCTACACGTCATCGCCATTCTTTCTTCCACGAGAATCATACTGCCACGCGTACTTTACGTTTCCTGGTGACAGTCTTTTCACCGGAGTAGAAGGGCCCTATAACGTAAAACTATTCCAATATGTTTTTATTCCAATCTCCTGACGTCAAATTTGCGTAACCGCCGACGCAAGCACCGGGCGGTCACCAGCAGGGTTGTCTGAACAGACCAATCAAACGCTCTCCTCGTTTATAGGAGGTCACTTTTGTTTGTTTTAAAAACGAATAACATTGCCTACACTGAGTTGCTTGTCTTATCTAATTGGCTGACAAGAGACGAGGAGCATGCTCAAGTGGAGAGGGATTCGATAGGGCCCAGCCAGTGCACTGAAAATCGAGAACCGGATCAAGAGGGGGGTGCCGGCGTCTGTGGTTGGTCCGCTTTGCCTTACTTAGCTTGCGGTGGCTCATCGAAAATCGCGGCCGCGTGTAACGGAAGCTTAAGAATGACGCTGAAACGGATCTTCAGCAAAGAAGATTTGGCAGAACGAGGTCGTAAACGTGCCGAAAGTGCTCGAAATGTTACACGGCCAAGCAAAAAGTACTATTATACGCAAATAAACCCACGCTCCCCGGCAGGTGCGACTCGCCGGTGCCTCAGCGATCGGTGGCAGCCATCTTTTATTCCTTTCGGAACGGGGCAGCGTGCGGCTATTCAGAAGAAAATTCAGTTTTGTTCGGCATATTAATGCATCTTCAACGCGTACGCGTCACTTTGACGCGTGAATTTTCGCGATTTTATGACGTCGCGTGACAGGCAGGTGAGGTGGGTGCAGCCCGAAAACTTTTGACCAATAGCTGCGGGCTAATGGCGAAAAGGGGTCGAATCAGAAATAAGTATTTCTCTTTTGGTCGACCAAATCATGCATAATCAGTGTACACGTCATATCAGATGGGGAGCTATCACAGTTTTCGTGACGTCGCGGGACAGACAGGTTAAGTGGGGGTAGTCCAAAAAAGTTTTGACCTATCGTGGAGGGCTGATTGCAGAATTGGAATAGAAAAGTTTGGAATAGTTTTAGGTTATAGCGCCCCAAATCTTCAACGTTATCGCCCAGCGAAAGACGCGCCTTTCTGTATCGGAAGTTTCACGAATGTTGTCGCTCCTTCTATTTGTTGTTTATGTTGTTGCCGAGCCTTGCGTAATCTGATTGCGTGCGCGACAAGAATAGGGGTGTACTACTGAGACATTGAGACATTAGGATAGCGCTTGTCGCCTTAAGTGCGTTAAAGGTAAGCACGTTTGCGGGACGTTACGGTGCGTGTCCTTTCAAGTCTTTCAGTTTACCTTACGGAAACACAAACGTAAAGAAAACGTTATAAAACAGGGCGCCGTCTGGCGCCTCGCGACAAGCGTATCAAAGCGAAGACGATCTATTCGCAACCATCCTGCTGTTGCAATGTGGGCGCGTCTGGTTAGGCGTACGGGCGCCAGAATCGCCGAACGATCTCAGAAAATGGACGCGCTATGCGCTCATAACTAACCTTTCAGGTGAGTTTAGAGAAAGCGAAAGCTCATTACAATAGTTACTGGCGATCCACGCGAGTGAGGGCGTCGCCATCACGAGAATTCACGCTGAAGCGGGAGCCATGGGTGCCGCCATGTTGGACAACGCTATTTCTTAGTGGCCCTAAAGATTACGGACGTTAAACTTGCCAAATAACGTACGCTATCATAGCGCACGTAAACTGCAGAAATCCAATAATGTTGCGAGCATGCGCAGTGATGAGTACACTGTTTATTTACGTACGTAATGCTTTGACGTTCGGTTGCAAACGCTAAAATAAATCTGTCTATTATGAAGTTCGCAAGGGTTGACGATTGGGCGAGTTGGTATTGCATTCTAAACTGGTACAGCGCAACATAGAACGGAAGAAACAAGCCAAGCCGGCCTGATAAAGGAACAGAGCGCTAGCTTCCTGCGAGCATCAACGATTATCCTCGAAGGTTCAACGAGTCATGCATAAATAGCTGACGCGTGTGATCCGAAAATCAGGATATCGATGATCGCCAACTTTGCTGGCCGCTATCGTCGTGCTTGAGCGTAGCTCCTTTTGGCTATGCAGAAGTTTGTCCAATAAAGAGTGAAATTCATAACTCACAGTTTTGGCACTGCATCGTTCTTGACCGTCACTACAACGCCACATCTGGCGGAGGTGCTGGGTATCAATGTCTTGACATCACTGCCCAGACGTCTCACACTGTACACGCGCCCGATTCGGTGTTCGTATACTAAAGTAGATGTCAGCGGTGTAGCGCAGGATTATGAAAAAGGAGAACTCTCCCGTAATCGAGAGTAGGTGTAAGCACGAAATGGCAACCGGCAAAGCAGATTGGTTGCAAATGATATTAGCCACAATCTTAAAATGGGTGTAGTGCATGTTCGCAACTATGCACCCCACCACACCACACCGCCTCACACCATGCTGTGCACTGGCCCGTAAGGACGATGGCCAGCTAGAAGAATACCTGCTGAAGGCGGCACGACAGGCAGCGAAACACGCAAGCGAGACAAAGTGCACTGCCCAGCTAGAAGAAGAAAAGCGCCTGAAGGAAGCGCCACGCAGCGTGGTGCCATCACTCGTGGCCATAGGCGGGAAGGTTTAATTTTTCCGGGTGAGGGGGGGGGGGGAGGCGAGGGGAGGCGGCGACCCGACCAGCTTTCCAAACCCTATATTAAAGCGAAGCTTTCTATGTCTTACTTATCCTACACATCTGCGTAGAACACTACAGTTTACATTCGCAGTTGTACCGTTAAGAGTACTAGAAATTTTCAATAGGAGAAAAGGAAGTGTCTATATAAAGGCGTACGTTGCGGATATTTTACATAGATATTACTTGACCATCGTCTGCATTTGTCCGGTAGCCCTAGGGAACTGAAGAGAAACTTATGTAAAAATCCCAGGGCACCCATGGAGCTTTTGTAAGATAGCAAAAGAGCGCTTTTCGTAATTTCTGGCTCCATTAGCAGTCCTGGGGTATCTCTGTGCGTGAATGCCACACTTATCTGAAAACCTGTATATCTCACTCGTGGTTGCCGAGAACGCACTGCAGGAAAGCCAGCTTACACATCTGCGTAGAACACTACAGTTTGCATTCGCAGTTGTACCGACAAGAGGACTAGGAATTTTCAATAGGAGAAAAGGAAGTGTTTATATAAAGGCGTACGTTGCGGATATTTTACATAAGTATTACTTGACCATCGTCTGCATTTATCCGGTACCCCTAGGCAACTGTAGAGAAACTTATGTAAAAATCCCAGGGCACCCATAGCGTTCTTGTAAAATAGCAAAAGAGCGCTTTTTCGTAACTTCTTGCTCCATTGGCAGTCACGAAGACGCCGTATATCTCGCTCATTCATCCGTGATTGCCGAGAACGCATTGCAGGAAAGCCAGCTTACACAGCTGCGTAGAACACTACAGTTTACATTCGCAGTTGTACCGACAAGAGCACTAAGAATTTTCAAAGGGAGAAAGGAAAATGCCGATATAAAGGCATACGTTGCGGATATTTTACATAAATATTACCTGATTATCGTCTGCATTTGCCTCGTAGCCCTAGGGAACTGAAGAGAAACTTATGTAAAAATCCCAGGGCACCCATGGAGCTTTTGTAAGATAGCAAAAGAGCGCTTTTCGTAATTTCTGGCTCCATTAGCAGTCCTGGGGTATCTCTGTGCGTGAATGCCACACTTATCTGAAAATCTGTATATCTCACTCATTCATCCGTGGTTGCCGAGAACGCACTGCAGGAAAGCCAGCTTACACATCTGCGTAGAACACTACAGTTTACATTCGCAGTTGTGCCGACAAGAGGACTAGGAATTTTCAATAGGATAAAAGGAAGTGTCTATATAAACGCGTACGTTGCACATATTTTACATAAATATTACTTCACCATCGTCTGCATTTATCCGGTAGCCATGGGAACTGTAGAGAAACTTATGTAAAAATCCCAGGGCACCCATAGCGTTCTTGTAAAATAGCAAAAGAGCGCTTTTTCGTAACTTCTTGCTCCATTGGCAGTCACGAAGACGCCGTATATCTCGCTCATTCATCCGTGATTGCCGAGAACGCACTGCGGGAAAGCCAGCTTACACAGCTGCGTAGAACACTACAGTTTACATTCGGAGTTGTACCGACAAGAGGACTAGGAATTTTCGAAGGGAGAAAGGAAAATGCCGATATGAGGGCATACGTTGAGGATATTTTACATAAATATTACCTGATTATCGTCTGCATTTGCCCCGTAGCGCTAGGGAACTGAAGAGAAAGTTATGTAAAAATTCTAGGGCTCTCGTGGAATTCTTGTAACATAGCGAGAGAGCGCTTTTCATCACATTTTGGCTCCATTTGGCAGTGAGGCGCAGCGTACGTCGGTGGGTTCCACAGTTATATGAAATCCTGTATATCTTAATGATTCGCCCGTCACCGTCGAAAACGCACTGCAGCAAGGTCAACCTACACATCTGCACAGAACACTACAGTTTACATTAGCAGTTGTACCGATAAGAACAATGGGATCAATGTCATGCTTTCAGCCTATGGAAACACGTCATGCTACCCAGACGAACTGTATATATCTACATTGCATTCCCAGCCATCACCATGGGTAAGCCGCGGGTGCAGCGCACGGCAGAGGAATCTGCCGTACGTGAACGTAGGCGCGATCGCGATCGTGCCCGTATGGCCGATCCCGTGTAGCGGCTACGGCATACAGAAGTCATGCGTATCCATCGACAATCCGATTCGAGCGTGCGCATAACAATGAGACGGAAGTCAGACGTCGTCGCCGTGCTGATCCTGATAGGAATGTTCACGATCTGTTCCTTGATGCCGTACTGAGCGGGAGTGTGAGTCAGGCGCCGGATGCACATGAACGGCAGTCGAGGCGCAACAAGTCGCTACTCCACGGCGTTAAGCTTGGGTAGACCTTTGGGCATCGGAGGGTACACGTAACCGTTCGTGGTGCTGAAGGTAGGTAGCGTGGTGCAGTTCGCATTGGGGGAAAGCTTCGCGTTCAACCATCTTTCTTTAAGGGGCTTTGATTGATTATATATATATATATATATATATATATATATATATATATATATATATATACACCTTAATAATAGCTGCACATGAAGAAACTTCCTGTGACCTCAAAGAATTGTTCACTCAAGTGACGGCCTTGTATGCATACGTACAATGCAGACAAAGTGCAAAATATATATATATATATATATATATATATATATATATATATATATATATATATATATATATATATATATATATATATATATATATATATATATATATATATATATACATACATATATATACCTTAATAACAGCTGCACATGAAGAAACTCCCTGTGACCTCAAAGAACTGTTCACTGAAGTGACGGCCTTATATGAATATGTACAATACAGACAGTTCACTTTCACAGCCTGAGTCGTGTCTCAGCACGAAGAATCTGGCTTCTCTCGGCAGTGTAATCTTCCTTCGTGACATTGTTTTATTCTTCGCTATCACTAATACTACGTCGCCTTTCGGAGAAACTGCAGCACCTCTCTTTTTTTCTGTGAGTCCGAGTATAAGCGCTGCTGTGTGTGACTGCTGTTGATTGATTTGGAGTGAATCTGGCTTGGCCTTGTTTCGGTTACTGAGTGAATTATAGTGTCTCCCAATTACCATGCACCAAGGCTTAAAGAAAGAGCGCAGTTGCGTTAATCGGAGAAAACCTAGCGCATATTGCTTCCAGTAAAGTGGAGCAGCGGCTAGTAATTTTTTCGTTACTGCGATTTCATTTGGTAATTCTAATTAATTGTTTAAATTGAGAATATGAGAGTGTCAATGTGGCATTTGCAGGTACTCCCAAATGACGTCTAACTGCAGTGTTTCCAGCGGCGTACTAATTGCGTACAATTTTTTCCGAATGGTAATAAAAGCCCCACGAAAAATGAAAAGTAACTGCGCTCGCATTCAAATCATAAAGCAGCACCTTCAGATAGGCTAAACGAAATCATCTGTTTTGCCTGTCGCAAACCCGAAGAGACGGCGCATTATCTTGGTCATCGTACGGAAGGAGCCCCAACAGCAGGTTTCGCGGCTTCGCAGCTACCCTTTCCTCTCATTTCTAGGTCACACGTATTAGCCGTATCTGAAGACCGACTAATCACATTGATAACAAAAGCCCTTTGATAAAGCAGCCTAAGCGCAGCTCTGACCACGCACGACACATGAAAGGCAATGCAATAGGCACAGAATGTTTCAAAATCCTGCAGGCTCCGCTCGCGCCGCATCGAAAGAGTGCGCGCGCAGCTATACTTCGCGCCAGAAACTTGCTCCAGACCAAAGCCAAATTTAAGTGACGGCATTATTTTTCAAAAGAGTCTATACGTGCTGCAAAAACAGGTTCGTGGCAAAAAGTAAAAAACGAAATAAACAGATCGGGAAGCGATACGCGTATAGACAAACGGCAAGACCGATGCGTTCAAGTAAGTAAACGTTCCGCTTCAAAACGAGCAGAATTGGCAGTCTTTCCCAACTGATGCGTAAGAATTTCTTAGTACTGACGTGGTGTTTCGTATAATTCCGAGAAAGACCGCGAAAGAACGTTGAGACGGAGAAGCGCGGTTTCAACACCGCGAACTGTTAAGTGTTAGACGACGCGGAAGAGGCGAGTAGAAGCAATGTTCACTGGCGTTATAGATAGCCGCAGCGTATGTGGACGTGGGTTGAAATGACTAGGGAGATGTAGCAAATGAATGAAATATATGCAACACTTATTAGGTACATTTTACCAGTATGAACAGGGATCAACCGCGCTCCGACAGCGGCTGCGTCTGGCGCGGCGCCACCGCCCGTGTCTAGATATAGGCATCTGCGAAAGCGACAAAACGCGACATGTGCTGAGAGCTCTGTGGGAGCTGTGCTCTCGCCGTTTCGTTGGCGTTGAAGCGAGAGGCAGCCCGCTGATGAATTTGCTCGCTGCGGCGGGTGCTATGTTGAAAGCGATCCTCTTACGGGACGAAAGGAGGGACGCTTTTCCGTTGGGTAAGGATAGGAATGCTTTTGCAAAAAAAAAAACCATCAGATTTCAGTGTGCCCTTATTATCTATGAATTCGTAAGCGCCATTGAATACTAGCTGCTGCCTAGAGGACGCGTTCGAATAGGTCTCCTACAGCTACGCAGTATACTGAGTCTGCTTCATCACATCTTCTGTGGCTTTCTTGATGACTGGCGCTCTAATTCTATGTCATACGTTCGTTACCCTTGCCTCGAGCTCATTTAACGTTCTCTTCGATCACGTAAGCACGATCTTTCACATAATTCCAAAGAAAGAAGAAAGAAAGAGCGGAGAGAGGTCAGGTGACTTAGTCGGCTAATTTACAGGCCCGTGCCTTCCAATATATTGCGCATGAAAAGTCGCATCCACCCAGTTTCGTGCTCGGCTGCTGCTGTCTGCGGGAGCCCCGTCTTGCTGATACCACAGAAGTGGAAGACATGATTACTGTGCAGCGGGCCGTTCTCACGTCGGGACAGAGAGGCCTCGTCGCGGGACTTCGCTGGGAAACTCATCCACCACTCCTTCAAGGATTTCGTCCACGTAACGCTGTCCAGTCTCAACGTGTGATCGAAGATGGGACCGATTATAGCACCCGCGTAAATTCCAAACCACACTTTGAACAACCAGTGGTACTGGTGCTGAGTACGCTTTACCCAGTCTGGATTGCAGTCACTCCTATAGTGTTAATTATGCAAATTCATCAGGCCGTTTCTGCAAAAATGGGCTTAATCTTTGCACATCATGGTCATCAAAACGTCTGGTGACTCATCGGCTTTTCTGAGGACGCAATTCGAGAAATGTAGACGTTCCTGCTGGTCCCTACCTTCCAAACATTGGTGCAGGTTAACGTGGTACGTGTGAAAGGCCGCGCCACTTAGAATCCTCCTAACTGATGACTTGGATATTGGTACCTGGACGGCCACGTCTACCACGCTAGCGTCCGGGTTTGAGGCCATAAATGCTAGGACATCCGTGCGTAGGCTAGGACTCAAAGATGGAGTTATGCGCCACTGTTTATGGAAGCTGCCGGTTTGTCTCAGGTTTTCATATTTTCTGATGATAGTCGATGCGTTTGGGTTAACGTCACACTTCCATGACTGATTTATATTTGCGGCCTTCCTCTTGTCATTTGTAGCTCCCAAGACAAGGATCATGTTTTCTTTCTGTGTAGTGTATGGGGGGGGGGGGCCCTGTATCTGCCTTTTGAACGGCCGCATATTGGAAATTACAAATAAATATTCAGCGTACTAGAAGTTACAGCTTCAATGATATTTTGAACAAACATTAGGAAGAACTTAGAAGCAATACATTTTGTAACGTGTTTGGGTAATAGCTAGTGTATTTAATGCGGTCCTGTACAAAGGGTTCGGGGCCAGAGGCCGCGCTTTCTTAAGATTTGACTTCATTATTAATTATTCGGTTTTACGTGCCAAAACCACTTTCTGATTATGAGGCACGCCGTAGTGGGGGGCCCCCGAAATTTCGACCACCTGGGGTTCTTTAACGTGCGCGTAAATCTAAGTACACGGGTGTTTTCGCATTTCGCCACCATCGGAATGCGGCCGCCGTGGTCAGGTTTCGATCCCGCGGCCTCGTGCTTAGCAGCCCAACACCACAGCCACTAAGCAACCACGGCGGGTAAGATTTGACTGGCTGCAACTTGTCCGTACGTTCTAATTTGAGTGCCCGGATAAGGGCTCTGGCTTTTGGCTCAAGGTCATTTGAAGGTCGCCGACAACAGGAGGTAAAAACATTTCACGTTTAATTGCACGAAGCTAAAGTTGTGATCTTTGGGGTAGAGAAACATAAACATTGCATGAAGCCGCACGCTGCCTAGTGTGAAAGTAAAGACAGTTGCACGCATTGCCATCAGGTGTATAGGATTTAATGCACGTAGCTTCACTAAAGCTTCGCTTCGCACAAATTCCATAATGTGCGTATAATCTGCATGCTCGCTTACTGCGTTAGCATTGCTAGGTTAACTTGCGCAACTTCCAGGGGCTAGGTATTGTTATTTTTATTTTATTTTAGTCTATCCTCAAGACCGATGTATTACAGAGGGGAGTGGGTAAGAAACATATACATAAGTAAATAACAAAGTTAGCAAAAGGTAGTTAGTTATCACAGCGAAATTGATTAAGTAATTGTATTCGGGAGTGATGGTGTCTGATATGGCCGAACGAAACTTTTGAGTTGTCCTTGATTGCGACAACTGCGCCCGGAAGGTGGTTCCATTCCTGAGAGGTCCTAGGAATAAATTATTGGTAACGGGGTCTGGTGTGGCACTGAATTATTCCAACCTTACGGCTATGATAAATGCGAGGGGAAATGTAGGTAGGGGATGATATAAGATTATCGCGCAGGTAGGAATTTTGGAAATATAGTTTATGAAGTAAAGCAAGGCGAAAGCACTTACGTCGGCCTGAGAGAGGAGCAAGTAGCAAAGAGTTTTTCATGGCAGTTACGCTTGATAAGCGGCTCTAATTGCTATAAATGAAACGCACGGCATTGTTTTGGATTAGTTCACGTTATTGAATAAGGGTTTCGAGGTGCGGGTCCCAGAAGGATCAGGCGTACTCCGTTTTACTCCTAATAAGCGTTTTGTATAAGATTAATTTTATTGATATAGGGGCAGAAGAAAAATTTCGGTGAAGATAATCTAGCATGCGGTTAGTATCGTTAATTACCTAATCGATGTGCAACGGCCAGGAAAGTGACGAGGTTATCTGGACGCCTAGCTATTTATAGAAGGTTACGACTTCTAGGAGAGTATCATTAAGATAATAGTTCGGCAGAGGAATACTGCTGCACACGCATACATTTACATTTAATTACGTTAAGTTGCATTATCCATACACCACGCTAGTTAGATATGGCGTTTATATCGTCTTTTAAGAATTTGTTATTAGATTTGTCTGAGATTTCATGGAGGATAGCACAGTCACCTGTGAAAGATAAATATTACAAAATACATCATTGGTTAAATTGTCAATGAAAATTAAGAAAAGAAGAGGGTCTATAACCGATCCTTGGGGCACACCAGAGTCTACGGGATTAAATGGGGACATATGATTATTTGACAGAACATACTGTGACCGATTAAGGAGGAAATGTTTAAGCCATGCAAACAGTTTAGGATCAACACCAAGTCTACTAACTTTAAATAGAAGCAATTTATGACACACTTCGTGTAAGGCCTTGGCGAACACAAAGAAAACAATCTGCGAATGAACCTTTGTCGAAAATAAGATGAAGGCTGTGAGTAAAAGAAGGAAGTTGAGTTTCGCAAGAGAAGTTCTTTCGGAAACAATGTCGTGCTTTTGTGAAAAATATGTTCAAGAACCTTGCAAGGAATGCTCGTGAGGGAAATGGGGCGGTATATATAGTTGAGCGGCGAATTTTCGCTACCGGACTTGTGAAGTGGGATCACCTTCTCGGCCTTCTAATCTGTAGGTAGCTGATGGGTATCTAAAGATTGCTGCAAATTTCTTGAAAGTAGAACAGATGAATAAACAATAGCATTAACCAGAAATTTCGCGTTAACCAAATCACCACCAGGACTTGGTGACAACTTCAGGTCTTCAATTACATTTTTGAGCCCCCAAGAGGTTCAATGATAATAAAGTTCGTAGGTGGATAACTGCAACACTCAAGAGTTGGAAGCACAGAGTCAGTACATACGACAAAGTTGTTAAAGATCACAAAACTAAGGACACGGGGACATATATCATCGGGTACCAGGGAACCACTGGAATCAATCAGCGTGACCGAATTATCCTTGGAAGGGTAATAACACGCCAAACCTTTTTAGGCACATTCGCAAGCATTATGGGCAAAGTGTGTACTTGGAATGCCTTTTTGACAAGTTTTATAGCCTCTTTGCAAGTATTGTTCGCCTCCATATAAGCATTCCATTTCGATGCCAGTGCACTTTTATTCGCTATTCTATACAGCCATTTTTTCGGTCGGAAAGCCTTTGTAATTTGGAGTTGAACCAGGGCCTCTTAACATTGCAGAATATTACACTTAACAGAATAAACTTGTCGGTGAGCTCATGTATTTCGTTTTGAAGACGATCCAGTTCTCATCAACCGTCCGATCATCAAATTGGCTTAGGAAAGGATAAAGAAAATTAGCTATCTCAGTATTAATAGCGTCAAAATTTGCCCTATCATAGTGGTAAATAATTTTTTTCTACTGGTTTTAACACAGGAGATAATATGTTGAACGAAAGACCCAAGTGATCGGTTGAGCCCAGTAAGCATGAAACATTGGTAACTTTGTCAGGATGAGAGCATAAGATTAAGTCAAGGAGGTTAGCAGCGCTGTCGGAGATCATAGTTGGTTCCAATACTAATTGTGTTAGAGCAGGCAATGAGCACAGATCAAGGAAGTCGTTACTTTGTGAAGAAAATGGATAACAGTGCGGATGATCAGTAGTGCAGCATATGTTGGGGAAGTTCAAATCTCCCAAGAATATTGTTACGGGGATGTTGAGAGTATAGGAGATTGTATATACAATATATATACAAGATGAGTCAAAGTACTTAAGATGGCTGACCACCAACACGCAGCAGCCAGCGTCTCGCGATCTTCTTCCTTTCTCTTCTTTCATCCTTCCGTAACAGGACCCTTGGGCGGTGAAGCGCCGTCTCGGCGCATGGTAGACGAAGAATTGCGAGCCAAGTATGGCTTCAGCCGCGAAACGTGCACGACGTAAACAGGCGTCGGACTTGAGGTTGCATCAAACTGTAGCGGCGAAATATCGTAATTTACGTCGTTAACTTGACGTAAGACTTCATGACGCCCTGTGCAGTGAGAGAGAAGGTTCTGGGAGAGGCCAACCCGACGACATGGTGACCAAAGGAGCACCCAAGCACCTGGGGAGAACCGAACATCGCAATGCCACCGGTCATAACGCTACTTTTGTATATGCTTGGAGGCTAACTAAAGGAGATCGGGCTACTTGACGTGCCATGTTAGCCCGATCGATGACTTCACGTGCGTCAGTTCCAAAACGCGGCACAGAAGGGAGGCTGGTGTCAAACGGCAATGTGGGGTCGCGACCATACAAAAGATAAGACGATGAATATCCTGCAGTGTCATGTCGGGAAGAGTTATAAGCGAACGTCACGTAGGCCAGCGTGGTGTCCCAGTCGCGGTGGTCATTGGAGACGTACATCGACAGCATCTCTGTGATTGCTCGGTTGAGACGTTCCGTAAGACCGTTCGTTTGTGAGTTGGTAGGCGGTGGACAGCTTGTGCTCAGTGGCACAAAGGCAGAGGAGGTCGTCGACAAGTCGAGACAAGAACGAGTGGCCGCGGTGTCTAAGTAACTGTCGAGGTGCACCGTGGTGGAAAATGACGTCGGGGAGGAGAAAATCGGCGACGTCTGTTGCGCAACTAGTCGGCAACGCCTTTGTTATCGTGTAGCGTGTCGCGTAGTCAGTAGCGACGGCGATCCACTTATTCCCTCTAGTCGTCGTCGGAAAAGAGCCAAGCAGGTCAAGGCCTACGTGGAAGAACGGTTCAGAGGGAACTTCAATTGGATGGAGTCTTCCGACAGGCGGCAGGGGAGGTTTCTTCCTGCGCTGACACAATTCGCAAGTTGCGACATAACGACGCACAGAGCGGCAGAGACCCGGCCAGAAGAACCGGCGTCGTACGCGGTCGCATGTACGCAAAACTCCAAGGTGTCCCGCCGTCGGTGCATCGTGAATTTGTTCGAGAGCGACGGATCGCAGATGACGAGGAAGGACAGGGAGCAACTCAGGGCCGTCAGGGTTGATATTGCGGCGGTAGAGGATGCCTTCGTGCAGCACGAACATGCGGCCCGTCCAGTCAGTGTTGCCAGATTACACTCCGGCAATGATGTACTGTAAGAATTCGTCGCGTTGTTATTCAGCGCGCATGTCGGTCATGCCAGTAAAAGCCATCACGCAGGTCACCGGATCATGCGCCGCAGGATCAGGGGGATCCACGGGGTGACGAGAGAGGCAGTCAGCGTTATTGTGGAGGCGTCCAGTCTTGTAAATGACAACAAATGAAAATTCATGGAGCCGCAAAGCCCAGCGACCAAGCCATCCTGTCGGGTCCCGGAGGGAAGACAGCCAGCAGAGTGCGTGGTGGTCTGTAACGACCGAAAACGTGTGACCATACTAATATGGCCGGAACTTGGCGACAGCTCAAACTAAAGCCAAGCACTCCCGCTCGGTGATGGAGTAATTTCTCTCGGAAGGTGACAGCAGGTGGCTGGCGTGCGCTATCACGCACTCGGTACCATTCTGTTGTTGGTCGAGAACATCGCTGATGCCATGGCCGCTTGCGTCAGTGTGGACTTCGGTCGGTGCAGGTGGATCAAAGTGGTCAAGTATGGGAAGGGTGGTCAGAAACCCGATGAGAGCGGCGAACGCGTGAGCCTGCTTCGGGCCCCATGAGAATTGCGTGTTCTTTAGAACATCTCTCATAGGCCGAGCAACGTCGGCGAAGTTTTCGACGAAACGGCAAAAGTAAGAACACAGGCCGAGAAAGCAGCGCACGTCAGAAGTAGAACGCGGCACAGGGAAACCGCTTACAGCGCAAAATCTTTCCCGATCTGGTTGGACACCGGATGCGTCAACGAGATGTTCCAACACGGTAATCTGACGGCGCCCGAATCGACACTTCGTGGAGTTCAGTTGGAGGCCGGCTTTTCGGAAAACCTCAAGAATGGCAGCGAGTCGGGTAAGATGGCTGCCGAATGTGGGAGAAAAGACAATAACGTCGTCAAGGTAACAAAGACAGGTGGTCCATTTGTAGCCTCGCAGAAGAGATTCCATCATGCGTTCAAATGTCGCAGGAGCATTGCATAGGCCAAAGAGGATGGCTTTGAACTCATATAAGTCATCGGACATGGTGAACGTCGTCTTCTCGCGGTCCATTTCATCATCTGAAATCTGCCAGTAGCCGGAGTGAAGAACGATGAACGAGAAGTATTTAGCTCCGTGCAAGCAGTTCAAGGCGTCATCGATGCGTGGTAATGGGTAGACGTCTTTTCGCGTGATCTTACTTAAGTGGTGATAATCTACGCAAAAAGGCCTGGTACCACCTTTCTTTTTCACAAGGACGACAGACGAAGCCCAAGGGCTGGCTGATGGCTTTATGACCCCTTTGCAGAGCATGTGGTCCACTTCTGATTGGATGACTCATCGTTCAGCATGCGAGACACAATAGGGACGCCGCCGAATAGGATTCGTGTCTCCAGTATTTATACGGTGGTGAATAACACATGTTTGGCCTGTCGCCGAAATCAAAGATGTCACTGTGCGATTCAAGCAGGAGACGTATTTTCGCGAAGTCATCCGTTAAGGAAGCAGAGCTCTGAGCTGCAATTGGCGCCAGTAAACCACTCTCGGCATGCAGACTCTGAATGTCAAATTCGGAACAACTAGAAACGCTGGCCAAGAATATGCCGGCCGGAATCACTTGAGGGCACAGGCTGAAATCCGGAAGCGGCCGGCAATGGCCGGGATTTGATCTCGTGACTTCATGCTCAGCAGCTTAACACCATAGCCACTGAGCAACCACGGCGGGTGAAAAAAATTTCCAGCATCCACAAAGCACGCTATATTTCTATTTTAATTAGTTACTGTGCCGCGAGAAGGGGATCAGGCACCTCCCTCTGTTAAGGTACTGAAAGGCAGGCATGCAAACGCGGACACATGCAGAACAAAAAAATGGCCACACGAACGTCGCCCCGCCGGATATCAACGTAAATTTCATGTATTTGATCCACCCTTCGTTCTTGGTGAAAAAAACACAGTTCATGGATAGCATACACTGCTGTGAACATCTCAGTCAAATTTCGCAGTCTTGCGCGTTGCGTGAAGCTCCCAAGCGGCGCGCAAAGTCAACTTTTTCGCAAACTCTCTCTTTTCATCCCAAGCCTGCTCCTCACTACTTTCTGGACGCTTTATTTCGTAACATAGCAGATTCCCATACGCGGCTGCTATTGACCAATAGGTGTAATCGATCGAGAAGAGTGTTTGGATCAGTTACTGCGTATATTTATTGGCGCAGTTTAATAGACAGGCTAAAGTCAACGAAAATCTGATTTCGAATTTCGATAATAATTTAGTGCTTCCGGAGGAAACCCACTTTCCTCTGCTCACGCTCGGCAGCGGCCGCCCGCATATCATTCAAACTTTGCCCACCCTGTTTATTGATGTCGCAGCCGTCGGGTGTCGTAGTTTTGAACACTCAGCTGTAGATTGGACCACTCGAAACTTAAGGTCAGACCACACGCCCACTTTCTAGCTCGCGCTCAATACTGGCCGCTCCTAGTTAGACGCATCGGCATGCTTCGTTTCTTATATCGAGCTATTGATAGCGCTTCGAAACGCGCAACTTTAATGTGGCTACTTTCCTTCGGTCGAGCTTGTGCAGCACAAGGCCGGTCCGCACCACGTAGCACGGCCGGACTGGAGCACTCCAGGCTTGTCGTGCACAAAGTCAAAGCCGTGCATACGCACTACAGTTTCACGTAGCTGTGGTCTATTACGTAGCGTAGATACCGCGGCCGCCTCGGGTGGCAGCGACGAGTCCGCCGAAGAGCGCACTGCCGACAAGCGCGCTTGGCGCGCCGTAGGCGCCAAAATTGGAAGTAGTGGCGCCTCCGTGAAACATCCTAAATCAAATATTGACGGCGCGCCACTGTGACGTTCAGTAGGCGGACCGCTGTGAGCACAGCCCATTCCGCCGCAGCCTCCGCAGTGCAAGGCATTGAAGAACAAGTGGAAGAACTGCGGCTGGGTTTATACGCGACCTTTGATTGCCAGTAACTCAGCTTCTGCAAAGCCCATGGAATCGCTCTTTGCGGCAAAGTATTCCCGAAATATTCCACTTTAACTTAGAATGCAGTTCTCGACTTCGATAAAGAGTGGTTCAGGTCCCCTTTAAGGGGAAATCAGGAAAGCAGAGAGAAGAAAGGACAACAAACAGGACAGGGAGGTAGCTGGAGTCCAGCGTCTTCTCGGTCCTGTCGTCCTTTCTTCTTCGGGCTTTACTGCTTCCCCTTAAGCACTGGAAACGCAGGAAATGTCTAAATTACAGGTAACCTAGCTTCTCGCCGTAATCATCAATTGAAGAATAGCACAGTGACGGAAAAGAGGAACAACGAAAAACGTATCTGTGCATGCTCAAGGATAGGCTGCATGCCCTAACCCGTCAATCACGAACACGTACGGGTACTCGCGAAACATTAATGTTTAGTCACGACACTTCTTCCTTGTGCAAGATAATGTAGGGATGACTTACAACGCTACTATTTCATTTCACTTTATTTAGTTATTTTCTGAAAGTGCCCAAGAACAGCGTTACGCCTTAATATTGGTGCACTTGTGTTACACAAAGAACATAAAACCGAGAAACAAAAAAGAATATCTCTAACAGTCGCACAAAGTGCAACAAAAATTGAATTAACCAAGTACAAAAATCAGGCAATGAGCAAATAGTAGAGCTGAATATATCAAGATCATGATGCAAGGTATTTTGTTCTGCTTCAAAACGTGTTGTAGCGTTAGAGGTGCAAGATGAATTTACGTAGAAAATGCTAAGATTACGCAAGTTAGGGTGAGGCATGCAGGACGTTACAGCTTACAGTAACCGCGGACCAGAGAAGTGGCTGTGAATTATTTTATACATGAATAAGTAATCAGGGTGTTTGCGCCTTATTTGTAGGGGTCTAATGTTAAACATGCGCAGTACACGCTCATAGGCATAAAATACACGGCGTCCAAGAAATCAATCATACAGGATACGAATGAAACGTCGCTGAACACATTCAATTTTTGCAACATTGGTCAAATTAATGCATTTCCATACAACAGAACTAAGCTCTGGCTTCGAGCGGACAAAAGAAGAATACAAGATAATAGCGCTGTTCACATTCGTAAACTTTGTCATCCTTGATATGAGACCTAACTTCCTGTAGGATGCATTAACCATGCTTCAAACATGTTCTTCGAAAGTTAGCTGGGACTCAACCAATATTCCTAAGTCGCGCGTGCAACTTGCTCTTTTCAAAGGAATATTATCAAGTGAGTATTCGTATAGTAAAGGGTACATATTGCGATTAAAGGAAACAACAAGTGTCTTAGTTCGATTAATGCGCAGAAAGTTGGAAGCCCACGACTCGGCAACGGAAATCACATCTTCCTGTAATAATTCACAGTCGTACCCTGGTTCTATTTTACGGTAAAGCTTAATATCGTCAGCGTATCAAAGGAGACGCGAATGACACAAACATTCTTCAAGGCTATTAACAAAGATGTTGAAAAAATAATGGGCCTAAGATCGACCCTTGTGGAACACCGGAAGTTGATTCACAAGGCAAAGAGTACTTAGCGCCAATACGAACAGAATTTAACGGAGTTTACAGGTAGTCCCTAATCAGCGTGCATAGGCTAGTACTAACGCCGTAACTCAAGAGTTTATGGATAAAAAAGATGATGAGAAAGAACATCAAATGCTTTTGACAAGTCGAAATATACGGTGTCTGTCTTCGGTTAGCGACAGCGGGACCTGCAGCATCAAGAAAAGAAACAAGGTTCGTTTCCACAGACCTACCATGAACGAAGCCATGTTCGCATGAACTAACCTTATGCTTAAACGAAAACAACAGATGTGTAAACTGTGATGACGTGCATGCCGTGCCACTTCGTCATCACGGGCACTGATATCAGCAGCGGATAAGTAACCGCTGCCTATAAAAAGCGTGTCAAAAAGAATAAACGCTGATTCCTTGTTCTGCACCGGCCACTGTCGTTTTCTGGAGTACGGCTTCTCGGTTGCCGCACGCTACTACATAAACAGAGCTATTTCAAACGCTTTTGCAAACGAAGACAAGAGGGACACGGGGCGATAATTTTTGATGTCGCTCATGCTGCCACTTTTATGAACTGGCACAATTATTACATTCTTCCAACGAGAAGGAAAGGCGCTTGTACCCAAAGCAAGATTAAAGATGTGCGTAAGGAGAGGAACAAAAATAGAACATCCTTTGATAACAAAACTAGGTATACGGTAGTAAGCAAGAGAATGCGTTGGTTTCAACTTACTTACGACCGCCGCGATATCGTGTTCTGTAAAACTTGAAATGTTGAAATGGTCACTGAAGGTATCGTGCCAGTAGCCAGCGCTAGGAGCATGCGTAGTATTTAGGAAAACCGAGGAAAAATGTTCAGCGAATGCATTAGCGATATTGTCACAGTTTCTAAGAATGCCACAAGATGGACGATTTATGATAATAATCTCAGCCCGCTCGGAACTGTAATCGTTTACATAGGACCAGAAATGTTTTGGGTCGCATTTTACGCGCTTTTCGACAAACTTAATGTAGAAATCACTGTCTCTACGCATTGTGCATTTCACCTGGCTTCGCAAGACATTACATTTTTTGTACCACTCCGATGATTCTGTTTTCTTGAACTTCCTATGGCACCTTAGCTTTTATGGAGTAGATCGCGTAATTCCTTAAGCAACTACGTAGGATAGCGAACAGGACGAAACTCTTTGCAGGGAATGTACCGCTATGTACCGGGATTAATAATTTCTATACCCCAACCACGAGGCACACTTCTTTCTTATGTTTGAACAGAACTATATACAGTCTGCACATTTTGACATACGCTTGCGATCACCACAGTGCAACAAAAAGTTAGACGGCGTTCTACTGGTCAACGAATGTTTATGCTTGAATAATCTCTGATCTATGCAACGCACTGTCTGCCTTGTTTACATAAAAGTGACCACAGGTAAAATGAACTTTACAAACTACGCCAATGCGGCATTTTGCGAACTTCTAGGTATGCTCTACTTAACATCTTTCAAGTCTTTACTTGCAGGTAAACTGGTCCTTGTTGCTCCGTATGGTAGGGCATATCTTTTCTAACTTATTTTCAGCAGTGAACAGAATGTTGAATCTGTATTCAAAGCCTAAATTAAGTCTATGTGACAGTGAGTGAATGTAAGGTATACCCACGATACTCCTCTTCTTACCATCAATGTATTCTGCAACCAACTGAGAAGTGAAATGATGTCTGCCAGTGCATTTTCCCTTTTCACGCGTACGACATGGTGGCCACGGCAGCACGAGGGAAGTCTGCTTCTAATAAACGCGTAACCTGCATATGGAAGCCGTTGCTCGTTGTGTCCTGCTTGCCGTAGTGAGGGAGGACTTAAGAGGAAGCTTTAGCTCGGGCCCAACTCCGACGCGGCCTATTCAAATACATGTAAAATGCAAGAACGTTTTTCTGAGATAATCGCTGGAGCGATTTTAATGGAATTTGTTGTATTTCAGAGAGAAAGTTAATTTCTAATGACTGTAGAAAGCGGAATTTCGATTTAGGACCTGAATTTTGTTAAAAAGATTATCACAAATTCGCATGTTTGAAAATAATAGAAGCAGGAAGTTTACAAATTACTAGCTCTGAGTGAAGAACAGACATCGCGGTTCTGTAAACGGAAACCATTAGATAATTAAATGCGGACAAATTGAATATGTCGTTTTATATCTTACGTAAAATTGTTACGTCGTGTACAAGGGTTCTGCAAAAGCTGTATTTCCATATCACTCAATTTTTTGAGATTCAAGTAAGACATATCAGTTTTGTGCGCTTTAGATGTGCTATTAGCTGCAATTCACGGAATTGTGATAGCATTTTTCATTGCCGAGTTACAGAGTTTTAAACTTGATAGTTTCGATTTCTGAAAATTTTCGATTTTCACCAATCTTTAATAAAAAATTGACAAGCTAAATAAAAAATTCAAAACCAACAGTTACTAGATTTTAAGGTTTCCTATTAAATGTAACAAACCTTGTCAAATTTAGTGCAGTGGTTACCGAGAAAAACGAATTCTCCTTTTACAAGTATTTAGATGGGGGCACCCGAGCTAAAGCTTCCTCTTAAGCCTCGACATGGCTATATATTTTCCGTCACTTGACATAAAAGAGCGAGGGATGTTTAGGGACCAATGAGCGAATCTTTCGCCCCGCAGTGTATTATAAACTCATGATGATGATGATGACATCGCCCTTATGCGCAGATTATAGTTCCATTCTTGTTTCATTTGGTATGATATGTTTGTCATTTCTGATTCTGTCTCGCCTCCTACATCAGCATTGGGTAGCCAGCTGTTCCTTAAATATAATCTCCCTAACTTTCCTCCTCTTCTACCCCTCCTCTTTCCCCCAATAATATCTTATTGTGCCTTTCTTCTTACAGTCAAGCGTCGGTGCTTTGGCTGTGTTGGCTGCATCGCTGGCGCTTGTTACAGGTAAGCATGAGAGACAAATTATTACTCATTATGTTAGGTAATATTTTGGATTGACTTTATTCCATTAAACTCCTGGACAAAAATTTGTTTGGTGGTGGTGGTACAATTACACGATGGTTCTCATTACAGTGTTCGACATGCCCCTTGTTGGGTGCATCGTGCTCATAGGGATGTCGGGGACGCTGCACACAGCCCTGGTAAGCCATTTCTCTGATACCTTTCCATGTAATCCTGCATTCTATACTTGAGAGCTGTCAGGTTGCTCGTGCCACATAGGACCCACCATATTATTCCGAACATTTTTTCCGTCCTTATAATGTGATTGTCCTTTTCATTACAGTCGTCTTTAAGAAAAGCAATACAATGTAAAGAGAATACGGTATATTGAAAAAAAAAAAAAAAGCCGCAGTTTCGCACGAAAGGCGAAGTACCGATAGCGCTAGCAGATCAGTAGATAGCTATACGAAATAAGGATAGTAGTTTTATTGGCCGCATAAACTTGGAAACATTCGCTTACTTACCAACTTAACAAACGTGATGTCAGCGCGCACAGGTAAATATGAACCGATCACGCTCAATGAGCGCGGACACTCGCTGTTAAAACGCTGGCGTGAGGATACGCGACAGCAGCAGCGAGCGAAGTGATCTTCGTGCTGACTCTAGCTTCAACGTGAACTAAGCGGCGCGCACACAGCACACACGAAGGTATGGACCGTCTACTCATCGCTTTCAAGGTAATGCACGTGCGACCACGCAAAGTACGCCGTTAAAAAAAATTATAAGGTTTTACGAGCGAAAACCACGATCTGATTATGAGGCACGTCGTAGGGAGGACTCCGAAAACTTGGATCAATTGGGGTTCCTTAAAGAGAAAGACAACCGCTCAGAACATGAATCAAGATAACCCGGCTCATGGAAGTAGTCCCTATCGCAGCGGCTAAAGGGAGCCATGTTTTTCTCATTAGACATGAATTTACATTTTTAATTCATCACTAAAAGTCGCAAAATATTGCCCTTGGTGCCCCACGCGGCCAAAACATGAAGCTGCATAAGAGGTCCCACCACTTGACCTTCTACTAGTGTACGTGGTTACAAGTCTTTTTATTAGTAATAAAATGCAGTATACTTTTTTTATTATCATAAGTTCTTCCTGACTTACAATGTGTAGATAAGCCTTCGTTTGTAGTGAACAGAAAAGTGACGCTGCCTTCGCCTTCGATGAGTTTGCTTGGCGGGTCTATCGACAGTACAACGACGCCGCTGCCAGCCAGCCATGACGTAGGTGTGTACTTGAGGAAAAACGCTGTACAAATATAAGAAATTCTGTACAACAACGCGAACTGGGGTTTTACGTAGTGGGGGACTCCGGAAATTTCAGCCACCTGGGGTTCCTTAACGTGCACCGAAATCTGAGTACATGGTTTTTTTGGCATTCCGTTTCCATCGAAATGCGGCCGCCGCGGCCGGGATTCGATCCCGCGACCTTCTGCTCAGCAGCCCAACACCTTAACCACAAAGCAATCACGGTGGGTGCAAAGCACACAGTTGCCGCCAGAGCAGAACACCGCCTCCTCCCTGGCGTGCTGCCTCACTGTTTTCCTTCCGTGCGCACACGAAATTGAGCCGCGATCGTCGGTTCCATTTGCGCGCACTCGCGAAACACGCAGTTGCCGCCGGAGTGGAACACCGCCCCCTCTCTCTCCTCCCCTCAGGGCCTTTCGCGCGACAGAAGACGTCGTGTTTCCTCTCCTCTTTCCTCCCTTTCGCGCGCCACGTTGAGCCGTGACCGACGGCTCCTCTCGCGCGCTGTCACTCGCACATGCAGCATACGGCTCGCTGCGACAGTCTTATCGTCCTTGGACTTTGTACGGAACATCAAGCGACGCCGACCGCAGGAATGTCTTTTATGGCGATCGCAGTTATGTGGACACTGCAGGCGCATTTTTGCCGTCGCCGTGATGCTCCGTAGAAAGTCCAAGGGCGATAACACCCCTCGGCGCGCGTCGTATGCTGCATGTCTGACTGACAGCGCGAGAGAGGAGCCGACGATCGCGGCTGAACCTGGCGCGCGAAAGGGAGGAAAGCGGAGAGGAAACGCGTCGTGGCGCGCGAAAGCCCGTGGCGTGCCCGATGGGAGGGACGGGTGCGGCGTTGCGCTGCGCCAGCAACAGCGCATTTCGCGACCGAGAGCAAGGGAAACTGACCACCGTGGCTTCATCTCGCGTGCCATATAGGGAGAAACGCGGATAGGTAGCGCGGGAGGAAGAGGGAGGGCGGCTTCGACTCCGCCAACAAGTGTTACTTTGGACTGCCGCGCGTGGTCGCGCGTTCTCTTATCTCAGAAAGGACCTGCAGACGGCTCGTACCTTTGTGCGCGCTGTATTCTCGCCGCTCTTGCGTTGGAGCGATAGACTGCACGAATGTCACTTTGCTGGCTGCTGCGGCCGTGCTTGCTCACACCAGCGTTCGGCGCTTTGCAGCGAGTCTCCGCGCTCATCGAGTGTGATGCGTTCATGTTTGCTTGTGCGCGCTGGCACCATGCTCGTTAAGTCAGTAAGCGATTTTTTCCCAGTTTATACGGCCGCTAAAACTACTATCCTAACTGCGTATTGCTCTGTACTAATTTGCAATTGCAATCGATCACGATGCTTTGCCTTTCGGGCGAAACTGAGACTTTTTTTTTTTCACTTCGCCCTCCCCCAGTGTAGAACAACACAGCGTGCAACCGGCAGGTTAACCTCTTTTGCTTTACTTTTACTTTCTCTCTCTCTCTCCCTCTCTCTAGGGAGGACTTCGTGGCGTCGTCTGGACGGATTGTTTCCAGTTCTTTCTCATTCTGATTGCCCCGGCTACTGTCGTTACAAAAATCACGGTGGATTCTTTGTCACCAAACTCGGCAATCGAGCCACTGAGCCATTTGGACCTTGGAAAGTATATAGGAGAGTAAGTGAATTATATGAATGACTGCAGTACTTTCAAAAGAAGGAAAAATGCGTACAAAGAGCACACACGACAAAACAAAGTTGCCCTCAAACACAAGCAGGCATACCAAACAGTTTATCATTCTAAAGGCGCATCTACGCTGTATATAAACGTAGTGACACTTGACCAAGGGAGCAACTCGCCGCTAGAGGTCCTCATATCGGCAGGCGCGACGTCACACGCACTGACTTCAGCTATTCACATGAAGCCAAGAAAAACATAGGGGAAGTTTCTTTTCATTAATGTGTAGAAATTATGAGGTAAGGGATATGAAAGTATACCAAAACAACATGCCACATGTGGAAACCAAAACCACATCTTTCGCATTATGAGTGCGATGTTCTTCCACTTCAACTACCGCAGCGGCCGTTCTCTCTTCCTCCGTTTTGAATATTTGTGTATGTGTGCGAGAACTAGCCCTTGCAGTGTTAAGGCGCATATATAGGGCGACGTAGCGTGAGTGCGCGCAGACGCGCTACGTCACGTTGGCGAGAACAACAGCGTCTATAGTTCGACGCACTGGCGCAGCCAACGTAAGCGGACGCGGCAAATGCGCTCCGACGTGTTCGACGTCGAGAAGGCTCTTGCTCCATCCACACATTGGTCGCGCCGACTGCACCGACCCACAATGTATTGCACGAAGACGGAAAAAAGTCGTAGTTTCGCCCGAAAGGCGAAGCATCGATAGCGATATGAAATTAGCAGAGAGCTATACGAAGCAAGGATAGTGGTGTTATCAGCCGCGTAAACTTGGAAACATTCGCTTACTAACTGAATGAACAAGCATAGTGGCAGCGCGCACAGGAACATATGAACTCACCATTCTCGATGACCACGGACACTCGCTGTTAAAACGCTGGCGTGAGCAAGCGCGGCAGCAGCAACGAGGCAAGCGACCTTCGTGCTGTCTATTGCTTCACCGCAAACTGAGCGGCGAGAATACCGTACGCACAAAAGAATGAGCCATGTGCAGAACGATTTCAAATTAGGGCGGGCGTGACTGCGCTAAGTACGCGGTTGCTGGTGGAGTAGAAGTCGCCCGTTCCCCTTCTTGCGCTGCCTCCCCACTTTCCGCCCTTTCGCTCGCGAAATTGAGCCGCGATCGTCAGTTGCCTTTGCACCGGGTCGCGAAATACACAGTTACTGCCGGAGCACCAAAGCCGCCCTCCTCCCATCTATCTATCTATCTATCTATCTATCTATCTATCTATCTATCTATCTATCTATCTATCTATCTATCTATCTATCTATCTATCTATCTATCTATCTATCTATCTATCTATCTATCTATCTATCTATCTATCTATCTATCTATGATGATTACGCAGTGACCGAAGCTGTCTACCAGCTTGAGCAACTACACTCGTCAAGCCGTCGTCGTCACGCCTTTTATGCCGACCCGGTGACCGAAATTGTCTGATAGCTCGGGTTGCTTGTTATGTGCTCGTGAGTCTGATGCTGTCATGGTCATCGCATTATCGTCATTCCAGCTTTGTCATCCGACTTACGTCATGCCGTCGTCGTCATGCATTTGTTGTCACACTACCTTCGTGATGTTGTCGTGATCGTTCCGTCACACTCACTCAACCTTCGTCTTCGGACTCTCTTCATGCCATCGCTGCCACGCCATCATCACCATACAGGCTTCGTGATACATTGGCCATCGCGCTATTGTCAAATACTTGACGCCATCCCATTGTCCTCATGCCGTTGTCATGACACAGTGGTCATTGTGTTGTCGTCATGCATTCCTCGTTAAACCATCGTCCTGATATCATCGCGGTCTTTCCATCATCGTTATTATAATTTCGTTATTCGAATCCCGTCAAGGCGTCGCCGTCACACAGTCATCATCGCATCACTGTCGTCATGGCGTCGTCGTCATGCTGTCGCTTTACCGTCGTCACCACTTCAGTAACGTCATCCCATGGTCGTAATTCCGTCGTCGTGATACCGCCTTCGTCGTTCCATCGATGTCAATGTTTCTTCGTCATTTAATCGTGATTATTCCGCCGTTGCAATGCCATCGCCGTCATGCAGTCGCTATCATGCATCCGTTGTCATATCATCGTGGTAGTAACATCGTCATCACTCCAGCTTCGTCACATGACTTTCGTCATGTCGTCGTCACTCCATCGTCGTCATGTCGTCACTACCCTACAGGCTTCGGAAACAGTCACCGTCACGTCATTGTCGCCATACACTCGTCGTCACCCAGTTGTCCTCAGTCCTTCTATAAGCGTCATTTTGACTTCGACTCACGTCATGCTATCACAATGCGCCGTCGTCGTCACACAATCGTCGGCATACCGTTGTCGTCACGTCGTCGTCATCAGGCTGTTGTTTAATCGTTACCACCATTTAATCGTCGCCACGCACGCTTATATCGCCTTCCGTTTCTCTACCACGGTTGCGCTTTAAAACCATGGCGCTGCAATTTTGCTTCAGAGACTTTCCTTCCTTCTTCTCCGCCCTTAAACTCGCTCTCTTAACTACTACACGCAGAGACAAAGCAACAGCGCGCGCATTAGATCCCATAGATGAGATGAATATTTACAATTATTATTAGGGTTATAATTATATTCGAGTGCTGATTGCTGTGCTATCGTTTGTTAACGAAGCTTTCCCTCAAGTCTAAATATTTTAAGGCAATTTGTCGTGTGCGTATCATGGCCACGCACGCTTATATCGCCTTCCGTTTCTCTACCACGGGTGCGCTTTAAAACCAGAGACTTTCCTTTCCTTCCTTCTTCTCCGCCCTTAAACTGGCTCTCTTAACTACTACACGCAGAGACAAAGCAACAGCGCGCTTATGCGATCCCATAGATGAGATGAATATATATATATATATATATATATATATATATATATATATATATATAGAAAATTATCAGTCATAGCTCGCGCAGTATAGCCCTCTGGGCCGTTTCCTTTTTTTTCTTTCGAAAGTAGTCCTATTAGGGTTATTATAGTTACACGAAGGTATTTCGTCCTCGTCAGCAGCAGTCCTTGAGATAGTTATTCTGGCGGCTAGCTTCCCATGCTATGCGTGCCGCCCTCGCACCTGTTTAAGCTTTTCCTAGACGCTAGAGTTATACTATGTCCGCGCAACCTTGAGCGATCCGAAAGCGCGTTTTCCTCTCTTGGCCGGCGGAGAAGGGAGGCTTTGTTCCTGCCGCAGAGCCCTCCACGTCTCAGTAAGGTGCCTGGTGGTGGTCTCGTGCGGACGATGCCCTCTCGGTGAGCGCATATTCCTCCTCATCTTTTAAGAGGTTCAATGCTTACAAGCATTTGTCTCGCAAACCATATTTATTTCAAGGGAATTTTCCACGTCTCAATAATTTCTCTCGTCGTATTCGAGTGCTGAATGCCGTGTTATAGTTTGTTAACGAAGCTTTCACTCAAGTCTAAATATTTTAAGGCAGTTTTCCTAGTCTCTAAAGCCGCTCGAGTTCGCTCTTCTCCTCGGGCGGCCATTTTCCCAAGAAAGTATGCCTTCCAACCACTCGGAATCAACTATCGCGGACAACATCAGTCTCTTTCCACGTAAGTGTGAGGCTCGGAGCAGGAGCTATGGCGCTAGAAAGTAAATTGGGGCCTGACGAACCAACCGACTGAGCTATCTTTCCGGGCAACATCCAAGGGTCACGAGTTCAAATCACCTGTTATGTTCCTTCTTTTTCCCCTTTCTTTTTCTTTTTTTTCTTTCTTTTTAATATCTTTTCCTTTATTTTATCACTGTACGGGAACCCTCCTAAATAAATACATATATATATCCTCAATTATGTATGGCCACACATGTGCAGGTCATAAATACCAGGTTCTCTAGCCGAGTGCCATCCGTGCGGTATAACCGAGATCAGATTGGTCCACCTTGACTGATCAAATAGGGCACCACTGTAGGTTAAATGAGGCGTACAACTCCTGCGGGACCCGCCGTGGTTACTCAGTGGCTATGGTGTTAGACTGCTGAGCACGAGGTCGCGGGATCGTATCCCGGCCACGGCGGCCGCATTTCGATGGGGGCGAAATGCAAAAACACCCGTGTACTTAGATTTAGGTGCACGTTAAAGAACCCCAGGTGGTCGAAATTAACGGAGTCCTCCACTACGGCGTGCCTCATAATCAGAAATTGGTTTTGTCACGTAAAACCCCATAATTTAATTTTTAATTTAACTCCTGCGGGGACGGTAGAGTATCCGCCTCCCATGCAAGAGGACCGTGATTCAAATCCCGGTGCCGCACAATTCTCCACCGGAAAATACCCAAAAAAAAAAAAAAACCGTGCGTTGAGAAAATTGCACAAACAGGCCTGGAGTGCGGCCTGATCCCGGTGACCAGAACCGGTAACGCACTTTCTCACCAGAGCAGGATTGGCCACCCTGGTGCAGTACTTGACCACAACCTCCTATATGAATACAACAATCAAACCCCGGCCCTCAGTCTCCAGCAGCCGCGAAGCAACTGACCACGGCGGCGGTCAGATCTGTGACGCAGCAGAGGGTGCTTAGAATACCTGGCTCCTGACAGGCCGCCATTGGAATCTGAACCTGGCAACGTTTAACGTTAGAACGTTATCTAGTGAGGCGAGTCTAGCAGTGTTATTGGAGGAATTAGAGGAGTAAATGGGATATAATAGGACTCAGTGAGGTTAGGAGGACAATAGAAGCATATACAGTGCTAAAAAGCGGGCACGTACTGTGCTACCGGGGCTTAGCGGAGAGACGAGAACTAGGAGTCGGATTCCTGATAAAGAAGGAAATAGCTGGTAACATACAGGAATTCAATAGCATTAACGAGAGGGTGGCAGGTCTTGTTGTGAAACTTAATAAGAGGTACAAATTGAAGGTAGTACAAGTCTACGCCCCTACATCCAGTCATGATGACCAGGAAGCCGAAAGCTTTTATGAAGACGTGGAATCGGCGATGGGTAAAGTCAAAACAAAATACACTATACTGATGGGCGACTGCAATGCCAGGGTAGGCAAGAAGCAGGCTGGAGACAAGGCAGTGGGGGAATATGGCATAGGCTCTAGGAATAGCAGAGCAGAGTTATTAGTAGAGTTTGCAGAACAGAATAATATGCGGATAATGAATACCTTTTTTAGCAAGCGGGTTAGCCGAAAGTGGACGTGGAGGAGCCCGAATGGTGAGTCTAGAAATGAAATCGACTTCATACTTTGCGCGAACCCTGGCATCATACAAGATGTAGACGTGCTCGGCAAGGTGCGCTACAGTGACCATAGGATGGTAAGAACTCGAATTAGCCTTGACTGGAGGAGGGAACGGAAGAAACTGGTACATAAGAAGCCAATCAATGAGTTAGCGGTAAGAGGGAAACTAGAGGAATGCCGGATCAAGCTACAGAGCAGGTATTCGGCTTTAACCCAGGAAGAGGACCATAGTGTTGAAGCAATGAACGACAATCTTATGGGCATCATTAAGGAGTGCGCAATAGAAGTTGGTGGTAACGCCGTTAAACAGGATACCAGTAAGCTATGGCAGTAGACGAAAGATCTGATCAAGAAACGCCAATGTATGAAAGCCTCTAACCCTACAGCTAGAATAGAACTGGCAGAACTTTCTAAGTTAATCAACAAGCGTAAGACAGCGGACATAAGGAACTATAATATGGATAGAATTGAACAGGATCTCATGAACGGAGGAAGCCTAAAAGCAGTGAAGAAGAAACTAGGAATAGGCAAGAATCAGATGTGTGCGTTAAGAGACAAAGCCGGCAATATCGTTACTAATATGGATGAGATAGTTCAAGTGGCTGAATAGTTTTATAGAGATTTATACAGTACCAGTAACACCCACGACGATAAGGTGAGAGAGAATAGTCTAGAGGAACTTGAAATCCCACAAGTAACGCCGGAAGAGGTAAAGAATGCCTTGGGAGCTATGCAAAGGGGGAAGGCAGCTGGGGACGATCAGGTAACAGCAGATTTGTTGAAGGATGGTGGGAACACTGTCCTAGAAAGATTGGCCGCCCTATATACACAATGCCTCATGACCTCGAACGTACCGGAATCTTGGAAGAACGCTAACATAATCCTAATCCATAAGAAAGGGGACGCCAAAGACTTGAGAAATTATAGACCGATCAGCTTACTGTCCGTTGCCTACAAAGTATTTACTAAGGTAATCGCAAATAGAATCAGGAATACCTTAGACATCTGTCAACCAAAGGACCAGGCAGGATTCCGCAAAGGCTACTCAACAATAGACCATATTCACACTATCAATCAGGTGATAGAGAAATGTGCGGAATATAACCAACCCTTATATATAGCCTCCATTGATTACGAAAAAGCATTTGATTCAATCGAAACCTCAGCAGTCATGAAGGCACTACGGAATCAGGGTGTAGATGAACCATATGTAAAGATACTGGAAGACATCTATAGCGGTTCTACAGCCACCGTAATCCTCCACAAAGAAAGCAACAAAATCCCAATAAAGAAAGGCGTCAGACAGGGAGATACGATCTCTCCAATGCTATTCACGGCATGTTTACAGGAGGTATTCAGAGACCTGGAGTGGGAAGAATTGGGGATAAAAGTTGATGGAGAATACTTCAGCAACTTGCGTTTCGCTGATGATATTGCCTTGCTTAGTAACTCAGGCGACCAATTGCAATGCATGCTCACTGACCTGGAGAGGCAAAGCAGAAGGGTGGGTCTGAAAATTAATCTACAGAAAACTAAAGTAATGTTTAACAGTCTCGGAAGAGAACAGCAGTTTACGATAGGTAGCGAGGCTCTGGAAGAGGTAAGGGAATACATCTACTTAGGGCAGGTAGTGACCACGGATCCGGATCATGAGACTGAAATAACCAGAAGAATAAGAATGGGCTGGGGTGCGTTTGGCAGGCATTGTCAAATCATGAACAGCAGGTTGCCACTATCCCTCAAGAGGAAAGTGTGGAACAGCTGTGTCTTACCAGTACTCACCTACGGGGCAGAAACCTGGAGGCTTACGAAAAGGGTTCTGCTGAAATTGAGGACGACGCAACGAGCTATGGAAAGACGAATGATAGGTGTAACGTTAAGGGATAAGAAAAGAGCAGATTGGGTGAGGGAACAAACGCGGGTAAATGACATGTTAGTTGAAATCAAGAAAAAGAAATGGGCATGGGCCGGACATGTAATGAGGAGGGAAGATAACCGATGGTCATTAAGGGTTACGGACTGGATTCCAAGGGAAGGGAAGCGTAGTAGGGGGCGGCAGAAAGTTAGGTGGGCGGATGACATTAAGACGTTTGCAGGGACAACATGGCCACAATTAGTACATGACCGGGGTAGTTGGAGAAGTATGGGAGAGGCCTTTTGTGAGGCCTCTCCCATAGTGAGGCCGCTGCGACCAGGATCCGATCCCGCGATCTCGTGCTCAGCAGCGCAACGCCATAGCCGCCAAGCCACCGCGGCGTGTTGGTATGAATAGCCTACAACTAGAAAATGAATATGTTGCTGTATATTCACCTCGTTTCAATTTGCTTCGCGCGCTTTTCTGATTCCGAAAAAAAGAAAACCTACCGACTTCATTGACCCTTTCGGCAGAGTATCTTCTCAATGGCGTGTGAAATGCGCGTGAATATGTGGCTCAGTATTGCTTCTCTTTCCAGTAGGCAGTGCTAACGACTCATGAAAATAAAAATTGTTCTGATAATTTACATTTATTAGGAATGGAAATGTCGACACTTGATGGGGAGGTCATAAATACATATGTCATTCAGTAACCGGAATGAGGATAAGCCGGATTCACTCGAAATAAGAATCAATACAGCAGTCATGGGAAGTAGCGCTTATACTTGGACTAAAGGTGAAAAGAGGGAAAAAAAAAGTGTACGATTACGATACTCCCTAATGCGAAATAGGAGCGCAGCTCTATACATGTTTTCATTTCGCGATATATACGCTGGCGCGGACAATCTGTCTCGTGCCGCATGTTGCAAACGGAGCTAAGTGTCTCGCGACTGCCTCGCCAATCGGGTTATCGCGAGAGGCAGCGCGTGGGTGACGCCTAGGCGCGATTCACAGCAGCTGCCACAGACAGACCTCCGGCCATGCAGAGCTTTGTTTCCATATATGGTATCGGTGGCGTCATCGCGGTGAACAGACGACGCGCACTACTCTGGCGCCATCTCGTCGCCATCGTCGCCGCGGAGTCCGTCGAGCCCGGCACTACGCTTTTCTTTTCAGGCTTTCACGATACCCTCCTCCTCTACACTCCGCCTCGTGGTTGCGCTGCACCGTCCTCCTCCGCTTTCCTCCTCCCGCTCTCTTTGGTATCGCCGTCTTTCATCCGCCGCTGCTCTCCGCGTTCGCTTTTTCATCCTTCGCCGTTCGCTCTGTTAAGAGGGACAATGCCGACACTCGCCACAGGAATGGGGGCCTTAGAGCTGCGCTTTAAAGGAAACGCTGCAGTTCTACCGGAAAGGTGCGAAGTATAAGACAATTACACGAAGGAAGAATCTTACCGTATAAATTCGTGTAAGGGCCGCAGCCGTATAAGTGAGTGAAAAAACTTTATTGGAGGTCCTGCGGGGGTTTCTCGGTTGACAAGTTTTTTGTAGATCGCCGCGAGCCTGTCGCTGAAGGAGAGGCCTCGGATGACGCTTCTTCACGTGTAGGAGGGGGGGGAGGGGTCTCGTAAGCGCTCACCTCAGAGCGTTGACCGGCGACGGAGATGCCCTCGATGCCGACGTAGCATGCAGTGTTGTCCCTGTTGGGTGTGCTTATCACCATTATATTTTGTTGAAAGCTGGGACACATCGTGTCGGTGTCCCGCGACGCTGAATCGAGCCCGGCAGTGTGTCATAGGGCGTCGGCGATGGCGGTAGGTCTTACCTTGCTGATGCACAGGCCTCCCCAGGGCTTCGCGACGATCTTTGCCTCTTCCTTGGGCATCGAAGGCATCCTGCCCCCTGGAATGATCTAGCTTTTATGCCCGCACGGTCGTCGTGGCCCCGAGCACTCGAACCGGCGTTAGGCTGAACGTAGCTCGCATTGGCGCCAATATCGTTCGCGGCCGCGTTTCTCATTCTCACTGAAGAATGCCTGGTCCCAACGAGCTGCCACCCGGAGTCTTCAGTATAGTACTCGGGGGCTGAAAACTCACCTTCCACCTCGCACTCCATGGAAAATTGCGTGCAAAAAGCCTCCGACGAGAAGAGGCGGGCGAGCGATGCATCGCTGTGCTAACCCTAACGCGGTTAGGCTCAACGCACAGTCACGGCGTGGTCAATAGAAAAACGGCAATAGAAGTAACAAAAGTCCACCCTCCCATAAAAGTCGGGCATCTGCGTGTTCCTCTTCACTTCAGGCATCTGAAAATGTGCAAACTTCACGGTGTAAGGGCCCCACCCCCAACTCGACAGCCAATACTTAAAAAAATCCAACCGAGAAGCAATCGCGTTCGGAGCGCTGATTTCGATTGCGATCAACAGCAAATTTTCGTCCGCAACGCACTTTCGCACGTCGATACTAGATGGTGAAAGCAGCCGAACACGGATGTCTACGGTAGATTTCATACTCGTAGTTGGAAAAATGAGATGAAGGGGCCCGGTCCCATGTAAGGCCCGTCAAAATTGCGACAGAAATGGCAGCCCTTACACGAGTCCGTAGATTTTATATTTTATTCATGGTCGCCGCCATCTTGGGCTATTACACAAGCAATTTCTACGTTTTATTACAAGTGATGTAACCTGGTCGTGGAACGCTGAACGCATTTATAAAACTATGTTCATGCTTGAGAATCATCTGTTGTAACTTTCACTTCCTCGTTAAAGACAGAAAACAGCTGTGTTAACAGCCCAAGATGACGGCACCTAAACGCTTCCGTAAAATAGTCTATACGTTAGTTATATTGGCAATATATATTGCAGTAAACATTCACTTAATAATTAAAATAAGAAGCAAATACTGTTATGCACGTGTCATGTAAACCTGTAAATATCTGATCGATGACCAAGAGCACTGGCTGTCACAACGCTGGCATCGTGAAGAACGCCGGCAGCGAGAGCGAACGGTTGCTACAGCCGCGCGGTTCACTGCGGCTCAGAAAATGAGATTCATCATCATATGCATATTTTTATGTCCACCATAGGACGGCCTCTGTCTGAAATGTCCAATTACCACTGTCCCTTAAGATAGACTACGCGATATGAAGCTTTAGGGGCGCGGAATGAAAGCCCCGGAAGGAAGACAGCGGGCATGAAGTTAGCAGCCATCCCTGCTCGCCCTCTATCATTGCGCCCACCAGTGATGATAAACAATTACATACGGCACGCGCACCGCGTAAGCGTCGCACGGTAATTCGCGGCTATAGCAGACCTAGAGGAGAAGACGTGTGCTCTCCTTCCCAAGCGCGCGTTTCATCGCGTGAACTCCAACTAACCATCATATTAAGCGCGCGGGAGGATAATGACCTTCAAGCCGCCATCCTTTTCGGTTCATTGTTACGTGCTTTTTTTCTCGCAACCATAGTAGGTCGCTCATTCATATGACTTTTGGATTGTATGCCGAACATGACAGTGAAGACGGCAACGAAAATTTGTCTGGAGTGTCTCCTATTATGAGGTCTTCTTCATGCTCGCTAAAACAATTCTTCGAGGTGACAGGACGTTTGTTCAAGTGCAACTGTTATTCATATATACATATATATATATATATATATATATATATATATATATATATATATATATATATATATATATATATATATATATGAGGGGACTATATGGGTGGGGTTCGGAAAGATAGTCCCCTCCCCCCGCCAAAATGAAAATTGTCCACCTGTGGTAAAGCCATGTTCACACCGAAAGCGGAGCGCCTAAGCGGCCAAGCGGATTTTCAACGCGGCGAAGCGGCGAGCGCGCGGGACTATTCAGGACGGGCGGCCTGCCCGAGCTGGCCGCGTACCGCGGAGGCGGAGCACCTAGAGCTTTTCCAGCGGACGTGTAGTCATCTCGTGGCATCGGTCGTGCGCCCTCACCGCCCGCACGCCACCGTCGTCGCCGGGACACCGTAGTCTCTTGTTCTGACTGGCTGCGGCAAAGCGGAGAGCTCCGGCGGGCGGAAAAAAAGATTAGAGGACGGTTAAGCTTCGCCTTCAAGAGTGGAACGCGATAGCGTTATCGCACCCCGTTCGCACCGCCTACTCAAATGATCTACGCGAACCAAACGTCGCATGGACAGCCGCGCCGCGACGCGCCATGAAGGCGGACGCGATCATGGGGCGAGTGGCGCGCCGCGTGTCGGGGCAGCGCCGTGCATTGCGAGGAGGGGGTCTTCTGTGTTTGCCGCAAGATGGCTCTGTGTGTGCACAGCGCGCAGAAGAAATGTAGCGGAAATGTACTTCGCTACTCGTGAAAATGCGACTTCTGTAATTTACATGGTCATAATTACCAAATTACCACAGTATAACTTTCTACGGCGCGTTTCTAAGGCAACACCGCATTCACTAGAGGCGATTTTGTCCGGCTTTGAACGATCGAACTCGTGGCTGAGTGGTAGTGTCTCCGTCTCACACACCTGAGACCCTGTTTCCATTCCCACCACCCCATCTTGCAAGATGTTTTTTTATTTATGAAGTGCCTTCTGGGATTTATCGCTCACGGCCAATGCCGCTGACGCCGACGACACCGGCTTTTCTGCGACACGAGCTCCTTAACGCTATCGCGTTAAAATCGGTCCGCGAGTGATCGGGCTCTCCGCCTCGTTTTCGCCTGGCGAGGAGGTATTCCCCGCTTTCCGTTTGCCCGCTCGCCCGCTTTGGCCTTCGGTGTGAACGTTCCTTGAGCCGCTGCTATTTCTGAAAAAATAACACCACGCAGATTTGTTAAGCGGACAATGGACGCAGGGCGTCCAGATGCAAAGCCGCATTAAAACACTGTAGGGTGCAGGGGACACTACGGAAGCGATCGCACGTCAACGCGGCGCACTTCCGCGTCCGCCGCGGTAGCTTCACGGCTGTGGCATCGCTAGAGGTCGCGGGTTTGATCCCGACCGTGGCAGCCGCATTTAGAAGGGAGTGAAATACAAGATCGCTAAGGGCACTTGGGCTTAGGTGCGCTTTAGGAACACCCGGCTGTCAAATTTTTCCGAGGTGCGCCACTATGGTGTGCCTCCAAATCCTATCGTGGTTTGGGTAAGCGCAGCCCCATAATTCAGTTGAAGTTTGATACTTCTGCCACTATGCCATGTGCTATGCGAGGCGATGATAATGCTCAACCCTCTCAGAGATTATGAAGAATGGCGCCCAACAACGCCTCAAGCAAGCACATTTGCTTGTGTGTTCTGTGTACCGCGCAGGCAAACAGCGATGGTGCACGCAAGTTAACTTTTAATATCAACTCGCCACTCTCGTATTGTACTGAACGCTGAAGAAATTACACATTCACCGCTAACATCAGCGCTAATTATCGTCGATCAAAGCAAACGGCATAAAGAGCTTCGCTTACATCGATTCCCACAGTTCGTGGGATCCGCATATTTTTATGCTTTATTTTGCACACAGATGCTTTCATTTAAATAGGCCATGTGCGGGCACACCATTGCAACAGCTGCTACAGAGCAAAAAAGAAAAGAAAGAAAGCAAGAACATCAATAACAGCAACACACAAGCAACCTAATCCACAGGTGGTGTTCTGTTGTGCCAACGAGGGACTTGATCTGGTTGGAAAATGAAACAACCTTCTTTCGACATGTGGCACTATGACCATTGCAAACTGTGTATCAGTAGTTTTACTTTTTGACACCTGGCACATACATAATCATATAAGCAGGTGTCTACGGTACCCTGCTACCGCGGTACGGGTAATTTGCACAACGTATGCTGTCATTAATTGCGACACGACACGACCGGTTTGGAGCATTCTCGACACGTGCGTGCAACGCCTGACTCGACTAACTTGCTGTAAGCTTATCCAAACGGCAAGCATACAACTATTCGAACGATTGCCCGAGTACTGGTGTTTCCAGGGATACATACGCACTTCAGTAACAAGGTTTGAAATTTAGACTCAGCACACCGAACAGCAACGAACTTGCAACACCAAATCATGACAAGCAAAAACTGTTTCTAGATCCAAGTAACTTTTTCATTAACTTAGCTCTTGACCATTTCGCCTGCTTGAAAAACGTAACCGCCTTGAATCCTATCGCAATCACAAGACTTGAAGCGGAAGGTTGAGAGACCACCTTGCCGATATGTTCACAAACAAAAGTAGTTATATTGTTAAACTAGACCAGCAGCTGTAAAATCGTAAAACGGGTCTAAATTCGAAAAATTACGAAAATACGAAAATACGAAAAATTAGGGAGAGTTGGCAGGTGTGCTCCTAGGGTTTGACTTGTGCTTATATTGTTTTCCTATCGGCAAGTAGGCAGCATGAAAGTTGGACTAAAAAGCATCTAATCGAACAGTTTGCTTAGCTAATCAAACTGCGAAATAATTGGCGAGTCAAACTCCCGTGTGGCCTACTTATGCTTACTTTGGTTTACTATCGCCAAGTTTACTATAGCCAAGATTATCCCTTAGAGTGTTGAACAGCGCCACTGGCGGCCAAAGCGGTGGATGTACGTGGAACGCCCTTTTCATCCGCATGCGTAAAGTTAGGCATTCAGCACACGTAAATTTGTGATGCTCTAATGAACTCATGTCATCGTTCCATTAGTCACAGTTTCACTGCGCAAATTTCGCGTTTGAAGGTAGCCGGCTGTCCTATATAGACATCTGCTCTACGAGTATAGGTGTGCCAGGTGTTGCACAGGACTTGTAGAAAAAGCCGACGAAGCTTGCTATGTGCACAATGCACGAGAGCATCACCATCAAAAGAAGACTATACTTTGTATCTAAATCATATCTCCCGTACATTAAAAAAGGAGCATTCTGGGATTCGTTCTTGCTGCTTCGCACAAGCTCTACCAATTGGGAGCCAAGTGATGACCCTTAAAAAATAAAACACGGATATGCAAAGGAAAGTTTAAAAAAAGTATTGTTGTACGCTTCGACCACTATCGTGTGGCCATAGACACATATGTGGGGCCGACTGTCAAATGACGAATTGTGAGACTGTAGGTGTAATCGGCTGGGCTCTTTATATCAAAATGCCGCAGTATTGGTGCCGTTCTATTTGTTGTGCTTGCTTTCACACCAAATGCGTTTGCATCTTCATGAGTAAGCAGAAAAACAGAGACAGACAAGACAAGCGCAGATATCTGTGCTTGAGGTCATTTACGTCGAGTTGAAGAAAATTTTCCTTGACCAGACTAAAACCGCACAGGAGTTTGCGGCTTCAACTAAGCGTATGCTTGCCTCTCGCTTCTACTTCGGTTACTGTAGGACTCTTGTGGCGTATCTTGATTACAAGATTGGCGCAACTGCCTTTAACTGTACAGATGGTGGTATGAGCTCTGGTCCCGTCATCCCTGGAGAAAAAAAAAAAGAAGACAGAACGAACAATGCGTCTCTGTTTGCAGCGCCATCACTTCGTATAATGAAAGCTTCTCCGCATTCGGACTCAGCGATGTTTGGTGAAGCGTTTTGCAACAACGGTTACAGAGCTAAAAAAACATTTCAAGGAGCGAGCGAAAAACGTTAAAGAGTCGGTAAATAAGTCGCGCATCCTCCGCGACCGGGCGGGGAGGTTGCGCTTTTCGCTTCCCGATATATCGACAGAAATATCCTTGACGATTATGCAGGAGTACAGTTTATATCAGTTCTTATCCACGAATATCGTCCTAGATTCTAAGTATTAGTCGCCTGGTATTAACAACGCTGCAAGTCTTGGCATGACGCTGCAAGAAAAGAGTACGAACGAACACGATACAGCGAGATTGAAGGTGAGACAGCTGTAAACGTTCATCATGGCATGACATGAAAAACAGTTACAATTTCTAAAATTAGACCTAAGTCTTCTATAATCAACAGCCCTCAAGTGCGCACTCCGCATCCTTGTTTCTATATATCTTCTCGCTCTTTTGATGGCCCTACATTTTAATATTTATGGATAGTACTTATAATAGCATAAATTGTACGTTTAGCTTCACTATATGTTTTCTTTTATCCATGTTTTGTCATTGATTGTGACCGTTCGTCTTCATAAATTTTGGAGCAGTGGCATTTTCGTAAGCACGATGAATTCACTATTTTACATCTCGACAGGATAAATTCACGCGTTCTAAAATAAGTAAGTCAGCAAAATAAAAAGAAAATTAAACTTCATTGCTCAAAGAATGCTCCATCTTCGTGTAGTCGACAATGTTTGTTTTTTTCCAACAGTTACAGTTTTGACTTAATACGCGAAGAAACAATCTGGTCTTCCTTACTCGGTTCCACGGCGATGGCAATATACCGTCTATGCCTGGACCAAATGGTGGCGCAGAGGATCCTGGCGTCTCGAACACTGGAAGAAGCTCTAAGGTACGCCTGGACATTTGACTTGTTATGCTTTGAAAGGTCTGAAATGATCTCATTTTCAAAATACAAGTTGTCGTGTCATTTGGGATTTCTCTTTAGCGGCTTGCAGTATATGGTGTGCACTAACAATGCTTGCAACAAGTTTTGTCCATCTGATATTTAATTTTATTTCAACGCGGACTTGCTATAAGTGAATACATAATGACTGTCAAACGTTACGCATTACACCAAGACTCTGCTAAAAGAAAACGCATGGCAGCTGGTCGAGACATACGAGACATGTCTAATTGCCACCGAACTAAGCGTCGTTGCTGAAGTTTGGAAATTTGAAACAGAGATCACAAGGAATGTTTCTTCTTGTGCACATTTGTGTAGCGAAAGTTGCGAAGGCTAAATGTCGTGAAATCTGCTACATTAGTCTTGTTCACAAATTATACCATAATTACATGCCTCATGACGAACTAGATTTTGGACGATTAGGTTGCACCCATCTGTATTGCTCTGATCGCGTCGACCACCATTACAGTGTTGGCATCGAATCCAGCAATGCTCAGTCATTTTACCGATCATCAGTCATTTTACGTATCATATCGCTCAGCGCGTCCTTATATACACTGGAACCATCTTTTCGACGACATAGTATCTATTTCTGACAACTAACCCTTTTGTCAGACATGAGGTAGCACTGCCACTGAGGGGGGCTGCCGCTGTGGTGACACAGCCGAATTTCACGAAGCCAATGCCATTACCAGCATCTGGGTGACCGGATAGGGAGTGTCGGGTTGATTCTTATTGTGAAAGGCTGTGGCTGCATAGAACGTGGAGCTTGCGGATGCATGCAATTGTCATCACATACAACCATGACGTGATGGTACAGTGGCACGTACCGCTCCTGCGATCTCTGCGGATGCCACACGGAAACGTAGCCGAAATAAATGCGCGAAGTACTCTTACATATATTTCTACGAGCAACGTCATTATTCGTAGCATCATTGGTACTGAACGTGAGTAAATTTCCCTCTGTGTGTAATGACGAACTGATACTGTCTATGACTTCGGGAACTGCGAGACCGAATTTAGTACGAATAAATTTTTTTAATAATTTCTAAGCTTCGTACTTGCTAAGTGTCTTTTGCTTTGTAAGCGAGAAACGTGTGGTAGAGTTTTTACAAGTTAGGAAATATGTTCTAGTACTACTTTGGAGCACTACAGAGATACTGACCATTTAACTAATCTTCAACGTTCCAGCAAATCGAAGCGCTTAGTGCAACTTCTCCTTTTGAAATACTTCTTATAAGAAGAAATTGCATAATATGCGTTTACGCTGCTGACTAACGCTGCCAATTAATGATATAACCATCTTTTGTTACTTACTACTCTTCACAGAACAACCTGTACTGGTGCGGTCCTCATCGTTGTACTCTATTTTTCCGCCTTTTCTCTCGGAGTGGTGATGACCATCTGGTTTCACGGCTCTGACCCCAGCTTAATGGGAGCCATTTCGGTCGTTGACGAGGTGATATTGGCAGCTAGCAAGCTCCTCCTTTCTTTCTTTTCTCGTGCGAGTAACAAATTCTCTGTTCCAAGCATAGATGACTGCTGAGAGGAATTAGCGGAAAATTTATCAGAAATGCCACTTGAAATATATACATAGATGACCTGTGTATATTTGTATGAATCGTTGCTTGTTAATGAAACTAATATTATATGTTTCTTCAGAATGTATAATCTGCATTAGGCGACCTTATATAGGTGTTTTCGACCTTAAGCTTTTGAAGGCAACACAGCACAGCGATGGTAGAAACAATATGTATGATTTCGAGTTCGCTATGTGAGCTTGGCTAAAGGTGAAAAACACTTCTATTTATTACATTTATCTGCTTCACCTTTAAGTTTTCTCTGTTGCCGTGACTTCCGATCGGTATGGTATAAATATGGTAAAGAAAACTTCCCTTTCCAGGTCTTGCCATACTACGTTAAAACGTACCTCATCAATGTGCCCGGGCTTTCGGGCCTCTTTCTCGCTGGAGTCGTGAGCGCTGCAACAAGGTAGCACAAATGTTTTAGTAATAACGAACTAAGACAATGTGATATATGTCTTAATGTAGGTCTTGATGAGTATTACGCTAGTATTATCAGAATAAAAAGAAATTAAGGCAGGAATTTTTTTCAGCAGAGCGCTTTTTTGAAACATGAGGCAATGCGGAGTAGTTTCTCTTAGGTGATGCATGATTAAGACAGAAATTGTGGCACGCGACAAGCTCGCAGTGAAAGCAGGGGAGAAAAATATTGCGTAAATTTAGAGAAGTGTCGGTACGCCAAAGTAAAGATAAGATATAGCACAAATACAAATTAATTCAATATTTGGCTCCGTGTCAATGCCTTGACTTTGTGCGAGAGTCAATTAGTCTTATATAGACACGCCGTAGACAAAGACATCAGTGGGCTGTCACTGTGGGTGCCTTTTTAAATCGCAAAACCGCACGGTAGAAATTCGACAATTACACTAAACGCGATATGGAGGCCATGAAATAAAATAAGAGAAATTTGTCTGTATATGACTCGCTCCCAACAAAATAGAAAGAATTGGCGTGGGAGGCCGACGGCACACTAACCCTTAAGTACCCAGACAAACGACGAAAATTAAGCAGTCCCTCCAATAACCTGGAACATATGAAAGTACGTGCGAGATATTAAGGCGCATGTTAGGAAGGCGCGGCCATGGCAGTGAAAAGCAGGTCACTTATGTAGGAAAATAAATCAAAGCATCGCGTGTTTGTCGGTCAAGGCAGTGCTCAAATAGAGGTGCTGAGGTAACTACAGAGCGAGGTACAAGAGATTGGTGTAGTGAAAAGCGGACGTTTTTCTGAAGCAGACATATTCGCACGTTAAAGAACTGCTAAAAACGAAATGACAGGTAACGAAAGTTTGAAGGTCCAATCGTTGATGGATCGAGAAGAGACTATCCCCTGTCGTCTTTCCTAGGTTCTGAAACAAGGATGCGTCTTATGTTCATTTGTTCAATTAATTTAGCTTTCAGTACAGGGAATGCGCTCGCCGCTCTTGTCTTCTGCGTTACAGCTTCATCTAATTCGTTTGGCGAGTACTTTAACAAACTTTTTGATGAGCTTTTTCTTCAAAAACTTACAGAAGATCGTTTAGATTTGCTTTGGTATTGGAATATGCAGTTCAGCTGGTAATGTCAAAGCCCGTATCAAAAAAAAAAAAAAATCTTATGCTAGAACAGCTCATAAGAGCAGGTTTCAGCAATTCGTGATCTTGTATATGTTATTAGAGAAGGACACTGGCCAGTGGAAAAAAAGAGAAGCTCTTATGAACAAAAAGATTTGCACATTCGGCGACTGCTGTTTTTTTCAGCACAGTGTCGTCTACAGTGAACTCCCAAGCTGCTATTCTTTACGTAGATGTGATTGTCCATCGGTACAAGAACGCTGAAAAACATGTGCGATGGATTACGCGCAGCACAGGTAAGATGCAAGGTTCTAGTAGTCAAGATTTTTGTTACCATTGAAACATCGCTCACTTGAATTCAAAGTTTGAGAAAGGAATAGCAGCAGAACTTTCTCGTCTCAATGCCTACATTTTCAGCCACGCATAGCATGCTAGTGGTAAAAAAAACACGCTTACCCAACGTACAGTACAAATTGACGTAACTGAATTTGGTGAAACAAATTATGCGCTGGCAGCGTGGAAAATTATGTGATGGCAGGGTAGAGTTCATGACGCGAAAGAATATGTTTAGTGACAGAGTAACAAACTGAATGTTCTCACAGGCCACATTAAGGCCATTGCGGTATGGCTACTGCATTGGCACTGACAAAATGTGTGCATCATCTGACAGGTTTTGCTACCAGCGTGCACTAACAAGAGGGTGGCAAGTCTTGTTGTGAGACTTAATAAGAGGTACAAATTGAAGGTCGTACAGGCCTACGCGCCTACATTCTGACTACCATGTGGAAGCTTCAATGAAGACGTGGAATCGGCGATGAGTAGAGTGAAAACAAAATACACTATACTGATGGGCGACTTCAATGCCAAGGTAGGAAAGAAGCAGGCTGGAGACAAGTCAGTGGGGAAATATGGCATAGTTTCTAGGAATAGCAGGAGAGAGTTATTAGTAGAGTTTGCAGAACGGAATAATTTGCGGATAATGAATACCTTCTTCCACAAGCGGGATAACTGAAAATGGACGTGGAGGAGCCCGAATGGCGAGACTAAAAATGAAATAGACCTTATACTCCGCGCTAACCCTGGCATCATACAAGATGTGGACATGCTCGGAGAGGTGCGCTGCGGTGACAATACGATGGTAAGATCTCGAACTAGCCTAGGCTTGAGGAGGGAACGGAAGAAACTGGTACATAAGAAGCCGATCAATGAGTTAACGGTAAGAGGGCAAATATCGGAATTCCGGATCAAGCTACAGAACAGGTATTCGGCTTTAACTCAGGAAAAGGACCTTAGTGTTGAAGCAATGAACGACAATCTTATGGGCATCATTAAGGAGTGCGCAATAGAAGTCGTTGGTAAGTTCGTTAGACAGGACACCGGTAAGCTATCGCAGGAGACGAAAGATCTGATTAGGAAACGCCAATGTATGAAATCTTTTAACCGTACAGCTAGAATAAAACTGGGAGAACTTTACAAGTTAATCAACACAAGTAAGATAGCTGAAATAAGGAAGTATAATATGGAAAGAATTGAGCATGCTCCCAGGAACGGAGGAAGCCTAAAAGCAGTGAAGAAGAAACTATGAATAGGCAAGAATCAGATGTATGCATTATTATATTGCTATATCGTTACTATATCATTACTAATATGGATAAGATAGTTCAAGTGGCTGAGGAGTTTTATAGAGATTTATACAGTACCAGTGGCACCCACGACGATAATGGAAGAGGGAATAGTCTAGAGGAATTTGACATTCCACAAGTAACGCCGGAAGAAGTAAAGAAAACCTTGGCAGCTATGCAAAAGGGTAAGACAGCTGGGAAGGATCAGGTAACGGCAGATTTGTTGAAGGATGGTGGGCAGATTGTTCTAGAAAAACTGGCCACCCTATATACGCAATGCCTCATGACCTCGAGCGTACCGCAATCTTGGAAGAACGCCAACATAATCTTAATCCATAAGAAAGGGGACGCCAAAGACTTGAAAAATTATAGACCGATCAGCTTACTGTCCGTTGCCTACAAAGTATTTACTAAGGTAATCGCAAATATAATCAGGAACACCTTAGACTTGTGTCAACCAAAGGACCAGGCAGGATTCCGTAAAGGCTACTCAACAATACACCATATTCACACTATCAATCAGGTGATAGAGAAATGTGCGGACTATAACCAACCCTTATACATAGCTTTCATTGATTACGAGAAAGCGTTTGATTCAGTCGAAACCTCAACAGTCATGGAGGCATTGCGTAATGAGGGTGTAGACGAGCCGTATGTAAAAATACTGGAAGCTATCTATAGCGGCTCCACAGCCACCGTAGTCCTCCATAAAGAAAGCAACAAAATTCCAATTAAGAAAGGCGTCAGGCAGGGAGATACGATCTCTCCAATGCTATTCACAGCGTGTTTACGGGAGGTATTCAGAGACCTGGATTGGGAAGAATTGGGGATAAGGGTTAATGGAGAATACCTTAGTAACTTGCGATTCGCTGATGATATTGCCTTGCTTAGTAACTCAGGGGACCAACTGGAATGCATGCTCACTGACCTGGAGAGGCAAAGCCGAAGGGTGGGTCTAAAAATTAATCTACAGAAAACTAAGGTAATGTTTAACAGTCTCGGAAGAGAACAGCAGTTTACGATAGGTAGTGAGGCACTGGAAGTGGTAAGGGAATACATCTACTTAGGACAGGTATTGACTGCGGATCGGGATCATGCGACTGAAATAATCAGCAGAATAAGAATGGGCTGGGGTGCGTTTGGCAGGCATTCTCAGATCATGAACAGCAGGCTGCCATTATTCCTCAAGGGAAAAGTATATAACAGCTGTGTCTTACCAGTACTGACGTACGGGGCAGAAACCTGGAGGCTTCCGAAAAGGGTTCTACTTAAATTGAGGACGACGCAACGAGCTATGGAAAGATGAATGATGGGTGTAACGTTAAGGGATAAGAAGAGAGCAGATTGGGTGAGGGAACAAACGCGAGGTAATGACATCTTAGTTGAAATCAAGAGAAAGAAATGGGCATGGGCAGGGCATGTAATGAAGAGGGTAGATAACCGACGGTCATTGAGGGTTACGGACTGGATTCCAAAAGAAGAGAAGCGTAGCAGAGGGCGGCATTAAGTTAGGCGGACGGATGAAATTAAGAAGTTTGCAGGGACAACATGGCCACAATTAGCACATGACAGGGGTAGTTGGCGCAGTGGGCGTAGCAAGGCTGCTGCTGATGTATATATATATATATATATATATATATATATATTGTAAGGAAGATGACGAACGTGCGCGCAGTCAGCAGCATCGGCAGCATCAAGCGCGCAGCAGAGGCTCGAGCTCGGGGACTGTGCTCGGTGCATCGTAGAACCGGCGGTCGCTACGAACCCCAATAAACCTCCTTTATAAGTGGTGGAGGTGCTGGGTAACGTTCCACTCTACCATCCTGGAACTCCGTTCTCGGACGCTGCCCTCTGCCATGCTGGACGCCGACCAGCAGACTCTTCCATCGCCACCCGTCCCTTGCGCTGGCACCGTTCGCCAGCGGGAGCCTCCCATCTTCAGCGGAACCGACGACAACGACGTTGAAGAGTGGCTGTCGTGCTACGAATGGGTGAGCGTTCACAACAAATGGAATGACTCGGACAAGCTGGCTTACGGATCATTCTACCTCGCGGGCGTGGCCAGTCTCTATTTCAGAAAGCATGAAAGGGATATCCGAACGTGGTCGGCGCTCAAGACGTCGATTACAGAAGTATTTGACCGACCCGCCGTCAGGAAACTCCGAGCCGAGCAGCGTTTGCGTACACGCGCACAGGACACGGGTGAGACATTCACCACACCAGCTATATAGAAGACGTTCTCGATTTGTGCAGGCGCGTGAACGCTGCCATGACGGAAGCGGAAAAAATCAAGCACGTCATGAAGGGAATCGACGATGACGTGTTCCAAATGCTTCTGGCCAAGGACCCGCGCACTGTTGCCGACGTCATCAGCTTGTGCCAGAGCTATGATGAATTGCGTAAGCAGCGAGCTCTGACAAGGCGACATCCCACACCAAATGCGGCATCACTCTGCAGCCTTACCACCGGCCCAGAACAAGCATCCCTGATAACGCAAATCAAGGATTTCTTCCGCGAAGAAGTCGCACGACAGCTATCTCTGGTGTCCGTCACTCAGGAGTCTGCCAGCACTTTGCCGTCTCATCTCCGTAACGGGATCCATGAAGAGGTCGCGGAAGCGCTGCCGGCTGTTCACCAGCAGGATGTCGCGACTACACCAGTCACTTATGCTACGGTTGCTGCAATATATATGTATATATATATATATCTATATATATATATATATGCGGTCTTCTCTCTCTCTGTCCCGTTTCTCTCTTTCTTCTCTCTCTCTCTCTATCTCCCTCCCTCTCTCCGCATATATATATATATATATATATATATATATATATATATATATATATATATACATGTATAAGTATGCCGGCTGAAGAACGCAATTGCTGGAGGAAGTGTTGAAAAACACGTACGCGTGCTTTCTAATAAATGTACGGCGTCTCAGCCATGGCACATCTCTTGCTTCGGACATTACGCAATCAGACAATACCAACCTCATTAACCTGTCATGGCTACGCCGAAACCTCCGCTCAGCATGCCGCAGTGCAAAGATCCGGCAGAAGACGTTCGCGTTGTTGCGTCGTGTTGATATTGGTTCAATTCCATAGCTGCCATCCATAGTTGGGACTTCGGGGACGAGAGCGAGCGACGGTTTCTTGGGGCATACAAAGAGGAGATGAAAAGCTTTATAACGTATGTGCAGATATAGCAGAAGTCAGCGCACAAGGAGCGCTAAGAGCGCACCAGACCGACGGGTCGAATGTTGACGTTTCTCTTCTAACAATGGGCCGGTTGGGCCATGAATACCCTCGCCAGCCTATTGCCATGGAGAACGAAGCGGGGCGCGTGCTGCCATCACGCAGGTCGCATCCTTTCGTGTCATAGGAGAAGACTTAGAGGTTGGTGACCATTCCTCGTTTCACGTAGAGCAAGGCACTTTCGAATCATTAGTGCTGGGTCCTTCACCCATCTTGCATGTACCAGCAGCGTGCGGGAAAGCCCAAGTAAGCACGATGAATGCTTACGCAAAGCTGTGTGGCACAACAGTCCCAAAACGACTGTGCGTCACGACTCTTTGGTTGCTTCCCACGAGGTAGCCTCTTCATCTTCACCTGCCTAGACGGCGACGGGTCTCGACACCGACTGTGACGCGCAAAGAAAGAAGGTCAGTTCGAAGCGACAACAGCCGCCGTCCTCCGTGGCAGCGCTAACACAGGGAAGGCGACTTTCATGACCCTGACAAGCTGACCGTCACAGAGAGCGAGGAACCAGTGTCGACGACTTTGTTGGAAAGAGCGTGAACACCGGTTTACAGAGTGGCTCGTCATTGCTTCGAATGTGTTGTACGTAAATATGAAGATATCTTCTTGAAATCCGAGCGGATGTTGAATGCATGTCTTTTGAACAACAAATGATCGCACTTACCAATGCTATTGCAATCTATCGAGCGCCATGCATACCGATGTTCGCAACTTGAAAAATTAGAAATCGGCAAACAATTTGACGCCCTTGATAAACAAGGCGTCGTGGGCCCTTTGTTGTCCCCTTTACGCCACCTTGTTATTCTAGCGAAAAACAAAGGTGAAGGACGTACTCGTTTATGTATTGACCATCCGCAAGCTGAAATCCGCAACGGTGCCTGATTACCAACTTATTCCATGTAGTGTTGATGCTCATGACCACTTGGGAAATACAAAGATTTTTGGTCAGTTGGATGTAAGGTTGGGATGCTGACATGTCCGAATGCGTCCTGATGGCATTAAGAAAACCGCACTAATCCCTACTAACGTCTATTATGAACTACTGGTGTTGACAGTCGGGTTAAAGAACGCTTCTGCTACATTTGAAAGAGCTATGAAGTAAATAATAGCTAAGCATCAGCCTACTAATGAAGTCAAATACTTTGACGACGTTGCATTATACTCATCGATGTTTTACGAGCATCTGCCACACCTCGACGGACTGCTGAATGTTTTAAATGCCGAGAATATCAAACTGAAACGCGAACAGCGCCACTTTGCAAAGTCCGGCATCGAGTATTGGAGACACAAATTTTACAACGAACTGTGACACCTGAGGAAAACAACGTTGTTGCCATACTCGCTTTCCCAACACGCAAACAACAGAAAGACCTCGATATCTTTCTCGGTACCATAAACACTTACCGCCAGTACACTCCTTATGCGAGTGAAATCGCTCGTTCTCTTACAAAAGTGCTCCGCAAGGACACTACATGGACGTGCACAGAAGCATAAGAAACGAACCTTTCTTAAACTCAAGAAGCACATAACTGAAAAACGAATGCTTCTCATATATGACGCTTCAAGACCGTACATTACATGGGAGGATCATTTTGTAAGCCTTACGGAATTTTTATAAATTGCCTGTTGCAAATAAGATAACTCTAGCCCTTGAGCTGAATTATTACTTACAATTATTACGGACATTACTCGCACGAGAAATCGCAACACAGATTTCACTTATTCAAAAACATACACTACTTGACTTCCTGATTATTTACATTACGGTACATATGGCAATTTACGAATCGCAGCCGGTGAGATTGCAAAGCATATACACTTGGAAGGAATTTCCAGAATGACAGCAGCTTGTAGATACTCGCCATCAATGTTGTCGTGAGAATGCGCTTTTGTTAACCCATTTTGTTTTTTAACAAAACGCTTCTTTAGGCATTGAAGCGCAAAGGTAACTGAAAAAGCCATCTGTTTCGTCAGACACTTGTCATATAATATCTGGAAATGGGGGTCATTCTGGAAATTCATTTCAAGTGGATATGTCTTGTAAACTCAATGGCTACAATTCGTAATTTGCAATATGTGCCATAAAGTAAATAATCAGAATTGAATGATTCAGCTTTCGTTTCTTAGTTAAATATGGGTTTCGATTTCTTGTGGTAGTAATGACTGCCTCATCGAATAATCCAGTTCTCGGATAAGAATTATGGTATGTGTCGCAGGCATTTTTTAAAAATTCAGAAAGGTTCCCTTTAAAAAAATTTCCTTATATATAAAAGTGATTACTCCGTTTAACGCCATGCATATGGTGAAGGGATTGGCGTCATGCTGAAGTAGTCAGGTGACAAAGACAGTGAAGGTCCCGTTGTCTATTATTCCCGTAAGCTACTAAACCATGAGGTTACTTATGTAGTCACAGAATAAGAGTATGTTGCGATCGTGGATGCAATCAACAAACGGCATTGTTATCTTCATGGGAAGCCGTTCACTGTCGCAGCGGGTCATTCTGCGTTCCAGTGGCTGAAGAATGAAATAATTCTCAAAGTCGTGTCTGGAGGTGGTTGTTCAAGCTGTCAATGCACAAGGCGAACCTCAAACACCAGAAGAGCATAAGCGACGTTGAAGCTGATGCACTCTCTAGGGCTACCCGCCGAACTTGAGGAACAAAACAACCAGAGCTCCAAATGAAAGTACTCGCTAGAAAACGACATAGTCATCGTCAAAAATAAATGATTAGGGAAAAATAGATTGCACCCAACCATTCCTAAGAACGCTCTTCAACATTTAGGGCATGTCGGCATGAAGAAGACATTATCGCTCCTGTCTCCGTGACATTATTGGCCTAATAACCAACGTTTCCAGCAACACTTGACATTGTTACTCATGCCAGAAATGAAAGAATACCAAAAAAACACAGATGACTTGTTTCACTCTCTCCACATGAAGAGCCTTTGAACTCCTTGCAATGGATAGTGTTGGTTGATATTTTTTGGATACGGTCCACATAAATATTCCTCCACGTGGTTATTGACCATGCCCTCTCTATGCATGGGCGTTTGCTCACAAAAGTGAAAACAGCAACACCCACATTTTGTGCTTAAAAATAACTTTTTTTGCTGCCGGGAAACTACAGAAGTTCCATTCAGATAGTAGAAGAGGGTTCACAGCAAGAAAATTTAGGTACTTGGTATCATCTCATCATCCACAATGGAACGGTATGAATGAGCGCACAAATTAAATCATAGTCACCAGACTTGAGTGCAACATCAATGATGAATCACTGAAGCCTTGGACTACGCTGCTCTCAGATGTCATCAATGGATACACCAGAACTGCTCACGAAGTCGTTAGCTAAGCAATTTCCTACCTGATGTACGGAATTCATCTCATCCGGCCATTTGAAGCAACGAGGTGAAACTGGTGAAAAATCAAGGAAAACTGCGCTTAAGAACTCGCTTGCCTACTACAATAAGAACAAGGTTACTGTTCCCGCTATTTGATTTTCAAGTCAGTGACACAGTACTTTACAAGATAGTATGATATAGTATGATATATGATATATATATATGTATATGTATATATATATATATATATATTGTATATTATTGTGTAAAGCGGCAAAAGGGCCCATTAAGTGATTCCCTATATATATATGGAATCACTTAATGGTACATTTTGCCTCTTTATACAATAAGTGCGTCCGTAAGAAACGGTGCCTTTATAAAGCCGGCTTTGGTAATCGCACGTTTTAGTTTTAAGAGGAGTCTTATGAAGGACTGGGTAGTCTTCTTGCAGCTGCTAGATTGGTGTGTACACCTATGGACACTTATTCTCGCTGCCGCAAGAGCGCCCAGAGTAGGTGCACAAGCGAGAAAAATGGAGACTCCTGTCCAGAGGAGCCAATGCTGCAACCGAACGGGAGTGTAACGTTCTTTTGCATTTTCAGCGCTGGCATTGGGGATTTCAATGACAGTGTACAGTATACTCTGTGCGCACATGGGCTCTATGACAGAGGTGAGGAAAGGATGTCACTCTTGCATACTTAAGCTGTGGAATTGTGCTTAAAGGGACACGAAAGGCAAATACTAAGTCGACGTGGACTGTTTAAATACGATTACAGAAATCTCGCAACGCTTGTTTCGTGCCAACAAAAGACTTAGTTTACGAGAAACTTGCATCTGAAGGGTCCGAATACCTTTGTCGTGATTCAAATCTCCCGTCACCCAACTAGGGGAGTGGTGACATAGCATACGCCATCGCCACCCTTTGCTGCCGTCGTTGAGTAAAACGGCGCCCGTCGGACGGCAGTACCGAGCCAAGAGTGAATAGGTGAATTCGCCGCTGATGCTGCTTTTTGGTCCAGTGTTCTAGACTGCTCGCGCATCCCGCGACATCACAGGGAAGTTGAATTCTCTGCTACTTGCAGTTTGCGCGAGTTTCGCGAGCCAGCAAAACTAGCGCAGCAGTACGCGATAATTACTGAAATGCGAAAGCGTGGGCGGCGAGGAGTCGAACGAAAACGATACCTTTCGAGGGTAATTTCGAGGGTTCTTGTCAAGGGTTATTTCAATGAGTCCTTTTCTTCTAAAAATGAAATAGAAGCGGAGAAGTAGCATTCTATTTCGTCTCATAATACAATACAGGAATTTTTTTTTTGCAGTGAGTGGTTGAGTACTATCGACAGTACTTCACTGAGGTGTGCCTTCGTCATCGGGCAAGTATTTGAATGGGCCGGGGAAGTCTCCAATCATGTTCTGTATTTACCTCAATTTCCCGATTATAAGGCTCTGTTCGGGATAATATTTACGCCTTAGAGATTCTCCAGCACTAAACTATCATTTTAGCTGGACTTAATATTTGCCTTTAAGAGAGAGAGAGAGAGAATAATGCAGAGAAAGGCAGGGAGGTTAACCAGAGGTAGTTCCGGTTGGCTACCCTACGCAGGGGGAAGGGTTAAGGGGGATAAAAAGAGAAACAGAGTGGAAGGGGGAGATAGAAAGAAAGGGAGACAAGCACGAACAAAGCGCGTACACTACAGAGCGGTAGGGGGCGGCATTCTTAGAGTCTGTCGTGAAGCCCCGTAGACCGCAAGAACCTTAATAGCGCGAGTAAGGCCTTCAACGCGGATGTTCTTTGGGAGCATTGGCCTAAAGCTTTTAGTTCTGAAAGTGGGCGATTGTCCAACTGGTCCAGTACTCTGCACATCACTTGTCTCTCAGCACTGTATCGCGGGCAGACACATATAATGTGTGCGAGCGTCTCGTCGATGTTACATGTGTCGCACGTGGGGCTGTTGACCATTCCTATGAGGAAAGCATATGAGTTGGTAAAGGCAACGCCTAGCCACAGACGGTAGAGCATGGTTTGTTCACGTCGTGGTAATCCAGGTGGGAGGTGCATCCGTATGTCCGGAGACAACGAACGCAACCGACACATGGTGAAAACATTTGAGTCCCACAAGGGCAAAGTACACTCATGGGACATCAATCGCAGCTCAGCCGCAGCGTCTGTTCGCGAAAGCGGAATGAATACTCGTTGACCACTTTGATGTGCAGATCGGGCGGCTTCGTCGGCGTGGTCATTCCCGCTGATGTTACAATGTCCTGGAAGCCACTGAAAGATTATGTTATGTCCCTTGTCATAGCTTTGATGATATATGTGTCGAATTTCTGAGGCCAGTTGTTCATTGGGTCCATGGCGCATTGGGCTTCGTATGCACTGAAGGGCTGCCTTGGAGTCACTAAAGACTGTCCATTGTTGCGGTGGCTGCTGCTTAATGAAATCAAGTGCAGCACGGAGCGCCGTGAGTTCTGCACCCGTCGATGTGGTCACACGTGAAGTTCTTAATTTGATTTCCTCAGATTGTGCCGGGATGATGACTGCAGCAGCAGAGCTGTTGAGTTTTACTGAACCATCTGTGTATACATGTTGCCGGAATCTGTGCACGTGGTGAATGTGCTCCAAAGTTGCTTGTTTTAAAGCTTGCAATGGCGCTCCAGCTTTCTTTCTGATTCCTGGAATTGTCAGTTGCACTTGAGGCCGGTGCAGACACCACAATGGATCTGACAATCGTGTAGCGGGCGTAAATTCAGATGGCAAGTACGACTGATGTCTTAGAATAGTTTTGGAAAAAGTTGAAAGTGGCCTTTTTTCTGGCAAGCAAGCAAGATGGTGTGAGGGAATCCGAGTCAGGTGTCGGATGTGCGCTCTCAGGACATCTGTATCAATGTAGACTGTCAAAGGAGCGTCTCTGGCTATGGCTACTGTCGCAATCGATGACGTAGTTTTAGGAAGACCGAGACAAGTCCTGAGTGCTTGGGCTTGCACGCTCTCGAGTTTGCGAATATTCGTAGTGCAAGTATTTCCTAGTACAGGTAAGCTGTACCGCAGGAAGCCCAAAAACAGTGCTTTATATAGTTGCAACATTGACGGTACTGTTGCGCCCCAGGACTTCCCGCCGAGAAACGCAAGAAGGTCCACAATGGCGGCCAAACGCTTCGTCATGTACGAGATGTGAGGGCTCCAAGACAAGTCTCTATCAATGATGACGCCAAGAAATCGGTGCGTTCGTCTATATCGTATAATTTTGTCATTTATCCGCAAAGAATACGGGACCATCGATTTGCGAGTAAAAGCAACGACTGCACATTTCTCAGCGGAAAGCTCCAGGCCTTGTCTTCTTAGGTATGTTGCCACAGCCGTTGAGGCTTTCTGAAGTCGTGCGCGGACTTGTACACGTGTCACGCCTGAAGCCCATATGCAAATGTCGTCTGCATATACGGAGAGCTGAACGGTTTGCGGCAACGAATCAGCGAGACCAACGAGCACCAGGTTGAAAAGGGTAGGGCTGAGAACTCCGCCTTGCGGTACGCCACGACTGGTATACCTAGGTGGCGTTGGTCCGTCTTCAGTCAAAATAAAGAAAGATCTTCCATTCAAATAGTTGCATATCCAGCGAAAGGTGCGTCCACCAATCCCTACAGCTTCTAAGGCGTCCTGAATTGCATGATGATCTACATTGTCGTAGGCACCTTTAACATCAAGGAATAGGGCCGCAGTGATTCGTTTCAGATGTTTCTGGTGTTGTACGTATGTTACCAGGTCGATAACGCTGTCTATTGACGAGCGGCCACGTCGAAAACCAGCCATTACCTCTGGATAGACGTTGTAATATTCCAAGTACCATTCTAACCGTGTAAGGATCATTCGCTCCATTACCTTGCCGACACAGCTGGCCAGTGCTATTGGACGGTAAGATGACAATTCCAACGGAGATTTGCCAGCCTTGAGGAGTGGAACAAGCCGACTGGATTTCCACGTTGTAGGGACCTGGCCGTCACGCCAAGATGCGTTGTATAGGCCAAGAAGGGCATCTCTGGCCTCTTGACCAAGGTTTGCAAGCGCAGAGTACGTGATGCCATCGTGTCCTGGTGCCTTCAATAAATATAGGGCTGAATAGATAGCGTTCATTGGGCTCACAGGCGTGTTGACCCCGTACGTGGTGATTAAACTAAGGTACATGTGGCTCAAACAAAACACGGAGAAAAAGAAGCGTCAACGGATGTCGCCATGAGCCTTTAAGAAAAGCTGAGCGCCTGTTCAAGTCTTTCGTCATAATTAGTTAACGATGAGGAACATGTGGCTCACTGATTAAAAGAGGGAGTCAGATCCTGTCTATACTATATGTTTTCTGGATACCAGCAAAAAAAAAAAAAAAAAAAAAATAGACGTCTAACAGGATTTCAAACTTTGCTTCTTTATCGCTTCAAATTTCTTTAGAACAAAGTCTTATTTAATCTTTTTTTTTTCTAACGATGTCTTCTCTTTAAACATTGCCTGCTTTCAGAGAAATTCCAGTGATGTACCATCAGTTCAGATTTACAAGGTAAGATGTTTTTAGAAAAGACGCTGTTTCGCCCGAAAGTCGAAACATCGATTGCGATAGCAAATTAGCAGACAGCCGTACGAAATAAGGATAGTACCTTAATCTGTCGTATCAACATGTAAACTTTCGCTTGCTAACTAAATTAATAAACATGGTGACACCGCACAAAGCAAACACTTCACACTCGATGAATGCGGACACTGGCTGTCAAAACGCTGGCGTGAAGAAACGCCGCCGCCGCCGCCGCAGCAGCAGCAGCAGCAGCAGGAGCGGCGGCGGCGGCGGCGGCGGCGGCGGCAGCAGCAGCAGCAGCAGCAGCAGCAGCAGCAGCCTCTCCCTCCACTCCCCCCAGCGCCTCGCAACATAGGGTGAGAGAAGAACGCACCGCGAGAGAAGTCACGCTTCCTCCTCGCCTTCGTCCCTTTCGCAAGGGCGAGATTGAGCTGCGGTTGTCGGCTCCCCTCGCACGCTTTCACTCACACATACAGCGTAGGGCGAGTGGCAATGTACTTTATACAGAACCTCACGGCGACGTCGACGCCCACGCTGTCGGCGACGGCAGGAATGTGGTTGGAGTGTCCATATAGTTGCTATCGCAATAAAACCTTATCTGTCCTTATATATGCTCTGTATATATGCCGCGCTCCACGTCGGCTGGCCCTTTCCTTTTATGGGCAATTACATGGACACTCTAGGAAAATTTCTGCAGTCGTCTTCGCCATAGGCGTCGTCGTAATGTTCCGTATGAAGTGCAAGTGCGAATCATCGCGGCGACGCGCTGTGTGGTGTAGGTGCGAGCGAAAGCTTGCGAGGGTGAGCCAAGATGGCCACTTCATGAGCGGTCGTCTTCTTGCGCGCGCAAGGAACGAAGCCGGGGCGGGTGTGCGCCGTGTTCTCATGCGTGCAAGCATGGAAGCGGGGAGATGTGCGCACTCGGAAGGGGGAAAAGGGGTAGGTTAGTGCCCATCCCCTCTGCTACTCCAGCTGCGGCAGGCAACGGTGGTTGTGCGCGTCCTGTCTTGGGGGCAATCTGCGCTTGGTTCGACGGCTAGCCGACCGTAGATAGCTGATGGCTTCGTGTGAGTTGTGTTCTCGCACGCCTAGTTCGCTCAACCGACAGGCGGCAGGAAGGGGAGACGCTCACCGCTGCTAGGGCCAGCAATCAATCACCGCTGCTAGGGCCAGCAATTTCAACACGCCAGCGTTCTGACAGCGACAGTCCACTGTCATCGATTGAGATGTGTTCCTGTTTGCGCGTGCGCGCGTGACAACGTGCTTGTTAATCTAGTTAATGAGCAAATGATTACAGAAGCTTAGGAAGCTGATAAAATGACTAACCTTGCTTTGTATCGCTGTCTAATAATTTGGTACTGCAATCTATGCTTCGCCAGGTCGGGCGAAAGTGTGGCTTCCTGTATACATGCGGCAAGTTCTCGTCTGTTTTTATGTTTTTGCTGCTGAAATTAAGTTCGTAGCTCGTATTCAATACACGGTGATTGTGTACTTATGACAGCATAGAGTAAAAAGGTCTGCTCGACAAAACCGGTGCAGGAGATGCTCAGCAAACCTTCATGAGTGCTGATCAAGAATTATTACTGGCCTGACAGTGTATGCATGAGTCAACAGTAGGCTCGCGCCTACACTTCAACGCAACGTAAGAGTTAAACACCCGTTCAACCGACCATGTTCTGCGGTTCCGCTGATAGAATTTTTACGCGAAAGTGTTTTGTGGCGAGCTCCACGGAAAATCGGTGAGCTTCACGAGCCTCCCGCAGTCAACATCACGCAAATTACCTGGCATGTTTAGGAAATGGCGGCACCGTGCCGTTTTGTTTCGGTGGACGGTACGACGACACAGAGGGGGGAGGGAGGGATTTCTCGCGGAATGAGGGGTATCGCTGGGAGCGGTTGATGAGGAGAGGAAAGGAAAATGGTGGTCCCACCGGTCACGCGCTTTTTTGTCGCCCGCCCAGAGATGCCGCTCGCCGAACGTGCGTTGTGAACGTGCGCGCAATGCCGCCAGAGCTTTAAGAACACCGCAGTTTCGCCACATACGCGCTCACCTGCTTCGCCTGCGCGTCGGCTGCTACAAGACGGCTGCTAGAACGCACAGGCTGCAGGGAACTGGCCGCCCCGCGTGCAGCAACTGCGGCGATTTGGAGACGCTCGACCACTCGCTACTTCACTGCCCTGTCTTCGGTGTGGAGCGCACGGACTTGTGTACAGTCTATCGACGACTGGGACTGACTTGCGATACGGCGACCGCGCTGCTATTCCCTGTAGCCCACTCGTCTATCGTGAAGCACGCTCTTTCGGCACTGCTAGAATACTGCAATGCGACGCACTTGAGAGCGCGGCTCTGAGCCCCGCACTCGAATTTTCTTTTTTTTTTTGCCCTTGCCACGTTCCTCCTGTCTTTCTCTCCTTCACCTTTTTCTCCCCATTCCCCTTCCCCGTGCAGTGCTGTCGAGGTGTCCTCCTGTGAGAGACAGTTACGGCACTGCACTCATATCTTCCGTTTCCTTTTCTAAAAAAAAAAAAAAAAAAAAATCACTTCACATCGGTTGTGCTTACGGCGACTAAAAGCCTCTTGGGTTCTGCTTGCGCTGCGCTACAGTGCATGTCTCGCGTGCTTGCTACCGCTGTCACTACTTTGCCATCGAAGCGAAACTGGGAATAAGATAAGAATGTGCATACTTATGAACTTTACGAATGCGCGAGAAAGCTGCCACTTCTCCTTAGAATACACGTTTCACTTTCGTGTTAGGGCCAACTCCTCTGTTAACAAGGATTAACCGATTAAAAAAAGCTAAAGTTAGAAACATCAGGTGTGTCCAGAGCTGTGAGCATGGCGTGCAGTGAGGCATTTCACGGCGCCACGTCTTAGTTTGACACATTCTGATTGCGTGAGATAACCTTCGGACTACGGGTTCCCATTTTTCGCCGCTTCCTTATTTAGCGCTGCCAGATTTCTCGATGCGCTTTGACGGCATTCCTATGCATCATTAGTTACACTTTTACACACTTTCTCCTTTTCTCGGAGGAGAGGGTGATAACCGTTCTGCAAATCACGAAATTATTTTCCTTGTTTTTTTTTACAGTCCTTTCTTATGGTGTACAATGGCATGACTGCACCTTTTGTCGGTCTATGCCTATTGGGAGTCTTATTCCCGTTCGTTCATGCAAAGGTACGTGCACTAGAAGCATGATCTGCGCAAATATCCATTCCGTTCATTTTGCTTAGGGTGATGAATAACATTTTGAGCAGTACTTGCAGTGAAATCAAAAATGAACAGAAATAGTGAAACAGCTGAGCTCAGTGTGCCCATTTTATTACTACGCAGGACATTGACGAATAAGTCGTAGGAAATACACTATAGCGCCACCTTTAGAGCGTACGTATGATGCGATCAGGTGTTACGAGACCAGAAACGTATGGATCATGTTCGTTCGTTTGTAGCGCTTTGGCATGCAGATTCAACGGTGTAACTTCCGCGATCTTGAAACTATTCATAATTCGGGCAGGGCATCCACTGCCATCTGATAAACTCGTATTAAAAATTCTTGGACATTCTATTTGTAGCATCAGATACAATAACCCCCCCCCCCTAAACAAAAGAGAGAGAAAGTCATACGTTATTTGGAGGCTCTTGGAAGTTAACCGGCACTTTATACGTCTGTAATGTCACCCCCTGGCATTTCACAAACACAAGCATACATATTAATAAAGGGAAGATCAGACATCCACCCGCCATCTGCTAGCCGCCTGGCTAGCTCAGATGGTAGAGCGGCTGCGCCGGAAAGGCAGTGGTCCTGGGTTCGAGTCCCGGACCAGGTCGAATTTTTCTTAAACTGCGAGGCTTTTATTTCGAGGAATCCGTATGGGTTTCCTCTGTAGCAATTGCTACGAACGGGTGGATGTCTGATTTTCCCTTTATTAATTACATCTCCCCACCTTGCGGGTTTCCGCAGAACTATACGTCAAGCATACATATTGTCGCGCTGTAGTGACGGTGAAGAACAGAGCAGCAAAACTGTGAGTGACGAAACTAACTCTTTATCGGGAGAACCTGTGCCCACAAGCGCAAGTGACACTCGAAGTACAACGACAGCGGCGAGCACAGTCGGCTATCGTCGTAATCTCAGCTGCGGGTCAAGTGTGTCGGCTTTTATGCATGACTTGTCGAAATTTCAGCTTAATCGCCGGTGCTCCCGTGTCTTCCAGAAAGTATTACATAATGCGCGTTGCGCATACAGTCAGATTACACGCGGTTCGGTGATAACAGACAACGGATAGAACCAGCGATAACATTCCGGAAGCTTCAGATGCGGAAAGGCGGGTCTTGAGCTGGGCGATAACCTTGAACATTTGATAGCCGGTGAAAAGCGGTCACCAGAGAAAGATAACAATGTAGGGGCTTCAGTATGTTTCAAGCGCATATGTAAGGTCAGGTATCTCTTGAGTTTCAAGCTGTATTCTGAAAAATATATATACTAGCGACATTCGGCCCATTTGTAACCCCTGAAGCAATAGAGGCAGGAAACCCCGGCGTTTGCACATCTTTAGCTTACGTACCCTTGTTGCTGCAGTTCGGGTGTCTAAAATACCATTTCACGGTTGTTGTGCTGCAGTGACGTTTCGCCTTTTTTCGGGCGAAAAACTTTGACAGCTTGTGTTCAGGCGTTCTAATTTTACTTTTTTACTATACAAAGGAACGACTTTGTTTATCGTAGCTATTTTTAAACAGCTACGATAAACAAGTGTTTTGCAGCATACACAGTCGCACACCTGTGAAACAGGGTTCTAGCTGGCAGAAAAGAGTGTTTTTACGTGAATAGGCGATTTAAACTGTTTAGTTTTTTTTTTAATTTGCGGCGCCAACTTGTGTCTCCAGAGTTGTGGCGGCTGAAGCAGTATCACCTCTGACGATTATGAGCTTTCTCATCTGTTCAATACCTCCACTAATGTCTACCTTGAAAAATTCGCGTGGTTATGTCTCACGTTTCGTGCGAAAGTAAATATTAAATACGTATCCTCGATCACGGTAGAATAAAATAACAGATTTCAATGTGCCCGATTGATAGTTACAACTGCACGTTCCTCATAAAGCCGAGCTGCCCGCTGCATATTCTGAGCTCGTTGAAATCCGCTCGAAAGCGACGTCGAACTTACTGTAGCCAAATGAACTTTGAAAACAATTGCGTTCATTTAATATCAGAAAGAAAACGTTAAATTGTACGTGTGCGTAGGGCGCCGGAGTGGCGACAGTTGCTACGGTTGCGTACGAACTGTCACACATCGCAAGCGTACTACGGAGTGGAAGGGAGCTTCCCAGAATGGAGACGTCCCTGGACTACTGCTTCCACAACGACAGTGGCATTTCTTCCTCATTAAACGCTACTTTCCCTACTCCACCCGCAGAGTAAGTTTATTTTTGGATTAATTCGTTTTCATTAAATAATATAATACTTAGAGCTCAATCCACGTGAACTCTTGACCATGAGCAGTCCGCAGGAACTACAGCGGGGAGAGCCGAAGAAGCTTTATTTCATTGGCGGAAAAATTCAGCTGGCTTCAGCAATTCGTACGCCTTTGAGGTTTCTTTAGAGCGACAACGGTGGACTCTCGTAACAGTGAATGTCATCTTCATACGAACGTCTTCGCGATGCGCTCGAAGTTGTTTGGGTCCGATAAAGTACTGCTTGTAGCTGCCTCCGAAATAAACGCGCGAATGCCGCCGCTCTCAGAGCCGGCGCGTTGCCCAAAGCCTCGTACAAATGACCAAGCACGAAAGTTGCGCAATGGAACAGCACGTAGTTAGCGACTCCCAACTGCACAATCCCGCAGGGCCAATCAGCAGTGGTGCTCTTTATTTTGAGTCAGTTTTTACAGCGAAGCTTTATTTGCCTACCATCCCATGGTTTGGCATTCGTCATTCGGTGAGTCGGTCGGTCGCATTATTGGGTTCTCACCGAGTGGATTCAATCTCACAAAAAAAAAGCAAGCGCGTCTGACGGCGGGATTCGAACCTAGGCCCGCTAGCGAAGCAGTCGAAAGCTGAAACCATAAGGTCACAGAGGCTTTCCTTTTCTTTGTAACATGGTATTTGTTACAAAATAAGACTGATGTGCGTAAGTTATTCACATAGTCTCGAAAACAGCCCCAGCTGCATGTACTATCACAAAACTAACACTTCACCGTGCATGCAATTATTCCATTAAACAATTCCCTAAATGGGAAGCAACAGGATACACTTCATCAACAGTCGGTACCAGTGCGGTTGGAAATCTCTTTGCTCATAAAGGTCTTTCAATTGTGAAGTTATGTGAATTAAATGTGACTGTAAAGATACAATCGGTTCTGCACGTATGCATGAATGATACTCTCTCACCAACACCAACTAGCTCCTTGAGATGGTCACCACATGTTGATTATGATGAAGATTTCCATGCTACGGTACATATCCACAACGGTGGATTGACCGGGAACATGGCCGATGCATATCCAGAAAATGCAAACTAGCTCTTTGAGATGATCAGCATGTGTTGATTATGGTGGTGATTTCCATACTATGGCATATATGAAGACGGGGCGGGGCATTGACCAAGCAGCGTGTGCGCGTGTTGATTATGGTGATGACTTCCATACTAGGGCATATGCTAATTACGACAGATTGCCCAAGAAGCGGCCGGTACATGTTGTGCCACCAACTCGCTCTTTGTTGCGTTTTGATAATGATTATGATATCCATACTATGGCACATAGAAAGAGAGATTGGTCAAAACGTGGGTGGTACATATCGTACGTCACTATAATCAGCTGATTCGTATGATCGCCGTACATTGATAATTATATACATAGAGAGAGAGATAGCAAACAGAGGAAAGGCAGGGAGGTTAACCAGACGAGCGTCCGGTTTGCTGCCCAACACTGGGGGAAGGGAAAAGGGGCAACAGAAAGAGGAAATCGGGAGAAAGTGAACACTATGTGTGCACGCAGCAAAGCGCCTTGAAATAAGTCAAGTTCAAGCAAGTGCCCATTGATACATTGGGCTGCCGTAATTCTGTTCTCTGAAGCTAGTCTTGGTGCTTCCTCATAGCTGGAGATACGCGTTGAAGTCACCTGGGGAGACCAAGGAGCCAGGTGTCGTCAGCAGTGCGTTGCAGTATGTGGCAATATATATGTTCGACTCCGGTCGTTTTGACTTTAGTGCGAATAGAATGCTGCGGGCGAGCCATGATGCTTACTGGCCAAGGAGCCTGTGGTCATCAGCAGTACGTTGCAGTATGTGGCAGTCTATCGTTCAACTCCGGTCGTTTTGACTTTAGTGCGAATAGAATGCTGCGGGCGAGCCACGATGCTTACTGGCCAAGGAGCGTGTGGTCATCAGCAGTACGTTGCAGCATGTGGCAGTATATCGTTAAAACCCCGACATTTCTGACTTCAGTGCGCATAGAATGCTGCGGGTGAGCCATGATGCTTACTCGAGGCTTGCAAGCGCTGAATTGAGAGCATCCTGCGTTTGCATTGCACTTCGCGCTGACGGAGTGTGCAGGTTATTCAAGAGCATTCGATGAATATTCATCAGAGACCGGCGCATCACAACCACTTGCCGGTCTTCTCCGGGCAGTTTGTCAGGATCCCGCGTTGTGTACTCTACAGCGGTGCGCAGTGTTACTTGGCGTGGCTTGGGCTCCGGCTGTGGCATAGGCTATGGCTTCGGTTGTGACTTCCGCTGTGGCTCGGGTTTTTACTGTGGCTTTAGTGGTGTGGACCAAGTTGTATTTTTCGTCGCCATGACCTTGTTGTCAGATTAAGATTGCATTCCGCCAGGCCTAAGGGCAGTAAGAGGACGTGTTGCCAGATGGGGCGTACCCTTCACAGAGGCATTGGTGTTCTTTGAAGTTTCACTGTCGGGGGGAGCGTTGCTTTTAAACAGCCGCAATAGCTTGCCGATGAAACGAACGGTCTCTTGCCATCTGTTTCAAGACCGGCTCTTCCTTCTTCATTTTGGGGCAGTCCTACGAGGAAGCATCATGGGACCCAAGACAATTGGTGCATTTGAGAACTTTGGCTGCACAGGAGTTCGCAGCGTGGGGATCTCTACAGCGTGATCAAACTCTCGTGTTCTCGCACGCGGCGCTCACGGGTCCCAGCCTCAAACAGTTGCGGCATTGGAGTGGACTTGGGATAAATGGTCGCACATGGTGCCTAAAGTGGCCAAGCTTGACGTTTGAAGGGAGAGTCTCGCCTTTGAAGATATTTTCACACAGCGGGATGCACCGAGGTGAGACACATGGATTATGGCGACACCATCAACAGCAGGTTTCACTAGAATCGGAAAGTTCGCGCTAGATATGGAGACGTCCACGTCGTAGATGACACTAACCCAGGGGGATATATGAGCGGAGCTTTGTGCCACAAAGTTCTGTAAGTTTACTTAACGTGTTCAGTGCTATCTGATGTGTCACGTCAATAGACAACACATTTGCATGTGGGTTGAGTCTAACGTCTGTGATCTGATTTGGCGCCACCGCTTCAAGTTACACCGGGACAGACTGTCTGTTGAGTCGCCTAAGGTTGTCGGTAGCGACTTCTGGTACAAATAGAATTGCACTGACTGCGGCATTCCGAGTTGGTCCTACCGTTGGAGTGCTCGAAGATAGGGATGCTCTGGTGGTGTGTCTTCGTTCGCCTTGCGGCTCCGCACAAGCTGGAAGGCGTCATCGGAGAAGTCCTCACTGCTGAGTGAGCAGACACTGGTGTCATCGCCGTTGGAGTCGCTCTGGATGCCGGCCCGCTTCCTAGACGCAGCCGCCGCTGAAGTCGCCATCCCTGGCAGAGGCACGGAGACGTCAACTTGCATCCACACCACATACAATGGTGGCTCTCCAAAGTTGTGTGCAGAGATGAGGAGAAAACAGTTGAGCTAGAGAAATAGCGTCCTGGCCCGCAGACACCTCGTCTTCGTTTTGTACGGTAATTACAGTTTCCATACCACGACACATGTCCACGATGGGCGAGCAAATCAAAAGATTTGTCACAATTGGGTGAATTTATGGCATTTCATTAAACACTTCGCGAAAGCTTCGATTGACATAAATTTAAAGATGTGCGTTGGATCTGCATAAAATTATTCTTGCCTCTGTCTATTTTTGCTAAATTATACTGCGGCCATTTTTGTGCATTAATGTATATTTTTGGCAAAACACACCGCAAAGCAATCTTGAGTTGTGGCCTCCTACGTGAACAGAGAGAGAGAGATAAGTCATAAGGGAAAGGTGGGGAAAGGGAAAGCGTGCTGGCGGGTAAGATGCTTGCCAGGTGGATCCATTGATTTTACTTCGAGTCCTCGCTGGCCTAAATTTTTGCGCAAATAGAACAAAATTGATTCGATGTAAAAGAAATTACAAATACAATGGGACGCTGATTAGGATATTCTGTATATTTAGGCTTATTCTACGCGTAGGAGAAACTAACTTTTCCTATTTCTTTGCAGGCCAAACGACTCCTTTATCCTGTTCCGTGTGTCCTATCTTTGGACCAGCTTCTTTGCTATGCTCGCTACAATTCTGCTGGGAGTAATCGTGAGCGCTGTCACAGGCAAGTATGTTATGCGAGAGCAACTATATGGACACTCCATGCGCATTTTCGGAATCGTCGTCGCCGTGATGTTCCTCATAAATCCGAGAGCAAAAACGTTGTGGCCGTGCCAAGGGAGATTCTAGCTTCATTTTTTTTGGTGGGGGGGAGAGAGTGTGGTAGATTGTATGATAAACAGAGCAGTAACTGTCTCTTAGCGGACGACACCTCAACCGCGTAATGTGGGTTGTAATGTGTTATCTAAAGGTGAGAAAGAGCAGCAGCAGCAGCAAGAGCGCAGTGGATGCGTAAAGGACATCAGGTTAGAGGCGATCTGCAAGGCCGGCGTCGTCAGCGTAGGCCAGCAGAGCACTGAGGAACACCCTCTGAGTGGACTTGCAACCCGAGGTGCGCAGAATGCGTTCGACCGCCGAGCAAGGGAGGTTTTGCTCGCGGTAGACGTTGTGAGAGTCGCTTTTGCGAGATAGGAAGCTGGGCATTCACAGAACAGGTGATGTAGCGTTTCGATTGCGTCGCAGTCACTGCAGACTAGGGAGGGCTCCGGGGCCGGCTTCGTATGGCGCGGCCGCACGGGCCGTACGTTGAAGGCGGTCTACGATGGGGACTGAGCGCACAGAGGGCCGATAGCCTCGTGGGGGCGCTGTGTTCTCGTCGCTTAGCTCGCACTGAAGCGAGAGAGAGCACGAAGGTCTATTCGCTCGCTACTGCTGCCTCGCTTCCTCACGCCAGCGTTCTGACAGCGAGTGTCCGCGGTCATTGAGTGAGATGCGTTCATATTCGCTTGTGTGTGCATGATACCATGCTTGTTAATTTAGTCAGTGAATCTTTACAAGTTTATGCGACCAATAAAGCTACTACCATTACTTCGTTTACTTCTAATAATATACTACAGTAATCAATGCTTCGCCTTTCGGGTGAAACTGCGACTTTTATAGAACTACAATATCTAGTTAGGGAGCCTGTTGTGTTTTCTGGTAAATATTCCACGACTTCCCTTATGTACGCATTGAAGGTGGTCTTCAATTTTCAGACTTTCGTTTGCGGTTTAACAACTTTAGAAACGACGGAGGACAAAAAAAATGCTTGGCAGATTGGAATAAAAAAAAAATAGTGTCCATTGTTGGATTTAAATATGCTCTGGGCTATTGCATTATTGCCTCCACCCCGGCATGTGGTCAGACGCTTTTGTTCTATGGAGCAAACTTGCTCCTGTATCTAAAAGCAGCCTTTAATATTTTAGAGCCGTTTTATAACTTAATGTTGATAATACTACGTGGTTTTCACAAACATACAGCGAGCGGAAGGCAGAATTCACAAACTTGGAAAGTGCGCATCCAGCTTCTGCATTTTGTAAGTATTCCGCCTGCGAACGAACCCAGATGCATAAATAGATGTTAATTCATAGCTTAATACACTCAGCCAAGACATGAATAATACGGCCTCCGGCCACGATTTTGAGCCATATTGTAGTTTTTTTAAGAACACAGGGAATAAACATCTGTACTTTATCAGTCACAAGTCACTAGATGGAGCGATCGAAAACGGAGTGCAGCAAGTATTTAAAACGAGAAGTATACCGAAAAAATCAAGGAAGTTCGAAGAAGTCCTTGGATGCGGTAGTAGTGAAAATCTCAAATTTGCACATTTGCGACTGCTCACTGAGATTCATGAGTTGTACGAGCACGGGCGCGAACATAAAAAAAAAAGCGCATAGTAAAATTTGGAGCACGCTTAAACTTTGCCTTAAGAGGAAGCTTTATTTCGGGCCAAACTCCGACGCGGCCTATTCAAATACATGTAAAACGCGAAAACGCCTTTCTGAGATAACCGCTGGACCAATTTTAATGACATTTGTTGCATTTGAGTGAAAAAGTTAAGTTCCTGTCACTGTTTCAAGTGGAATTTCGATTTAGGGCCTAAATTTTGTTGAAAGAATTTTCAAAAATTCAAAAGTCCCAATAAAATAGAAGCACGAAGTTTACAAATTATTAGCTCTCCGTCGAGAAGCTATATCGGGGCTCTGTAAACGACGTGCATTAGATCATTCAAAGCGGACAAATTGGATATGTAAATTTATATGTTGCGTGAACTTGTTACGTTCTGTACAAGGTTTCTGCAAAAGCTGTATATACACATCACTAAATTTTTTGAGATCCATGTGCAACATATCAATTTCATTCGCTTTAGATGAACTATAAATGAAATTCACAGAATTGTGATGTCATTCTTCATTGCTGAGTTACGTAGTTCTAAACTTGGTAGTTTTGTTTTGAGAAAATTTACGATTTTTCCCAATTCTTAGTATAAAAAATTGACGACCTGAATCGAAAATTTGAAACCAGCAGTAACTACATTTTAAGTTTTTCTTTAATGTGCAACAAACCTCGTCAAGCTTGGTATAGTGCATAAAAACAAATTTTCCTTTTACATGAATTGAGAAAGGAGCACCCGAGCCAAAGCTTCCTCATAAGAGTGGAACACGATAGCATCTAAAGGTCCCTGGCTGCTTCGCACGCTTCTCGGCAACTCCACATTATGCAATCGCAATATTTATCCGGAAATGCCGGTGGCGAACGTTGTGCTCGAAGGCGAACTTTCCGATAGAAACGCGGCCTTTTGAGTGGACCGATCCCATAGGTAGTGCACAGCCGCCTCAACCCCCTCAAAAATATTGAATCATTTCAAGGTTTATTTTACTGCTTCGCACATTTCAGTCTCAGAAGGTTTTACACAGAAGGCGTGCGCTGTCAGTCTTTTGTTTCGTGACATTTGTTTTGGGCTGTCATTCTCATACTTCCGAGGAATAACTTTGTCAAGCATGTGAGACAAGGTATGAGCAACTTTAGTGATGGAATGCTGTGCCATATAACCCGTATATGCCGCATATCCTATAGCAAGCCGTGACACGTACATACACGTAAATATATACGGGAATTGTCGCTCACGCGGACGCCCACACCTGATTTTCTGCGACGTGAGGCCCTCAAGGCTATGGCATTAAAATATTAAATCCTGTATTACATTGGCGCTCTTGTGTTGGCGTTACGTGTGTACCCGGAGGCTCACGGCGTTCATAAAAAGCAAGCCTACAACTTTTGTGGAATGAATGCCATTTGCAACGCTACGCAGTCTTTCAGAATCAGCAGTACAGCCCGTATGGTAAAAACATCACGCATATCTAATCCAGTCCCTCGGACCTACGCAACACGGCAAAACTTCGCTTTATCGTTGGTGATTGGAAACGGCACCGGAAACAGCACCGGTATGAAGCCAAAACTATCGCTTCAGTTCGTGCAGTTAGGCAGCTTCATCACGCCTGCATGCCTCCTGCACAAGTGCCGCCACACTGTTTCGCTTTCGCGTTTTCATTCTTGCGGCATCTTATCTTTATAACAACCAAACCTCGCCGCCTTTGTCTAACCGAGCAAACACTTTTTATTCGTTGGCGTTGCCTGATGGCATATTTAATGTATTGGGCAACGGGAAAATGCGTTCTGCGGAGATACTGTTGACCCTCTTCGCGGAGCAGTTTGTGGTAGAGGAACGAGATGGGCTTTCGGCGGCACGCTTCACGTCGCCTCACCCATAGAGTAACATAGTGAACGACAAGAGTGGACACTCCAGCCGGCGCCTGCAGCCGACTTTAGCCGACTTTGACTCTCAGCACACCTAGCGGAATCGGCGAAACGCACTAGCCTCGAAGATGGTCGCCACACGCCGCTGAATCTTGGAAGCCATAATTTCAGTTTCGTTTGTTTTAATTACTTTTTTTGTCACCCATAACATCGCTTAAGTCGAGCGATTTCATGCAGGCGCTTGTACCGCTGCTTTTATGTTGCGACGACGAGCGCGCAAAGTTGTTTTAGTTTATGTTAGTTTTATTTAAATCTATATTTGCCGTTTCAAGCTGTAACTTAACGAAAAATTTATGCGAACTGTTGAGGAAGTAGAGCTTTATCGCTTGTGATATTGTACGTCTAGTAACTCACGCCAAAAGGAGTATCGTAAATAAATGTGCCATGTTGCGTAAATATAAATCAACTTGCTGCACAGCCAATAACACGAAAATAGCAGACAACAGCTTATTGCAGCGAGATTGTAAGAGGTAGATACATGAAAATCGGAAGAATCTGCGAAATGCAAGTAATATGGGTGTCACACGGCGCACTTTTAATCGCGATAAAGCCGTATCTGATTTGAATTTATTGGTCGCGATTGGTTTTTTTGCGCAAGGTGGGCGAGGCAGCTAATCTCAGTCGAGAAGTAAGATTCGGATCGGGCTTGATCGCGATCGAAAATGCTCGTGTGACACCGCTATAGTGGAGAATAGTCAGAAATTAATGGCTTGATGGCAACAACTTTACACAAGCAAAACACATAGAAGACGTGTTGCAACTATCCAGAGGAAAAAGAAAAAGCTGCACTGACACGCCCGCAATTAATTTGCGGAAAATGGGTTTTAGAAGGGAAAAAATATGATGCTTCTTCTTGCACTTCTGCGAAGGAGGGTGAATTAAGGTAGCAAAATTATGTGAATGTTAGCGTGCCAAAATAAAATGGCTACAAAAATAATTGCGCACGCACCAACATTCTCATCTCGAATGTGTAAGCCATTGTGTCCGTCATTAAACAGCTGCAAGATATTGGCATCACAGCCAATTAAACACTTTGTGTTGGGGTCTTCACCTGCTGTCTTCGAAGGCTTGCAATCGTCTTCTGATACTTGGAAATCTGCCCTTGAATAAGCATGAGGTCCTTTGGCTGTAGAATATATGTTGAGGAAATAGTGGGAATTCCTGCAATGCGTAGAATGACAGGCAGAAGGTAAGCAATACTGGAGGCTTCAAAGCAATTCAATGTAGACGCTAAGTTCCTTCGTAAAACAATGCTAGAGCCTTCAAAGCTTTAGAATTGAGATGCTGCGTTCCTTCGTGTAATGCATATTTTTTAGATCTAAGGTCAAGGAATCATTGTTATAGGTGCTAGGAAACAAGAAACCTTCTACGCTAACGACTCTACACACAATTAAAACATAAAGACAGGTATGTTTAGCCCAATGCAACACAGCTAACAACGCTCGAGCGCACATGACCGGCTACAGAGGCTAAGAGAGCGTGTATTATTGCCATACTGCAAATATTACACGTGTACCGCTTTAGGAATAGCTACATTTATTTTGCAAAAGTGGAGCACCATACTTTTTCAGAAGCCGCAGCGCGTGACCTAAAGCTCTCTGCACCGAACGGCTGCCGGATCCTAGATGGCAACCACCTAGATAGCAAAATGCCTGTTAACTCCGATCGATGACGTCATGTTAGCTGGCCCGACTTTCACAGAATCTAATGGGGATGCTCCCGAGCAGGCAACAGTGATTTTGACGTCACCGCTTTAATCACGCCAGCCTTGGAAATGGAAATTTCGGGCCAGGTAGCGTGACGTCATGGATCGGAGTTAACAGGCATTTTGCTATCTAGGTGGTTGCTATTTAGGATCTGGCAGCCTACCAAGCCATCGTTTAATGAACCGTCGGGATTAACGCAGTTATAAACATCAGGGCCGCACGTTTCAGCTTCGCCAGTTAAGCATCTGTACCGCGCGCTTGGGCATTGATTTTTTTAATGAGAGGGCACATGCATAGGTTAAACATATATCGATGGGGGGAGGGGGATTCGAGGAGTAATCAGGATAAGCCTGTAGCCGTACTTGTGGCATCTGCTTCTTATTGAAGGAAGGATTAAGTAATCTTTCCAGAATTTTTGTACTAGTACAGTATTTTTCGGGGGCTGGCTATGGAGTTTCTTTAAATTGCTTCGCGATATTCATCACGAAGAAGTAGCGGCAACGAGCGTAAATTTGTGTTTAGGGCTTCCTTAAAATTAAATTTTCGATTAAAGGAAACGCAGGCTTGAAGCTGATTTTTTGATGCAGTAATTAATTAGAATTTAGTACGACTGAATTTTTCTTTGTTTTCGTAGGCGAAATGAAAGTCAAGGAAGACCTATCTCCATTGTGCTGGGATTATGCTGTGAGATTTTGGAAAACATCAACATTGTTATCACGCCAGGAATCCGTACAGGTGAGAAATCTGGGAGAAAGTTATCCCTGAGAGTAAATCTGAGATTTCCCGCACTTTTCTTATTTCTTGCAGAAAAACAAGGCAGCATATTTCGGGACTGCCAGACGGAACCTCGAAATAGACGACGCAGCGTTGCTTACGCAAAATAAACAGACATCTGTGTAAACAAAAGCGAAAAATAACATGTGGCATTCACAAAAGTGCAACGAAGGGCAACGAACAAAGAGAAGCAAGCCGAGGCAATAGCAGGCTGCGCCGCAAATGCACTGTGTATGTGATTTTCTTTAAGAAACCTACCGCGAAGATGGTAAGAAACCATCTTGATGGGGGCGAAATACAAAAAAAAAATTATGGGGTTTTACGTGCCAAAACCATCCTGTCCTGTGCACTGGGGGCACGTTAAAGATGGATCGCAATTACACATCACACAAATAATCCGCAATACCTAACTATGTCGTGCCTCATAATCAAATCGTCGTTTTGGCGCGTAAAACCCCAGAGTTCAATAAACCTGCGACGAACTTGGGTCGCTGAGTATGTGCCAATGAGTGTGCTGCAAGGGTGCGCCACGCTTCTCTTTTCGGAAATCAGGTGGAGCTTCTCGGCAGTGCCACCAGATGGCGCAGCGTTGCTGCATGACGCCTTTCTAAGACTTCGTGCGCACCGGCACGGCATGAATCTTGGAGGCCACATGCAGGCTCCGCGTCGGCGGCGCGAGGTGGCGTCGAGTTTCCTTAAGCAAGCGTGAAGGACGAGTCTCGCTACAGTACACGCCTTATAGATTACTCGTCTCGACGGTGACAATGCGTTGTGCCGCTATATTGATTCAAAGCTAATGCACAACCGTCGGCAGTCATCGTGAGAAGAGTATTGCTGAAATTTTTTATCTAAATGAACTACGAATTTATAGCGTAAACTTTATTTCTGAGCTCTTTTAAGATATTTACCTAACGCAGACTAACAGAAATAACAAGCATTGAAATAGGACACGCAACATACGAAGTCACACCGTACCTCAAGCCAATTCCGGGCACTGTACGTGGCGTTGTTCACGGAATAGAGGAAGGCACCACCGACGAGCAGCTAGTAGATCTACTAGCAACGACCAACAAGTGCAAAATCCTGTACGCTAGAATGCTGGGAAGACCGACGTCGGCAGTGATCACCTTCGAGGGCCCGCACGTTCCGCTCTACGTTAAAGTTGGATGTACGCTCACCCGCTGCAGACCCTACCGAAAGCCAGTGCAGTACTGCAGATCTTGCGGGGAGATAGGACACAGACGAGACGTCTGCCCCAATCCAAACGATGAACTATGTGACAACTGCGGAGAACACAACGCTGATCCAAATAACCACCAATGCGAACCGAAATGTAAGCTCTGCGGAATGCCCCATGAAACGGTGAGTAGAGACTGTCGAAGGAAGCTGAAACCGGCCCCGCCACCGTTGAGAGTCAGGGAGTGGTCAAAATCGAGACAGAGACGCTTCTGGTACCAGGCCAGCGTAGTATGTACTAACGACAACGAGCACATGATGATTATGTCACCATCACCACAGTCACCGAATGAGGCCGAGCAGACAAAAAGATCCAGATCCAAGTCGGTATCGCGATCGAGGGAAAGACAACAGAGCGTCCCCCGGACAACGGCAACGGGCGTGGAACACGACAACACCCAGCGCAAGGTAAGCTGGGCCAACGTCGTCACAGGGCACAATCATACGTCGAGGGAAAATAATGGCGTTCAAACCACAAGACACTCGAGGTACGAAGACACGATAATGATTCTCCGAAGACAGAACGATGAATTGAAGCGAGAGCTAGAACAGCAAAAGAAGAAGACACAAGAGAAGGAAGCCAGCACAGAAAACCAGCTCGAATACATGATGCAAGAAATAGAAAAACTACGGAGAGAACAGACCCAGCAATCGCAAACACCCCTACCGCGGCCTTCATCCCCACCCCCACCATAATCACCAACACGACCAGAGCGATCAACACTGTCGAACCAAGCGGTGTTAACCCAGAACGACCTCAAGACACTTGAAGACCGCATCAACGCCAACGTGACCGTCACGATGGAAACCACACTGTTCACAGTGACGCAGGTCATGCAAAACACGGTAACACAGATGATACAGACTGGGTTCCAATCTGTCAAGAACGAAATAGAGAACCAGATTCAGGCTCTACAGACCAAAATGACACAATCCGGAGAAAGTTTCAGTCAACGCATCCACATGCTAAAAGAAAGTGATAATGCTCGCAAGAAGCCTAAGTACCCTGCAAGAGAAGCCAAGATAATGCAGACCCTAAGCGAACAAGATGGTGAGGCTAACTAAAGAGGAAGATGACTACAAGCAACACCCACGGCTCAAAATTTGGCAATGGAACTGTCATTCTATCCGAAGTAAGAGAAGCTACATTGTACAATTCTGCACGCAGTTTGACCCAGATATTATAGCCTTACAAGAAACCGAAGCTGAAGACTTCAAGGTCAGTGGCTACTTCACTCACGTCACTGACGGTAAAACGAGGACAGCAATCCTGGCCAAGAAGGCCATCAACGCTCAACGACACGACATCCAACACCGCATCGAACACACCCTCGTCGAAATCGTACCCGATAAAAAGCAGTAGCAAAGCCTCTTTGTGTTAAACGTGTACAGCCCACCAAAGGACCACCTAAAGTATCTAGACAAGCTAATGAGAGCGGTGAAGAAGCTGAGCAAGGGTAACGGGCTGATAGTCGTGGGAGATTTTAATGCTCCCCATGTGGCCTGGGGTTATGCGGCCTCAAAGAAAAAAGGAGAAGACGTGCACAACGTAGCCCAACAACAACTCCTCACGCTACTCAACGACCCGCAGACACCCACGCGCATCGGCAACAGTGTATCTAGAAACACCAGCCCCGACCTCACATTCGTACACGGACTCAAACAGTATGAGTGGAGCTGCATGGACGAGAATCTGGGTAGCGACCATTATATAGTGAAAACGATCATTCCGCACCACAAAGCAACGATGAAGATCGGAAAAGCCAAGATCACGGACTGGCAGGCCTTTCGCAAAGATGAGAGCGCCATTAATGCGACGATAGACGACAAAAAAATATGGATCAGAGGAGTCGTAGAAAGAGCCGAGAAGCATACGAGGACAATCCAGCTGTCCCAAGTCACCCCCATGGTCGACCCCCACTTACTCCACCTGTGGGAGGCGCGGAGGGGTCTCGCCAAACGCTGGCAGCGTAACAAGTGCAACCGGAAACTCAAAATTCGAATCTCTAAGCTGATCAAGGAAACGCAAGAGTGCTCTGAACAACTTGAAAGAAAGAACTGGCGCGAAACATGTAACAAGCTTCAAGGTACCTTAAGCAGCAAGCGCACTTGCGCGGTGCTCAAGACTCTCCTATCAAAGAAGAACAAGAACGCCGCAAAACAGAAAGTGCAGAGACTCATACACAACCACCCGGGGAAAGAGGAAGACATTATCAAAGAAGTGAAGAAGTTCCTCGGTACGGAGCGGAACATAACTGTAGATTCGCACTTCGACGAGTATCGAGGCAACCCAAATATAGAACTTGATCGGCCCTTCACAGAAGCAGAAATCGAGAGGGCCTTGAGCAAGCTAACCTGCAACACGGCGCCGGGGTACGACAGAATAAACAACAAGAAACTCCGGAACCTTGACGGACCATCTGTAGACGCGCTCTTAAAATACATCAACGCGTGCTGGGAACACGGTAAAGTACCACCGGAATGGAAACATGCCGAGGTAACCATGATACCTAAACCCAACAAGCCCATCAGCTTGCAGAACCTTCGACCTATATCTATCACCTCGTGTGCTGGAAAACTCTACGAGCCTTAATGTAATTTGTATGTATATTCCATGGATACAGTGTTGCATCCGTGAAAACCGTGTTTTCTAGTTTGGCTAAATGCCTTTCCACAGAATCTGCCTGCGCCTGCCTTCTGGCCGCGTGGAGATTTGGATCCATGTTTTTCGGAATGGGATTGACTTGCAGGGTCTTACGGATCTCGTCGGGTATATCGGCGGATCGATCGAGATGCCTCCTTGGGTCGCGACCTAACCTTGTCAGGAGCGCTCTTCCCGTAGCCGTGTCTCTGAGTCGCTGAAACTGTGCTCCAAGCTGTGCTTCTGCCAGTTCTGCGAAGGTGTTGCTAATCCCTAGCTGTAGCAGCTTGTCGTTCGGTGTGTTTCTTGGTAGGCGGAGTGCCGTCTTGTAGGCCTTCTGCAGGATTGTCTCTGCTTGTTCCGTTTCGCTCTTGATCATGGGGTGGTATGGCAGCGAGTAGATTACCCTGCTGACTATGAGGCTTCTGACGAGTTTTAGCGTGTCGTCTTCTTTCATCCCATGCCTTCGGTGGGAGACTCTGGTTATCATTCTGCCTACCTGTTCAGCCGACTTGCTGAGCAGGATGAGTGTGTGGCTGCATTTCCTGCTTGCTTGTAGCCACATTCCCAGGACTCTTATCATGTTCCTCTCCGGGGTGTATTGCCCCTCCAGTTCCACCTCGAGTGGTGCATCAGTGGGGTGCCTTCCTACCCTCAGTAGCTCAGACTTCTCTGGAGCAGGCTAGTCCTCTTTCCTTCACGTATCTTTCTACGCAGCTTGCTACTTGTTGTAGCTTCTCCTGTTTCCCTCCCAGGGATCCATGGTTCACCCAGACCGTGATGTCGTCTGCGTACATCGCGTGCTGGATGCCCTGGATTCTGCTGAGTCTTTCTGTTAGGCCGATCATCGTCACATTATATAGTATGGGCGAGATGACCGAGCCTTGGGGTGTGCCTTTGCTTGGGGTGGTGAAAACATCACTCCTCAACTCCCCTAATCCCACTGTGGCCGTTCTGTTGGTCAGGAAGTCTTTGACATAGTCATAAATTCTTCTCCCGCAGTTGGTGTTATTTAGCCCCTCCATTATAGCGGCGTGACTGACGTTGTCAAAAGCACCTTTTATATCAAGTGCCATGACTATGCTTTCCCCATTCTTGGGCATTGTCTACAGGACTTCTTCTTTAAGTTGCAGAAGCACGTCCTGCGTCGAGAGGTTCGCCCTGAAGCCGAACATGGTGTCTGGGTAGAGCCTCTTGTTTTCTAGGTGTTGCTGGATGCGTTTCGTGATGATCCTCTCGTATAGTTTTCCGAGGCAAGAAGTGAGGGAGATTGGTCTGAGATTATCAATCTGCAGCTTCTTGCCTGGTTTGGGAATCATGACTACCACAGCATGCTTCCACTCGGCTGGTATCTTTCCTTCTTCCCAAAGCTTGCTGAGGTAGGCCGTCAGCTGGTCTACTGCCTCATCGCGTAGGTTCCTTATGAGAGAGTTTCTAATTTGATCTGCTCCTGCCGCTGTGTTTTTCGTGATGGCTCTCATTGCCGCGGTGACTTCTTCTCTGGTGATAGGCTTGTCCATATCTGAGTTCTCTTCTCCGAGATAATCCCCTTCATATTCCTTGGGTTCGTCAGTGCCGTAGCATTTGGTTCTGACTTCATCGAGGAGCTGCTCGTCTTCTTCCCTTATATTGGTTCACTAGCCTTTGAATTGCTTCGCCGCTTTTTGCTTTAGTCTTGGTAGGGTCCATTAGAGCCTTTAGAATACGCCATGTTTGAGCCGTACTATGTGTCCCATTCAGCGAGGTGCTGAACTGTTGCTACCTTTGCCTGGCTAGGTGTGTTGCGTACTCTTCTGCTTGGAGTGTTACCGCAGCTATTTTCTTCTGTAACTTCTTATTAAATTCCTGCCTTTTCCACCTTCTGGTGAGACCGCGTCTTGCCTCCCATAGCTGGAGTAGCCGCTTGTCTACCTCTGGTGTTTCTTCGGTTCGATCTACCTCCTTGGTATACATTTCCCGTATTTATTTAAGTTGTTGGCACCACTCCCCTATCGAGGTGATGTTGCCCTCCAGCTGCCGGCAGTGGTGTCTAAAGGCGTCTCAATCCGTGAGGCGAGCTGTGCCGATCTTCCTCTTGCCATTTTCTGCTACGGTGCCTATTCTTATAATGTGATGGTCACTGCCAAGGTTTTCTAGCAGGTTCTCCCATTCCACTTGCTTTGCTCCTTTGACGAAGGTTAGGTCGGGACACGTGTCTGGGCTAACACTGTTGCCCTGTCTAGTTGGTTGATTCTCATTCGTAAGGAGCTCGCATCTGATGCTCTCTGCAGCTACACAGATATTTCGCCCCTTCTTTTCGTCTTTCGGGTACGCCCAGCTCGGACTCTTAGCGTTAATATTTCCCGCTATAATTAGGGTATAATTGTAAGCAAGGAATCTTTAAAGGACAAGCCAATGACTACGTCTCATTTGCGTTGAAAACCGAGACTACATAGATAGACTCGATCGCCTTAAAGAAACCCTATCAAACAGGAACCACCCAAACAGTGACCTTCAAAAAGCCTACACCGCTGCAACCAAACTTAATCGAGTCGAGGTCCTCAAGCCCCGCCCGAGGATCACAAGAACAACAACGCCTCTTTTTAGTACTAAATTCTCAAACGCACTCCCAAAAGTGAAAAACATCCTCAATAAATACCACCCAATTCTCACCAGCAACCAGAAACTTAAGATTTTTCCCCGCCTGCCCAGAGTAGCCTACAGACGCAACACTAATTTTAAATATATTCTTGTGCATTTAAACTAAGGACAAACACGAAGTAGCGAACAGGTACCTGTGGCCACCCCAAGTGCTCTACATGCAAACATATTCAATCTGCTACTACAGTAAAAAGTACAGCGTCGAATTACTCGCACAAGGTAACTTCGCATTTTTACTGAACATCAAGCAACGTAGTCTACAGTCTATGATGTGCCGCTTATAGCAAGCAATACATAGGTGAGACTGGAGAACAAATTCACACAAGACTCAACGGCCACCGCGCGTATACAAAATACAATCTACCTAAAGCAGTAGCCAGTCACTTTAATGAACATGGTCATATATTCGACAAATAAAGGCTCTATATGTTACAAAGAAATTTCCGTTCACCTCGCGAAAGGAAATACAGGGAAGCATACCTCATACACATGTTTAATTGCCTACACCCGACAGGAATTAATTTGGCACGTGGCAACTTAGATTCTTTAAAACGGAAACTTAAATCTGAAATTTTCGTATCATCAACGAAGGCAGAAAACACATTATGCCCCGAGCTAACCTGAATTCTTAACCTCACCTATTCCTGCATTTCAAAAATGTTTTTTTTTCTGCTACTACTCAATTTAATATACTCTTTCATGTTTTACGTTGATAGCAAATATACCTGCCCCCGTCCGCTTCTGCGCACGCCACCCTCCTATTTGTTATTCCGGTTTCGGTTCCGCCCTTTTTTGTTTTGTCGGTTTTTGTTATATATTTTTTGAAACACCCTCACCAACACATTCCAAAGCCCCAGGCGACAGTATACCTTTTTCGGCGCCTCAGCCACACAGGATATCGCCATTATACCGCCGTAACGACACCTAAGTTGAGCTACTGGTGCTAACGTCCTTGAAAGACCATGACGCTGCCTTCCAGTTACCCCATGCATTGCCCCTCCCCCCCCCCCCCCCCCCAGACTCCTTGTCACCATCTTAACTCCTTCAAAATTGCTCGATGCATCGCTGCTACGCTGTTAAACTCACTCTTTCAACTGATGTCTTTTTGGGTATGTTTTGTTACTCGCACACTGACCGCCTGACCGAGCCGGTCAGGCGGTCAGTGTAAAGCCACAAAATTATGCCGCCAACGACACCCCTGAATGCTCCTTAACCTCTCGCTTCCCCAGCACACACCCCGCCCCCATGCCCCTCTTTTTTTTCTTGTTCTTTCTTTTTTCTTTCTTTTCGCTGTCCCCCGTCCTTTTTTTCTCTCGTTTCTTTCCTTTCTTTTCTCCCCACCTTCCCACTCTCCCGCTCTTGTCCCCTCGTCTTGGGAACCACGCTCACAGACGTCAGGCGACAGCGCTCATTCTCTTTGAAGTCTCTCCCTTTACAACCAGCCGCCACCGACAACATCCGCACGTCACGTCACTGCACTAAACCTTTCAAACTAACATGCCGAGGATGGCGAAGCCGCCTTTGACGAAGATCGGTCCTCCTATCGAAACGCTGGCCAGCCTTTCTGAGGCTCCTTATCCCTGTTTATAACCTTTATACTAAAATGAATCAACCGAAGCACTTGTCCCACACAACTTGGAGAAGTGAGAGAAGGTGCCTGTTGAGCTTGTGTAGAAGTCTGATAAGGTCACGCCTTGACTGCAGAACAATAGTGTATAACTCTGCTACGCCTAGTAACTTGTAGATGCTAGATTCGATTCACCACTTGGGTATCCGTCTTGCTACAGGTGCTTTCAGGGCTAGTCCTGTAGAAAGACTGCACGTTGAATCCTACGAATGGTTTCTACATCTACAAAGGACATATTTAACTTTCTCCTACGCCCTGAAAGTTAAATCAGATACTGAGAATCCATGTCACTTTAATATTCACTACATGTTCACTGTCAAGCTATTTCGTAATCGCCCAGCCATCCGGCCTCCTCTGTCCCTCTAGTTGGAAGCGCTGAGAAAAAACAGGGGTCCCTCTTTTAGAGAACGCCCTAATGGCTCCTACTCTGTTTCCAGCGCCTTGGAAGCGGCAGAGTATGCAGCGTGACATTTCTTTCATGGAAATATTGAAAACAAAGCTTGAGGCACAATATATTCACATTTTCTTTCTTGAACTTAAGGAGAAGTATTTCTGTGATGAATTTTACACAGATGCTTCCAAGTCTCCCGCTGGTGTCGCTTACGCAGCTCTCAGACCCACATTTTCAACATCTGGGCCACTAAACCCACACATCCGTATCTTTACAGCAGAAGCGTACGCTATGCTCTCGGCCATTCAAAATAAGGCTCACAAATGTGGCTAAGGCTATTGTCTGTACAAACCATTAAGTGTCGTAAGAGCCATAATTAGTTTGCGAAAACACAAGAACTATGTTTTGAATGAACTGTACAGCTTCTTGTACTCCACCTATATGTGCAACCAAGCAATTGTCTTTCGCTGGGTATCTGGCCACAAAGCTATAAAAGCAATGTAGCTGCTGATGAAAACGCTACGTCAGCAAAGTTTAACGACACAGGTGGGAATATCTGCATCCCTGGAACAGACCTAAAGGCTTTTCTACGCCGTCAACTAAAGAAGCACTGGCAAGGAGAGTGTGATACCCAAGCATTAAATATGCTACACATGATAAAAACAAAACTAGAGAACTGGATAAGCGAGAAAACGCCACGGTAACAGAAAGTACTTGTTGGTCGATTAAGCATAGGACACACTTACAGTAGTCACCCTTAACTCTTGCCTCGGCAGGATCCTCCGACTAGTAGTTAGTGTGGTAATAATCTCACAATCCTCCATGTCCTTATTCAAGGTCCTGCAATAGAGCAGAGAGGAAAAAGTATTCCCCATCTGCATGTCGTGAAAATATATATTTCTTCACCTGGCATTTTTTCTTAGCAATGACACGCTTTTTAACCTGAAAACAGTCTTAGATTTCATAGCTGAAACAGACACTCTGAAAATAATTTGGGCAGGTAATTTCCAGCACGTGATTAACACCCCTTGTATTCGAGGGCTCTCTTGAAGCTGTAGTGTCACTGTTATGTTTTGTTGTACCATCTGTTTAACGAAACCCAATTGCCATAGCCCACATCACTAACTAGTCAGCGTCATTGTTTTAGTACCTATAAATTTTACGCCATTTACAGCGACAGATTTTAGGCCCTTTAACGCCCATGTCACGTCTACAAATGAGGAATTTATTCTCCACGCCATCCGCAATTCATCGATGGAATTGCCATTTGTCATGGCGCTCCTTGGTCACTCCTGGCCCTTGCGCCCTAACACACCACACATCATCATGTGCCTCATCCTCATCGTCACTAGTCTTTGTCATACCGAAAAATGGATATTCAGGCAGTGTATGTGTCGCTCAGAAGGCCGCCGTCACCGCCCGCTTTTCGACGTTAAAATACGGGCTTCGTTATCTGCTTCTACCGTCCAGGCATATGAGCGGCAGAAGGAGATAACGAAGCACATGTTTTAACGCCGCAAAATATGTGCATGAGCTGTAGAAGCAGATAACCAAGCACATCTTTTAAAGTCGAAAATATATGCATGAGCGGTAGAAGCAGATAACGAAGCATATATTTTAACGTCGAAAAAGTGGCGGAGAGATCGGCCTTCTGAGCTACACATGCCAAGCCTGCTTATACATTTTACGTGAGACAAAGAGTAATGACGATGAGGAAACAGCTGCGCACATAGCTTTTATTTGCAGCGTATGTGTGGAGGATTCACACTAATAGTCGCTGGCCGTGGTCGGCGATACTAATGCGCAGCGCCGTCATAGTGACCCCGGCATGCAGAGTTTTTAATTAACAGGATTTTTGATCGCATATAAATAGTTTACAAGAAGACATTTCTATTAGAAATCGGTATGTGAGAATTTTTCTATTTCTATTGCTTCTTTCGAGAATGTTAACTGACCACTGTAGTTCACAAGAGAAACAGAGCTTGCATACTTAGTTCCAGGAGGTGTGCGAGATGGCGCTAGTCTTGGAGTACATTATTGTCGGCGTGCTGGTGGCGGCAAACCTCTCCGTCGGCCTCTACTTCTCCTTCCGCAAGGCCAAAGTTGGCCCCGGAAGCAAGGTGACGGCGACAGAAGTGTTTCTCGGAGGCAGGATGCTCAAGACGCTTCCCCTGGCTGCCTCTTCAGTCGTGTCACTTTTCTCTTCAACCGGTCTCATCGGCCTTCCAGCTCACTACTACGCGTACGGATGGCACATGACTTGGTCCTTCCTGACGCCCCTGTTCTGCATTCCTTTTGGTACCCACATCTTTATGCCCGTGCTCTACAAGCTTCGCATCACATCCATATTCGAGGCTAGTATTATTTACATGCTGCATGCGTGCATTAAAAAATTAAAATAAAACTGCGTCCCTTGAAATAGTTGTATGTATATTATGGGTGTCGCGTTGCCTCTGAATGCACCCTTATACTGCATTCACAAAAGTTAGAAACAAATAATTGCTTTGACTATAAGATAACATAACCGCAGTCAGTATTGACGTTACATTGAAATATGGATTTAGCCGTAGTCAAACGATAAAACAGTGTCACTCAGTTCATTCGAAATTATGCGATAATATAGAGTTAGCTCAGGACACAGAACTCTGCGCTGACGTGAAGGAACTGTGCAGTTGAAGCAGAAGCTCAATTCAGCTCCGAAAACAATAAAATAAACACAATGACGCTCCTCCGCTATTCGGTTCCAAATAGAAAGACAAGATCAATATACAGTCCTCACAGTGACGGAACGAATGCGCTGCCATCTTCCCCTAACCCTGCACAAAAATGGATGGATGAAACTACTGCCATTGTGACTGCTTACTGCTAAAGGTCATAAGGTTAAAAGGCCAGAAGTAGTTTAATGAAAATAATATTGAATCTATATGTAACACGTAAGACGTAGTTGCTTGTTTTTTAATATTGCTTTTGTAATACTTAGTTGCAATGATTGATTAACTTGCCTTTAAATTAAGCAAATGTAAGGGACGCCGTTTTATTGTTTTATTATTTTCCTTTCTTGACTGTTTGCCTCGCGCTTGCCAAATGTGTTTAATTGCGGGAGCGTTTTTTTATGGTGACCTCATGTTATAACCTCTTCCTAACTGAACAATTTATTGTTGCTGGAGAAGCTGGCGACTGACATTTACAGCTTCCACAATAAATCACTGACGGTGCACTATTTGTTATCAGGGGTATGTTATATAAAAGAAGGCTACCAATTAAAAAAACTAAATGTGCCACATTTTTCTGCACAATTTTTAACTGATCTGCGTGTAGTTACGTCTAGTCAATTCTAGTTACGATGCTTTCGGTTTGCATGCGTGTAGCCTTGTGTTCTTAACCGGTTTCATGTAAAGCTCTTCGTTTTTTTAATGTCTTTGAAGAAGGAAATCAACATGGCATAGAGATCTCCTCTTGGTTACTCCTGGCGCTCTGGGGAACTCAATATACGGCTTACAAATCTGCGGGGGCAGAATCCTTCTCTGTAAGCCGGGAAACAGTTTCGTTGTTTTCTCGTTGAAGTGCGTGCACCTCAATGCGAAGTGTTCCACGTCACCCGCCGTCAACTTCTATTTTATAATGAGGCTCTAAATTTTGAATTTCTGATTCATATCGGAATACCCTCCGATCTTAAAGGATTAGAACTGGCGTGCAGGACGTTTGACTTCGCAGAATAACAGGAACTATTGGAGTATAATTTTTTCCCTATTTTTGTTCTGTGCAGTATATTCGTCTGCGATTCAATGCCACCATTTCTTTGACGGCATGCGTGATCTACATTTTTCTCACGGTAAGTCAAGAGCAGTAACCAAAGTTAAGTATTTGTATAAATGAAGGACGCGATAATTCTTGTAAAAAATTCTGGCAATAGCGCGCACAGCATTCTGTCGCGAATGTGTTGCCGCACACCGTGATAGTATTCACTATAAATGGGTTAAGAGACGGCAGTGCTTAAATACCAGAATGTGGTGTCGTTTCACGCGGCGGTTGTGGAAAAGTAGCCGCGGTGTCGTACTCGGCGGAGGAGCTGTTCGCTTTGAGGCGACTTGTCGTCTGGTCGATGCTTCGACTTTTTTGTATGTGTCTCTCTTCTGTGTCCGCAATTAGCACGATTTTGTCATGCGTTTAATGCAGAAACGCAAATTTCATTGCTCTTCTTCAGAAACCGATTGCTGTGGAGACCTTAAGGCAGAAGGTACATTTGCTATAGCTTTACTAGTAGTCTCTTTTACAGAAAAACTGAAATAAAGTAATGTAAAAAGATAATAATGTGAAAAGCAGTTGTAACTAATAAAATCACAAGAAAAAATTTAAAGCTGTTTATCCATACGAAAAAGGACTTAGTGATTAGAGTTGTGAGTGTTTGAACATCATAACAAATATTCTGTAACTAGAGCATCCTCGATAAAACGTAGCACTTTTGGTAACCTACTCTGAACTAATACTCGAGGAATAAAGTGATTGCTGGAAAATTTCTTTGTTTTTTCTTGTGGAAGTAGCTGTCGGTATTACATTTTTCGCAATTTCTCATGCTTATAGAATTTCACAGTGGAGTACATGGACTCTGTTCGTACAGAAGCTGGGTAGAGATCAAGTTGTTCAACTCCATAAAATGGACTATGGAAGGCATACGGTTATATGTACGATAAGACGAAGCGCGAGGTGGAGGTTAATTCACTACGCTTCAGCGGAAAATAGGGGTAAATACTCGACACGACTGTACGCACTCCCGCAGTGGCATTGCTCTCAGAGTTCCGGATGGTTTTTGCCTTCCAGCCACTGGTACCAGCGTTCTAGATTCCAGGTTGAATTGGCGTGGCCAGGTGATCGAAGGGCGTGAAGTGCGAGGTGGCAGTTATGTTTCTGAAATCAGACGAAAGTGAAATAAAGCTGACTGCATTGTAGGGAAGGGGCACTAAGGTTAGGTTAAAGCAAATAATTTTGGTATAAAATGGAGTAATCTCACGGAGCAGAAATATACATGATTCAGAAAAAAGTACTCAGAAAACGCAGAAAGTACAGAAACAACCATTAACACGACCGGAGACATTACCAGTGCGTCTTTTTAATGGCATTAGCATTGATAGCCTACTTCAGGTATTTTGGGGTGCTGTCTGTCTGTCTGTCTGTCTGTCTGTCTGTCTGTCTGTCTGTCTGTCTGTCTGTCTGTCTGTCTGTCTGTCTGTCTGTCTGTCTGTCTGTCTGTCTGTCTGTCTGTCTGTTTGTCTGTCTGTCTGTCTGTCCGGTGAAACAAATATTGCATGAAGCTGGACGCTGCATAGGATGAAAATAAACGCAATTGTACGCACCGCCGTTAATTATATTGGACTTAATATACCCCGCTTGAATAAAGCTTCACTTCGCACAAATTCCATGATGTGGGTCGGCTCTGCATATTCTTTTAATGCGTTAACATTCGTAGGTAGTTCACGCAATTTCCATGGGCTACGTATGTGTCCATGTTTTTCTCTAACCACTTTCCCGCATGAGGGGAAGAAGAAGAAGACCACGAAGTGCGGACGTGCTTTGTGCCGGCTTTGCTATTTTCCTGTGCTTTGGCTGACTATCGAACTTTTCCTGCAAATTATTCATACAAGCGATCGACGGAACTTACAAGAAACATGGGGATACCGGATTTCTGGCGGTAGGCCCCTTTTTCGACTTTTACGGAGATTTGAAATTCGAACTCGGCCAGCTGAGCGCTAGGCCTAACCGAGCTATACGCGCGAAGGGGCCTCGCCGAAGCCTAGGCGAAGCCGTGCGGCGCTCGCAAGCTAACAGGAGCCTGGAAATGGAGACCGTGGACGATGCTGCTCCCCCGGACGAGCTCTCAAGCGGGGGAACGTGGTTTATTCGGAGAAAAGGCCGTTTCATGCCCGAGCAAAGCGACGCATCCGCCGTGCGCGAGCCGACGGGGAGCGGTACGAGGCCCAACCCTCGGCTGGGGAAGAAGCTGGCTGCAAGATCGGTCGAGAAGCAGCACGCGGAGGTTCCGGAAGGTGCTGAGAAAATTATTATTCGCCCGAAAGGAGGTATCAATCGCATCCTGGAGGAAGTTGGAAGATTGCGCATGCACGTCTACCTGGCCCAGGCAGCCGGGGTCGACCCGGAGGCTGCAGACGAAGACGTAGCATCACCAAACCTGACGCAGCAGTCGATCATGATAGCTACGCTAGATGCGGCACGGGCAAGCAAGTACGCTGCGATCACGGCCCTTCGCATCGGTGGATCGATGGTCGAGACGAAAGCGTATATTGCCATGCCGGAAAGCGGAGGGAAAGGAGTGATCCACGACGTCCCGCTGGATGCAACTCACGAGGAAATCCTCGATGCACTTAGAAGAAATAAGAAAAACCCATCGATCATTGGAGTCAGAAGACTTGGGGCGAAATCCAAATCTGTATTGATCCTGTTTGAAGACTGGAAGGTGCCGATGCAAGTTTACCTCCGATGCTTCCCCACACGCTGCTACCTATACAAGAAAAAATATGAAGTATGCGTCACCTGCGGAAAACTTGGACATCGGGCGGATGTTTGCCCGAACCCCAACCACGTCAGATGTCGGGGGTGCGGAGCCGAAAACCCCGAACCAGATCACAGCTGCGAGCCTCGATGCCTGCTATGCAAGAAAGCCCACCTCCTAGGCGACAACAAGTGCCGGGAGATATATCGCATGCCGTACATCATCAAGAAAAAATTATGGGAGAAGAAAATAGAACAAGAGAAGTTCCAGGTGCAAGCCCCAACTCAAGGCAAGCCCCAGGCCACCACCTCGGCACCTAGAGAGGAGCACCGAGGCAGAGCAAGGGATGCTCCCAGAGACCAGGCGGGGCAGCAGTCGAGAGCGAGATCTAGCTCGAGACCCGGAAGGAGGTCCAATTCGTGGTCCGGAGGAGGCCGCCAGCAGACTTCAGCCAAGTGGCCTGCTGACCAGGGCCGGGGACCCGCTAACCAGGGCCGGGGACCCGGCTTGCCGCCCAGGGACCCCAAGGACCCGTGGGGAAAAAAGAAGAAAGAAGAAAATATCCACTTGGTAAGCTTTGGTAGCAAGGGCTCCCAGGCTGAGAAAGATAAGATTAGCTTACTTAAAAAGAAATAGAGGAGCAGAAGAAAGCAAACATGAGGTTAGAATGATTGCTGAGGGAAACCCAAAATCAGCTGAGCGCGCTAAAAACAGAGAGGGTACTTGCAGAGGCTCCCAAAAAATGCAACACCCACATCACTCCTCCTGCTCCTGTGCCAGCTGCATCTGGTCAGGAGGAAGAGGATATGAATGTGGATTTTACGAGACAACCCCCTTCCAAACGTAAGGCGGGGGAGACCGACCCGCTGGCGAGCTGGCAAAAGAAAATTGAAACGTGGCTAATGAAAATGGACAAGGAGAACGAAACCATGAAAGCAGGACAGCTACAGAATGGAGGAGCAATTGCGCTATTACAGGCGCAAGTGAACCAACAATCTTGCAAAATAGACGCCCTAAGCACGTCGATGGATACCTTAGGCACGACAATAGCTAGGCTGTGCGAGAAAATCGGCGCCATAGAAGCGATTCTTAATAGAAATGGATAAAAATTCGGTTAAGAAAAATGCCTCCACATTCTGGCAGTGGAATTGTAGAGGGTACCAGAGGAAAAGAGCGCTGCTGCAACAATACCTCGAGCTGCAACAGGAAGCACCCGTAGCCATAGTCGTGCAGGAAACGGGAAAGGCCCCTGTTAGATTATCGGGTTACCAATGCTTTGACAGCGGCAAGGGGGATAAATGCCGAGTCGCCACCTTCGTAAAGCGAAACATTGCAACCATTGTCCATGATGTCTCCCCCAGCGAGGCAGAGGCTGTTTTCGTTGAGATTATCACAGGGAAGAAAAATAGAGATAGCATATTCCTGCTGAATGTGTACAGCACACCCAAGCAAAAGAAAATTAGATTTATTACTTTATTCCGCAAAGCACTCAGAGCCGCAGATGGGAGACCTCTCATCATTATGGGAGACTTCAACGCGGCTCACGAGGAATGGGGATATACATACAGGGACCCCAAAGGTAGACGAATATGGGAAGATATACAAACGCTAGGGCTTACTCTACATACTTACCCATGCGTCCCTACGCGCACAGGCAACAGTGCAACCAGGGACACAGCACCCGACCTCACGATAAGCCATATGGCGGGAACAGTAACATGGAAAAGCACAGGACAAAATCTAGGCAGCGACCACTTTATCCTTTCGCTCACGCTAGGAAAAGGCGTCAAAACACGCCTCATCAAACAACCGAAACTAACGGAGTGGGATAAATTCAGAGAGATAAGAAAGGAGGCCTCACTGCCGGACGATATCTACAATATCGACGAGTGGACACACCTCCTTAAAACGCATATAGGGGAAGCGACTACAACTATAGAGGATGAGGACGCACCCCCAGCACTAGACAGCAAACTGCTGAACATGTGGAGCAGAAAGAGCAATCTGGAGAAAAGACTTAAGGCACAAAGATGGAACAGGAATATCCGGCGCGAACTAGCCAGACTCAACAAAGAAATAGAAACATATGCGATTAAGCTCAACGAGCAAAATTGGTACAGCAAGTGCGATGAGATGGAAGCCAATATGAGTCTCTCCAAAACATGGAGCCTTCTCAGACATCTAATCGACCCTAGTAAATCAAAAATGCAAGCTAGCACAAACCAGGTGAGAGCGAGGCATGGCTTTGTTGGCACAGATGACGAGCTCATTAGCGAGCTCCAAGAGACATATCTTGGAAAAGCAGAGAGCGAGGTGTTTAGGGACTACGAGGGACCTCCCAATCCAGATCTCGATGCTCCCATCACCACGACAGAGGTTAGAGCAGAGATTAATAACCTGAGAAAGAGATCGGCCCCCGGCCCGGACGGGATAACAAACACAGCTCTTAGGAATCTAGACGATGAGTCCATCATTGCATTAACCAAATTCATGAACCAGCTGTGGGAGAAAGGAGAAATCCCAAAAACATGGAAACAGGCGGACGTAGTCTTTATTCCCAAGCCAGGCAAAGTACCCGGCTTGAACAACATGCGACCAATCTCCCTCACCTCGTGTGTAGGGAAATTGATGGAGCACGTTGTTCAAACGAGACTGACCAGGTACATGGAGGAGAACAATCTCTGGCCGCATGAAATGGTTGGATTCAGGCCAGGGCTCAGTACACAAGATGTCATGCTCAGACTTAAGCATGATATCCTAGACCGATACGACTCAACTGACACCAGGGCGATCCTAGGTCTCGACCTCACCAAGGCATTTGACAACGTTAGCCATAAGGCTATCTTGGTAGGCCTCGAAGAGGTAGGTGTGGGACACAGGGTATATGCATACGTCAAAGACTTTCTGTCACAGAGGGAGGTGAATATAAAATTTCTGGATGTAAAATCCCCTCCCATCACACTTGGGAGCAAGGGAACCCCGCAAGGGTCAGTGCTCTCACCCTTCCTATTCAACATAGCGATGAGGGGTCTCCCGGCGGAACTCAATAAGATTAAATCGATTAAATTTAGCATGTACGCGGATGATATCAACATCTGGGTTAACAGTGGGAGTGACGCAGCCATCGAACTTGAACTACAGATAGCGGCGAATATGGTGGAAGAGTATGCGGCGAGCAGAGGCTTGGCGTGCTCGCCACAGAAATCGGAGCTGTTAATCATTGAGCCAAAACATCGAAGGAGACACGCTGGAAGTAGCAGACCCATCACTGTTTTCGTAAACGGAAATGAGGTTCCCAAGGTGGATGAAATAAGAAATCTGGGCATGTATATCCAGAGAAATGGATGCAACCTCACGACAATCAAAAAGCTAGAAGGATACGCGGCGCAGGTCACGGGGATCTTTAGGAGAATTTCACTCAAAGGCAGGGGCCTCAAAGAGAACAGCCTCCTCAGACTCATGCAAGCCTTCATTACCAGCCGTATAGCGTATGCCACACCGTATCTTGTGTTTAGACGAGGAGAAAAGGATAAAATAGATGCGATCATTAGGAAGAGCGTTAAGAGAGCCCTAGGGCTCCCAGACTCGACCTCGACAGACCTCCTCCTCAAAATGGGGGTTCACAACACGCTAGTTGAACTCACTGAGGCAGTACGAGTGTCTCAGTTGGAAAGATTAGGCCAGTCTAAAACAGGGAGAAAAATCATGGAATGGGTAGGAATTCAATGTGACAGGGGTGCCCCGACTGACAAGAAGGACATTCCGTTGGACGTGCGTAAGCGCTTCAGAATCGCCCCCCTACCTAAAAATATGCATCCTATCTACAACAAAGAGAGGAGAGCTCACAGGGCTAAGGCTCTACTAAATAAACTTAAAGACACACCGGCGCATAATGTAGCGTACGTGGACGCCGCTTGCGGCAGAGACGGGGCTGCGGTTTCGACGGTGGTTGATGGCGACGGGTGCGTTAAGATAGCGTGCTCCACGTGCACGAGGGACGCCTGTACAGCCGAGGAGGTTGCAGTAGCGCTCGCTTGTGCGGGTACAAAAGCGGGAGTAATATTATGCGATAACAAATTAGCTATCCGAAATTTTAACAAAGGGAGAATCTCGGAAGAAGCCCTCCACATTCTACTCAAAAACCGTCCCAGGAGGGACATAACTTTTATTTGGGTACCGGCCCATGAAGAAGTCCCAGGCAACGAAGCCGCTCACGAGCTCGCCCGAGCACTCTACCACCGGGCAACTCTAGAGCAGCCAGTTCCAGGGATAAAAGATAGCATGATCACGTACAGGGAAATTGTCGATCACTACAAAGCCGAAAGAAGAATCTTTTCGCCTCCGCATTGGTCTCTCTCTCTGGAGGACGCTCGCATCTGGCGACGCCTCCAGGGAAACAATTATACATCACCACATTGGATCTACCTAACACAGACGAGGGACTATAACGACGCCCTCTGCAAAATTTGTAAGCAAAAAGGTACGCTAGACCATATAATATGGGAGTGTGCTGGCTCCCCAGGGGCCAAGGAAAACATTAACAGTAGAGAAGCCTGGGAGGCCTTGCTCCAGAGCGAGGCTGAAGACGACCAGCGTCGAGCAATTCGCCTGGCCGTTGAGGCCGTGAACACTCACCGTCCTCAACGCGAGGGGACTGCTTCGTCCTCCCCCCCTACCTACGTGTAGGTTAAGAGGCGGGCACCCCAGCTCGGTGGAACAATAAAGTTTTCAATCAATCAATCCCGCATGAGGTTTGAAACCAACAGTTGTGCCAGCTTCGGTCAATGAGTCTCAGGCAATGTGTATACGGTATATGTGCCGCTCTCCAACGAACATCTTTCATGCCGACATTGGCCACTCAATATGCGGCACTAGGTATTGAATTGAATTGAATTTTATTTCTCGTTCATTCAAACCACTGTAGGTACCACTGTTCAATGAAACCGCCAGTAGCACTCTTTCGCGAGGTGAAAGGTGCTTACGACGTTTCCCATCAAGACGTCCTAGAGGAACTTTTGACAATTCACTTTACAAACTTTACAAAAACAATCCATTAGAATACTTGACCGTAGTCTCTCTTACGTGCTAACATACTAACAATGAATAACACTTTGAAATACAAGCTAGGTGTATAATTATTCAAGCAAATCAACAATCAGCTTCCCCTGCTCATCACCCCTCAATCCAACCTAGTGAATACTAACTTGACAAGGTCTGCACACAATAACAACTTTATTTTACCTTCGGTTCATACCAACTATGGAAAACAAACGGCATACTTCACCGGAATCCGTCTCTGGAATACCAAACCACCGGCAATCAAAATCTCTCAATCAATTGGCAAATTCAAAAAAGAACTAAATCTTTCCTCATACCCATGGCATATTCTGCATAATTGTGGTTACTTCCATTTACTCCGTTTTGTTGTCCCACTCCCTATCATACCTACCTCTCCACAACCTTCTGTTGATGAAGCATCTCATCAGGGGCTGTTTTACATTGCTGGAAATAGATGTGACTTTTTTTTTCGTTTATTTTTAGTATTTCTCACCCTGGGGGGGTAACCATCCGACAACTGCTTAGGAGCGTTGAATTACCTTTGTTTTTTTCCCTAATTGCGTCTTTTTGTTCCTTTGTTTTCTGTTCTTTGTTTCTCTTTTTTTCCTGAGATGTATATTATTGTTTGATTTCGCTACTGTTGGTTTTTCCCTTTTTTTTCTTCTTTTTTTTGCTTTTACTACGATGTATTTTATTGTTTGTATTTGCTGCTGCTGTTTGCTGCTGTAATTAATTTTTGTGCACTCACTATCATAGGAGGTGCCGATTCAGTCTTTGACAATGGGACCTCCTTCTGTATGCACAAATCCTGTAATTTATTTAATGCCTAAATAAAACAACTTTTGACTCTGACTCTGACTAGGAGGGCGAGTATTTCAATGGATGCGAAACTATTTGACGCGAAGATCCTTGTTTGGACCTACGGAAGATGGTCCGACTACCGACCGCTACACAGGCCATGGGGTTCCACGAGGCGGTGTTCTAAGCCCTATTCTTTTCAACCTCGCGCTTCTCGGTCTAGTGGAATCCCAACCTGAAGCAGTGAATGTCGCAAACTACGCCGACGACATTGGCATCTGGGTACCAGCACTGACTCGCCTGCAGGTTCGTGCAATATTACAGAAAGCAGCAACACAGGCATCTGGCTATATTTGCACGCAAGGCCTAACCATCTGGACTGAATAATGTGTGTGATTCGCTTTTATGCAAAAAGCGATGTCCGGTTATCCAGTATGCATCAATGGCCAGCCTATTTCCTACAAGAGAAATCGTCGGCATTTGGTCTGATTGTTGAACGGGACCTCTCCTGGAGCCCTCAGGTTGCCCACTTAACGAAGACGCACATATATTGGCCTCGAGCTCCACCACTGGAAAAGCTGGCGCCACCGTCGGCGTGACGTACTATTAGGGATCACGTGGACATAGCGGCCGCGTCGGCTGCTTCGGGAGCGCCGAAGCGAGCTGAAAACGAGAGTTTAAATTCCCTCGTACGCTGCGGTCCTCATTTAGTGGCGAGATTTTCCCGCTTCGAGTGTCTCCTTTACCACGCTTGAAAGCACTACAATAGGTAGTGGCTGCCTTTGAAGGCGCGCAACATGGTAGGCTACTGCTCGGTGCCGCAGTGCCGGACGTACGCAACGGAGCCTGGTGTCAACGTAGCCGCAGGACAAGAAGCTGCGTGAAGCTTGACTCGCGAAACATAAAATCGGCAAACAGTCATCCGCTACAACTCGGGTATGCAGCAAGCACAGACGTGAGGAAGGTTCCTGCTACGGCGCCGGGTCTGCGATGTTCGGAAAACGCGCACTGAGACGCTCGCCCGGGTCCGCTGCCCGACTTATGTCATGAAGGTTTGGTCTATGAACTTGTCGGTGCTATAGATACTGGCAATTTCACTGGAGTGGAAACGGAGCGGTAAGAAGCACATTAAAAAAAGCATGGCATATGGTCATGTTTGTGTTATGCATTAATGCACTGGATTACAAAAAAGAAGCAGCAGGAAATCGCACGCTGAGAACACCGAGAAACATACAGTGCGACGCAACTCCAGAAATAATATTGAAACGTCCAAGAATTTAGAAGAAAAAAAAAAAGATTGAATCGTCGCGACGGCACATCACAGGCGTCGAAGTCTCTACAATGAAATAATTTTTGAACAGCTCTGATAGTGCCCACGCAACAATGGTTGCTTGTATACTGTCAAATGCTCATGTTCTGCGGCCTAAAGCACATGGCACGGTGCGAAAACGCGCACGCGGCGAAAGCGAAACAGTGCGCGGACAAACATGCAGACGCGCAGTCGGTCGCTGCGAATCTGTGCGATCGCTGCATTGAGGCTTCATTCTATTACGCTCCATTTAGTTATACAAACACTATAAGAACATATTTCACATAGTTTGCTCTCAGCGTTTACCTACCTTTCACGCAAAAAGCCGGTTCGGGAGACTCCATCGCGGCGACCGCGCGCAATGGCGTTCACTGTACGTATTCGGTAAAGAGATAGCGTCTGTAAACGATTCTGTGCTTTCAGTTTGCCCAAGATTATTATTTGGACAGTAAAAAACTTCTCTCGTTTCGAAAGTACTTACAGAAATGTCCGGGAGAGCTCGCGCGTGGTGTTTTGAGTGAGCGCTGACAGCAAAACCTATGAGGAGCGCGCCACGTGATCCCTCATACTACGCCAGCGAGGCGCTTCCGATAGATGGCGACTCCGCAACTCCTCGCCGCCAATATTGCCCACGTCTTCAAGTTCATCACCGGCAAAAGATGGGGAGCATCAGTGACCTCCACGCTACAGATGTACCAAGCACTTTTTCATCGAATTCCTATGCTATAGCCCTCCCGTGCTTTCTAAAACTTACAAGTTAAATCTTCCAGCACTTCGGAGTGTGCATGCATAGGCACTACGCGTTTGCCTCAGCCTTTCACGGAGCGCCTCAACAGCAGGAACGGTTATAATGGCTCGCGACAATCCGATCACGACTTGCAATATCACCGACGCGCTTAGGGCGCATAATCGCCGCGTTTCCCGGGTGCAGCCAAGTTATCCTACTTGCCTGCCAGAACGACTACCACAGGCCTCACTCCCCAACGTAGTCAGCCTTCATCGTGCCTCCCTACCGTCGACCTTCACACCCTCAGCACGTTCACCGTCAGCTTCGTGGTGTTTAAAACAACCTAATGTGCACTTTTCCGTTGTAGGAATAAGAAAGAAGACTGACCTGCCTACCTTGGACTTGAAGCAAGCAACTCTGGATGTTTGCATACTTTCTGCTTTTACCGTGTCCACACATTTACGGATGGCTCTTTCACTCAGACCAGCTCTACTCAATACACCATCCCGATCAATAAGCATAAAATTCAAGATGTCTTACGTCACAACAACGACAGGTTCGCAGCTTGTTGCCCTCCGAGGCGCCTTTGATTGTATTAGCGACCAACCGGCTATCAGTGCGCAGTGTTCTGCGACTCAAAGGCGGCCCTACAATGTCTTTTGTCAGCTCTTCGTCGCGGGTCCTGTGAACAACTCGGGTCAGAGATACGAGTTACGCACCATTATATGATCGCGAAAGGACATGACGTCGGGTTTCAGTGGCTGCCGGGTCGTTGCGGTATCCTTGGCAATGACCTCGCCGACGAAGCTGCTAGGAAAGCACACGAAGGAACCAACCTTGTTTCTGTACCTTTATCGAGGATTGATGCTGCCCAACACTTAGGCAGGCTAGCGCACCGTATGTCATTGGAGATGTGGCACCCACCTGGATTCACCCAACATCGATTGCAATCTCGCAATCCATCTATGCAACTGCGGCTGTTACCTTGGCTTCCTTGAAGCGAGGAATCAATACTGCGCCGTTTACACCACCACGTCGCATTCACCAATGCATATATATGTTTCAATGCTGATAGCGCCAAATTCAATGCCTGCGGTGTCGAGGAGACTATAGAACACCTACTGTGCTGCTTCCCATCCTTTGAAAATGAAAGACATGACCTCTGCACAGCTCTAACTCAGTTGTATGGACAACCATTCGCCTTGAACAAGCTCTTCGGATCACGGCCTCGCATATCGCCGGCACCAAAGGCCACAAAAGCGCTGCTGAGATTCTTTAAGGCTACCGGATTGAGCTACCGTCTATGATCCGGACTGAGTGACCGTCATTGATGTAGAGCAAATATCTGTTGCTACATCGGTGATATTGTTACGATACAGCAGGCGCTTAAGAGACATGGCGCGAAGGAAGAAGAAGACGGGAATTTGGGTCTGGCACAAGCTATTTTGCATCTTGGTCTCTGACTGCGCTGCTCTTGGAAATACATTGTCATCAGCTCCTTTATTTGTGTCTCTCCGCATGTAACATTTTGGTAGAGGCGCCGAACAGCGGACTTTCTCTTCTGCTCTTAATCTTTCCCTCTTTCTCCCTTTCCTGAGTGTAGGGTAGCCAGCCGGGCTCAGTCTATGGTTAACCTTCCTGTCTTATATTCATAATTTTTGTCCTCTCATTCTCTGATGCGGACTTGGAGAACTGGGTATGTGCCAACCAGTTTGTGTTGGTCTTCAATGAACCTCTTTAATGGCAACTTGGGTCACTGGGCATGTAGCAGTAGGTGTGCGGCTGTTCTTCAGTGAACGTATTTCCGTTAACTTGGGTAACAAGGTGCGTGCCCCTAAATATGTGCCGCTCTAGAATGACTACAATATTAAGTGGAAACCATCTCCCGCGGACGGTCGACAGTGATGCGTTTAGCATTGAATCAAAAGATCCCTTTAAATTTCACAGATGCTGAGCGGAATTGGTTTGTATAAACCGGCACATTCCTCATAATTCCTTTCTCCTGCGCAACCATTAGAATCCCTACATGACAATCATTCGGTACGAAGGCATGAATAAAGCAGCTTCATCAACAAATGAGGGACACAGCAGAGTTGCATATTAGGCGTGCACTTCAGGGTCCTCTTTCGCGCATCGGATGAATGGATTGATGTATGCTATGAGCGTCCCTTTTGCAAGGGGGCGGTGGGTCGCGCCATCAAGCTGCAAGAGCACTGGGCGCCACCTAGCGTTGCGCCGCGGAGCCTGCGCCTGGTCTCCGAGATATCTTTTTGTCCCTGTCCTGTTGTCGTTTCTTTTCTCGGTTTATTGTTTCCCCTTAAGCACTGGGAATGGATGAAATGTCTAATTTCCAACTAACCCAGCTTTTTGCCATGAGTATCAAGGTAACAGGTAGCACAATGGCGGGAGAGAAGAAGGACGAAAAACGTGTGTGCGCGTGCTCAATTGGTAGGCAGCGCTCACCCACCATTCACAAACATGCGCGGGCACTCGATTAAAATTTAGGCACGACAGTTCTCATTTGTGCGAGATAATCGAGGGATGGCTTACAAACCTAGTATGTACCGGTACTAATGATTTGCATACCTCAACCATGAGGTCTACTTCTTTCTTATGTCTGAATAAAACTATGTACTGTCGGCAAATTTTGGAGTACAATTTCGATCGCGATGGTGCAACGAAAAGTTAGACGGTGATCCATAAGTCAACGAACGTTTATGTTTGCATAATCTCTGATTTATGGAATGCTCTATCTGGCTTGTTTATATAAAATCGACCGCAGGTAAAAGCAACTTTACAAACGACACCCATGCGGCATTCTGCGAACTTGTTGGTATGCTCTACATAACACCTGTCAAGTCTCTTCTTACAGGTCAACTGATCCTTGTTTCTTCGTGTTGTAGCGTATTATGTATATCTTTTCTACCTTATTTTCAGCGGTGAACAGAACGTTAAATCCGTGTGCAGTGCCTAACTTCACATTTCTATGTGACGAGAGAGTGACTACAAGGCAGTCAGCCCTCCTCTTCTTACCATCAATGCTTTCTGTAACTGCGCCAGAACTGACATGATGTCTGCCAGTGCATTTTGCCTTTTCAAGCGTTCTGAAAGAGTAGTCACGGCAGCACGAGGAAAATCTGCTTCTAATATACGCGGAACCTGCATATGAAAGCTGTTGCTCGTTGTTGCTCGCACGCCATGCTGAGGGCGGACTTAAGGCTTAGTGCGGCGATATATTTGCAGAGTCAGCTTACGCAAAACAGCGAAAGTTTTGGACACCACTGGGCAAATCTTTTGTTGTTAGTGTATTATAACCTGATGAGGATGATGACATCGCGTTCATGCACATGCTTTAGTTCAATTCTTTCTTTGTTTGGTAGAATATGTTTATCATTTCTGGTTCTGTCCATCCTGCTACAGCAGCTCAAGGTAGTCAGCTCTTCCTTAAACATAATTTCCCTAACATCCCTCCCCTTTTAGTCTTCCTCGTTCGCCCAATAATATATTCTTGCTTCTTTCTTTATACAGTCAATCGTCGGCGCCTCTTCTGTGTTTGCTGCATCGCTGGCGCTTGTTACAGGTAAGCCGCACAGACAAGTTAATATTCATTGTGCTAGGTAATATTTTCGGTTGACTTGATTACCAAAAGCCAGCGACAAAAATTTGTTCGCTGCTATCGGTTCATTCACATGACGGTTCTCATTACAGTGTTCAACGTGCATCTTATTGGGTGCATCGTGTTCATAGGGATGTCGGGCACGTTATACACGGCACTGGTAAGTCATTTCTCAGACACCGCTCCATGTAATCCGGAATTTTATGCTTGAGAGCTGTTAGGTTGCTCGTGCCACGTAGAACGTATCACATTATCCCGACCATTTTTCCCATCTAAATAATGTGAACTTTTTTTGGCTATGGTGGTTAGGAAAAGCAAGCAACGAAATTTCAAGGATTTCGGCATATTCGGAAGAAAATGTCGCAGTTTCGCGCGAAATGCGAAACATCCATTGCGATAGCAAATTACTGGACAGCTATATGAAGTAAGGATAGTAGTTTTATCGCCCGTGTAGACTTATAAACATGTGCATGTTAACTAAATTATCAAGCATGTTATCAGGCGCGCAAAGGGTAAATGAGAACACATCACATTCGATGACCGCGGACATTCGCTGTCAAAAAACTGACGTAAGGAAGCGCGACCGCAGCAGCGACTGAAGTGACCTTCGTGCTGTGTATCAGTTCCATGCAAACTGAGCGGGGAGAACACAGCACACATGTAGATACGAGGCGCCTGCACATCGCTTTCAAAATAGGGCAAGCGTGAGAGTGCAAAGTACGCAGTTGCTGCGGGAGTAGAACACCGCCCTATTCTCTCCCCTTCCCCCAGGGCCGTTCGTGCAGCGCAAGATGTCGCGTTTCCTTTCCGCTTTCTTCCCTTTCGGGCGCCAGATTGAGCCGTGATCGTCGGCTGCCCTGGCGCGCTTTCACTCCCACATACAGCATGCGGCGCGCGGCAACGGTCTTTCGCCCTTGGACTTTATACGGAACATCACGATGACGCCGATGTCAGAAATGCGCCTTTTTCTTTCCGCTCTCCCCCGCCCCAGTGTAGGACAACACCGGGTGCAACCTGCAGGTTAACTTACTTTTTTTCTCTCTTTCTCTAGGGAGGACTTCGTGGCGTTGTCTGGACGGATTGTTTGCAGTTCTTTCTGATTCTGATTGCTCCGGCTGCTGTCGTCACCAAAATAACACTGGATTCTTTGTCGCCAAACTCACCGATCAAGCCACTGAGCCATTTGGACATAGGAAAGTATATAGGAGAGTAAGTGAAAGATATGAATGACCGCGGTAATTTCAAAAGAAGAAAAAAACTGAGCTATAAAGAGCACACACTTAAAAAAAAGCCTTCCCTCAAATACAAGCAGGCGCACCAAACAATTTGCGATCATGAAGGTATATTTACACTATTGACACGTGTACTTATTTATCGGATGACCGCGTCTAACAAATGTTATCGCTCAGCGCAGGACGCGTCTGCATGTATCGGAAGTTTCTGGAATGTTAGCCATTGTTCTATCTATTGTCTGTTCTCATCGAAACTTGTGTAATCTGATTGCATGTATGCGCGACGCGAATGGTGTAGAACTTTCTGAAAGACGCACGGGCAACAGCGATTACTCTGGAACGTTCGATGGCTCGTGTATAAAAGCTGACGCGCTTGACCCGCTGATCAGATTTTCAACAATCGCCGACTGTGTTCGCCGTTGTCGTTGTGCTTGAGTGTAGCCTATTTTTGAGGGTACACGTTCGCCCAATAAAACACTAGTTTCGCCATTCATAGTTTTGCTGCTTTCTTCACTGTCACTACCGAGTGACACAATATACAAGCGCGTTGACTCTTGACCAAGGGGGCAACTCACGAGTAGGGAGGCGCATATCGGCAAACGCGATGTCGCACGCTCTGTCTTCCCATATTCACTACTACATGACGCCGAGGAAATCATAGGGGCAGTTAACTGTTTCCTTTAAGTATGGAAATTGTAACGGATGTGAAAGTGTACACAAAAAAAGGCGGGTTTCCGCCCGAAAGGCGAAGCACCGCTTGCGATATCAAATTAGTGGGTAGCTGTACAAATTAAGGATAGTAGTTTTAGTGGCCATATGAACTCGTAAAAATTTTTTTACTAACTAAATTAACGATGATTGAATGTGTAAGCGTGACTGAACGAGGACGTAGGAAGCAACAGACACACAGAGACAGCGCTCTCTTGGTGTGTCTGCGTCTATTTGCGTCCTTGTTTAGTCGCGCTTACACATTATATCATGGATTAAAACCAACTAGCCTGTCAACGTGTTTTAACTAAATTGAGACGCACGGTGTCACGCGCGAACAGGTAAACATGAACACATCTCGCTCGATGAGCGCGGAAACTTGCTGTCGGCATTCTCGAGTAAGGAATCGCGACAGCAGCGAGCGAATTGACCTTCATGCATCTCTTGCTTCAACGCGAACGAACCGTCAAAAGCACAGCGCACACGAAGCTACCAGTACCATTCGCGCTCTGCGAACATCGCAGATCACTATGATAATGAGGCCCGTGTGAGTGCGCACTTTGGCCACGTCGCAGACTGCTTTCAAGACACGCGAGTGCCGGCAACGCGTCCCTACAACGTCCGCCATTCGCGTGCCCAACGCCGTAGTAGACGCCGCGGTTGGCTCCACTCTGTACGGAGCGGCGGGCGAGGATGACATTGAGGCACCCTAGCAGCCACCAGAGCAGAACGCCCCTCCTCCCTCGCCTGACATCCCCCCCCCCCGCCTGGTGCGGCCGACAGGATACGGCACACTTTCGGCCCGCGTTGCTCACTCGCGCACGCGATATTGAACCGCGTTCGGCGGTTCACCCTCCCACGCTTTCACTTGCACGTAAAGCATATGGCGCGCGGCGACGGTTTTATCGCCCTTCGACTTTATACGGAACCTCACGGCAACGATGACGCCGATGGTAGAAATGCGCCTGGAGTATCCATATAATTGTCCTATGTGGAAACCGAACCCACAACTTTCGCATTATGAGTGTGACGCTCTACCAATTGAACTACCGAGGCAGCAGTTCTCCCGTGCACATTTTCCTTTAATTAGATGGTTTTACGTCCAAAAGCCACTTATTATAAGGCACGCCGTAGTGGGGGACTTCGGAAATTTGGACCACCTAAGGTTCTTGAACGTGCACCTAAGTCTAAGTACACGGGTGGTTTCGCACTTCGCCCCCATCGAAATGCCGCCGCCGTAGTCGGGATTCTATCGCGCGTCCTCGTGCTTAGCAGCCCAACACCATAGCCACTAAGCAACCACGGCGGGTTTCCAGGGTTTTTGAATATTTGTGTATGCGTGCAAGACCTAGCCCTCGGAGTGTTAATGTGACGTAGCGTGAGCGCGCACGCACACAGGCTACGTCGCGTTGGCGAGAACAGCGTCTATAGTTCGACGCACTGGCACAGGCAATGTAACCGGATGCGGTCAACATGCTCCGCCTTGCGCGATGTCGACATGGGTCTTGCGTCGTCTATATGTCGGTCGCGCCAACTGCGGCGACCCACAATGAATTGCGCGAAGAAAGAAAATGTCGCAGTTTAGCCGGAAAGGCGAAGCATCGATTGCGGTAGCAAATTAGTAGAGAGCTATACGAAGTAAGGATATGAGTTTTATCAGTCATGTAAACATGGAAAAATTCGCTTACTAGCTGAATTAAGAAGCATGGTATGAGCGCGCACAGGCAAACAAGCATATCACACTCGATGACCGCGGATACTCGCCGTTAAAACGCCGGGGTGAGCAAGCGCGGAATCGTAAGCGAGCGAAGTGACCTTCGTGCTGTCTATCGCTTCAACGCAAACTGAGCGGCAAGAACATAGCACACACAAAGGGATAAGCCATGTGCAGATCGGTTCCAAATTACGGCGCGCGCACCGCATGCAGCCGCGCAACGTACGTAGTTGCTGGCGTAGTTGAAGGCACCCCCTTCCCTCCATTGCTTCCTCCCCGCTTTCCTCCCTTTCACGCGCGAGATTCAGCAGTGATCGTCAGTTCCCATTGAGCGCAGTCGCAAAACGCGTATTTGCTGCCGCAGCACAACGGAGCCCCCCCCCCCCCCGCTTACTCCCTCCCTCCATCCCATCCCCCCCGCGCCCTTTCGTGCGACGGAAGATGGCGTGTTTGCTTTCCGCTTTCCTCACTTGTGGGCGCCATATGGAGCCGGGATTGTTGGCTGCTATGGGGGAAGCAAAATACAGAGGAGTGGCCCTACCTACTCCGCCCGCTAAATGTGGGGAGGAAGTCACGTAGTATTTTCTATTTTTTTCCCTTTCTTTTCTTCCTTTTGCTGTAGCAGCCACGTTCTCGGGTCACAATGGCGGCTTTGTTATGGTTCTTTGCGCCATGGAGGAAGGAGAAAACTAGGAGGGAGCGTCACGTGATAATCTTGAAGCCTAGTCATAAACGCAGAGGAATGGGATGATGGGAAGTATGCCTTCACGTGATAGGCGTGCGGTAGATTTAGTTGGCTCGCTTTGGTTGTGTCTGCTGCGGGCGTTTTGGAATATGCGCACATAGTAGGTGTGGCATACGCTCGCCGAGGTTTACTGAAAGAATTCGAGTGTATGAAGCCATCTAGTCCCTGTTATGTCAGTCAGGTAAGGCACCGAACCATCAGGCGGCTCGCCGGTTAAACAAGCAGCACACAGGTACCAAGGATGCAACAAACGAAGGCGTCGGCTAATTAACCGGCATTGCGCCCATCAACCCGCGAGGGACACCTCAAGGATGACCGTTCGCGTTTCGGGGCGGTCTCCGGATTTCGCGGAAACCTTTCGCCCTGCAAACGTACGAAGGCAATCAAGCCGCCCTTCCGACGGCTATTCCTCGCGTTTGGGTCGTCTTCTGGGGAAAAAATGACCTCTTTCGCCCCTGCAAACATGTGCAGGCTATCTAGCGAGCGTCCGGGGTCGCAGCGACTGCTTTCCCGTGTGAAGAAATTCATCCCATCTTGTGCCCAACGGCCCAGCGGCGTACTGGCGAGCCGGGCACCCCGAAAATATTTACGGCTGTGTTGGGCCACTGTTATGTCATGCCATCCCAGTCGGCGCTGTCGTTCTGCTCAATGTCTTCTGCCTCTCAAAGGACCGGCAAGAACTCAATAGGCATGTCTCAACAGCGTAACGACGTTGCAGAACTCAATCTTACAAAATAGTGCACGTAAATCTCATGGAAAGGCGACAACTTCGGCGTTTAGAGTGCAGGGTGATGATATTTATTTATTTCACCACGAAAGACGCACATCAAAACCTTTTACTAAGCAAACACGCGACAAATAACTATCCCAAGAAACGTCTCACCTCGTCCTATATAGGTGCAAGACAATGTAACCAGAACTGACAAGAAAAATCACACTGTGATTTACGGTACACAACAGCTGATTTGACGAAACACTAGACCATACCCGGGCATACTCTGGACGGGTTTCGAGGTGAGACCCCTAACTGGGGTGGTAAGCGCAAGTGACGCTTTGAAAATTATGTGGACGACGAAGCGTCTCTTGGCGGAGTGCTGTTTTTCTGCCTCTGGCGATTTCTGGGGAATCTCCAGTGTATCTAACAGTCGTCGCGCCTAGTTCGGTGGCTATGGAAGTGGACCGTCCAGGGCGTCTGCTGGAACCGGTGGCGTCAGCGACGGCCGCAACCGGGAAACGGATCGGGCTACAGACTGACATCGACAGCGAAGGCACCCATGTCTACTCGCTCAGCAGCGAGGACCATTTTGATGACGATGACTTCGAACTTGTGTGGAACCGTAAGGCGAAGAGAAGGAACACCAGGACCTCTTCGTCCTCCAGTACACAAACTGTTGGGCCCACGCGGAGCCGCTACGCCAACGCCATCTTGTTTATGCTTGTGATACTCAACGGTTACATGAAACGGCATAATATGCAATCTGTCTCGATTCAGCTGGAGACCGTGGTGCCCAAATAAATCACGGACATTAGAGTGAACAGCCGCAAAAATGTGCTGGCGGTTGGTGTTCTGCATGCGGGTGCTCTTAGCGCCCTACGCAAGGTAACAGATCTCGATGGCATGCCGGTGCGCTATGACATCCCGCTGGGCTCTGATGCCATCACCGGTGTCATATACGACGTAGACTTGGTCATTCTCAGCAATGACTTGCCGATTCTGGTTAAAGCAGCGAGTGATCGTGACGTCATTGTTGATGTCTTGCGCCTGGGCAATTCACGTTGCATCAAGAGAGAGAGAGAGACAAAAGCGAAGAAAGACAGGGAGGTTAGCCAGTGTAAGTACCGGCTGGCTACCCTGTGCTGGGGAAAGGGATAAAGGGAATAAAAGGACAAAGAAGAGAGAAAGAAACAAACAATATAAATGCACACACTAACGCGATGCTACGCGCAACAATAGTCAAATGCGGTTGCACAATTCACATGTCCTTAAGAACTTGAGCAAAGTCCTTAAGGCCGTGAGTGCCGAAACCCGTCTGGACCAGTGAGGTTGCGTCAAGATTGTGTTCAAGGGCAACTGGTTGCCGTCGCACGTTAAGGTAGGCCACTTTCGCCATATTGTCATGCCTTTCATTCCGAAGCCTCTGCAGTGCCGCAACTGCATGAAACTAGGACGCGTGAGCAGCACCTGTGAGAATGATACAGTGTGCACCCGCTGCGCTGGGCCACACGCTGCGGATAAATGTGCAGCCGCTATCATGAAATGTCCAAACTGCCACGGATCTCATGAGGCTTCATCAAAGGAATGCCCAAAGTTTAAGAAAGAAATCACTATCTTAAAACAAATGGCAAGAGATAATTCCTCTCGTCGAGAAGCCGCCGCTAAAATCAGGATACTACGGTCCCGCCGCCGACGTTATTCAAGGAAAGCTGCGTCGGTGACGCGTGTCCCACTTCCACTGTCACCTCCTCCACTTCCACACACGCCACGCACTTCAGAAAGGTCTACAAAGGACAAGCACAAGGGCACTGAGAAAAATACAGACACCCAAGCCTGGCCTGCGTTGCCAAAACGGCAGCCACCAGCAGAACCCCTGCATGCCGACGGACGTAGTGTGCCCTGAGCATCTCCTGCGGGTGAATAGACGGAACAGAATCGGCAAGTGGCTGCGATATTGCGGTCACTGATGAATACGATACACATGCTACTGAAGAAGCTGCAGACACCGACAGCTCAAAGCGCATTGCAAATGCTGGACGCACTAAATGTAGTACTTGCAACCCTAACATAAGCAGCACGGCTCGCACAAACCTTTCTTTTCGCACTGAAGTTAGAAGTGCGACGATTTTTCAATGGAATGCCAGGGGCTTGTAGTCCCGCATCTCGGATTCGCACCAATTTGTCTCAAGAATCGGTTTGCTATACTTGTTATTTGCGATCTGAACGTATCAACACCTTACAGATTGTCTGGTTACGAAGGTTTTGCTTTTTCCACATGTGGGGAGCCAAGCAAGGTACTTATTTACATTCGCACAAACTTGACCTATGTTTTGCATACTGTTCAGGCTCATGACTAGAACCAATACGTATGCCTCCGCGTCAGAAAGAACGAAGTGTCTTCCACTCTTATTGGTTGTTACATCTCCCATCAAGGCAGTTTGATTGTGAAAGGCTGAAACATATATTCAGGGAAACTGATGGCCTCTGGGTCATCACTGGGGACTTTAATGTACATCACTTGCTTTGGGAAAGCACCAAGATCAACTCAAGGGGGAGGAATGCTGTGTCGCTTGCCTCTGATTGTGACTTCTGCATCACGAGCGATGGTAGCCCGACCTATCTGCGTGGTCTTGCGTATAGCAGCTGCCTCGACTTGATTTTAGTATCGCGGAGCTTCACGTCACATGTTAAATGGTTTTGCGGCATCGAGACTCACGGGAGTGATCACATTCCCACCTAACTAAAGATTAATGGGCTCACTCGGTCTTCCTGTCGTGGTGTCTTGAAGAGCACTGACTGGACTATGTTTACGTCGCTTATGGAAGAAGCGTGCCGAGGAGATTTCGCCGGCAATGTCGACGACACCATCGCAGATGCAACGAAAGCTGCTAAGTGTTTATTATCGCCGTCGTCAAAGCGAACGGATTTCGACATTGGACTTGAGAGACTTCGCGCAATTCAACGGCGTGCAGAGCGACGACACAGACGCACTAAGCCAATTTATGATCTCAAAGACGCACGACGCATTCAGAAGAAAAATCAGCGTCGCAAAGACAAACTAGAGAGCGAGCGATGGAAGACATTTTGTGAATCACTGGAACCTCGCAAGCCGCTTTCACATATCTGCCAGGGGTGCTATCGGAAATTGTTCGGCGCGTTCATTCGGTAACCGGCGCGCGCGATTGGTCTACTCCGCGCCCACGTCGCCAGCCGCGGGGCGCGGCCACATTTTTGGTGACGTCAAAATGACGACACGCTCCTGTCAATCATCTTGCCACCGAGCACGTCGTCTGCTAGGCGCCGAACGTGACAGGAGTTGGGAAGCTTGGAGCGATCATCGCTCGTTACGAGACCGGCTTCGCATGGCGCGTATGGTGGATTGGATTGGATCCAAACGGCGGCTTCGGCAGCAGATTAGCACGTTCGGATCCAATCCATAGTTTAATTCGAGAAAAATGGCGCTTACGTTGGGAACTTAGGTTGTTGCGCTGGCGTTGCTTGAGGAGGAAGGAGAGCGGGTGGCGGTGCGAAACGCATTGGAGGAAATGGCAGAACGCAAATTCCGGCGTCGCTTTTGTTCCTCGAAACAAATAGTGCGTTGGTTGTACAACGAAATCGATCCCATCATCAGTGCCAGCAAGCCGCTGGAGTGTTGTTGCTGCCTCTTGAAAAGTGCGCCCCTGTTCCCGTCGTTTCTTTTTTCTTTTTTCTCCTCGCTGTGCGCGACATCACCTAGTGGCGACGCAGAGAAACTAGTAGTTATAAATTGTAGTAGTCACACGTACTACTATTTCAAAACGTGTTTAAGCTTGAGAAGAAAAAATACATTTTTCAGATAAGGATTTCATTCATTGGAAGACGAGAAACATTTTTTTTTCTAGTATACTGTCTGCAAGCAGACGGCAGACGAGGGAAGTAAACTTCCGGGTAGTTCACCACTTGCCGATTGGATGCTATCTCCGCCCCGTTCTCAGAAAATTTTGCATACTGCCACTTTGTGACGTTGCAGCAACCGGACAGAATGCGTATCGAACAAACATCTCCAATCGCGCCCCTGGAGGACAGTTCGCGGCCTTCGTTCATCCCCGCAACAACGACACATATTCGCAGCTTTGGCACTCCATTTTGGCCGAACTGAGCTTGGTGTGGCGGAGGAATTCTGTGCGAGAGTCGCTGGCGAGCCTGTCAACAACAACATTGATGTAAGTGACCTCCCTGCGACTCTGGTACCAGAAACAAACTCCACCCCACTCCGCAATGCCGGCACACCTAGGGACAAACGCCTACTACACGCGCTAAGAAATCTTCTCTGTAGTGCATAGCCAGAGTCATACATTCAAGGAGCAAAAGCCCCGAGATTTTCTCTCTCGCGCCCGTTCTTACTCGCGCCTGTTCACAAACGGCTGGCGATCCATGAAATGAACGTCTCATGGGAGGGCCGGCTTCAGGGCAGGTTGGCTCGTCAAGGCTAGCGGAATCACGTGACACCCCCTTCTAGTTTTTTGCCCCTTTCTCCATGCTTTGCGCTCACACGTCATTCCGCGGGTTTAAACCATGCCGAAGGCGTAGTTTGTGCAGCGTAGCGGCTGGTATCCATGTTTTGTTCCACTGTGTTATCTAGACCATGCTCTCCAGCTGTTGTGGCCAGGTGGGACGGGAAGAACAAAGTGTGATACGAGCGCTCATGCAACGCCGTACATCACGTACCACGCCACGGACGAAGAACGACGTGGCAATATATTTCCCGGCTTCGGTGCGTTCATGCTAACGTGTCATCCCAGGCTGAAACCGCTGTGCTTCAGATTATGTGCGATAAGCACCTTGCACGTCAGTGACAGCTGTGCAGTGCGTGCTTTTGACGGCGGAAGATGCATTTGTGGCACGTAATGCTATGTTCAGACTACGTGCGCTACGTACGGATCGTTCGCACGGAACGTAAGCGTAAACGCAAAAAGCGCAACTACTTTGTTCACACTACTGCTGCATTTAGCGGAAAGTACGCAACAATCGCAACCAGCCTGGGCGTAAATGTTGGAGTACCCGCTACTTTTACGACAGGCACAGATACGACTGTTACGACGCCGCTAATGCACGAAGCAGTTTCGGTTTGCATCTTCCGGTCACGGAGCTTCCGGTCTCCCCATATTCCGCGTTTTCATCCGGTGACCGCCTTCCCAGCCATCCGGCGTTGCAGCGCTGTTCCTTGCTGCTGCTGCCGACGCCATCCGCGTTTTCCCGGGTTCGCGCCGAGGGCGCGCGGTGTCCCTGAGTGCAGTGCGGTTTTCCGGTCTCATTGTGTTGCGTACATTGCCCGTGCCTAGTGATGATGCTAAGTGCGGAAGCTTCTTCGCTGTGCAGCGATGAAGAACTAATTGAAGAAGTGGGACAGAGGCCGTTACTCTATGACCAGCGCCTGAAAACTTCGGGCTTGAAGAGCCTCGACCTGCGCTAACAGCCGCTTGCTGATCGGCGCCATGTTAAAAAATGAGAAACGCGGCTGTCCCAGAACGGTGATTGGCCAGTCGTAAAAAACGTATCTTATCGAAAGGCTCAATGTGAACGTAGGCGGTTCCAGCAGTTGCGTAAATTGCAATAAATACGCCACTTATAGCGGATGCGACTGTAGTCTGAACGCGGCATAAAGCAGCCGTGTGGAATGATGGAAAATAAGCGCCTGCTGTGAGTAATAAATGGACGAAGCACCTTTACTGGAGTATCTTATATGTGTGCTCGAGGGGCGCAGGGAAGTGAAGATTGGCGGATGCGGTGCAGGAGTGAACAAGACTCGACAGACGAACGTACGCCTGCGCGCGCGTCAAACAGCTGATGGCATGCACCACGTAGGCCCTGTCAACGCGCTAACCGCACGCATACACGCTTACTGTTCGTCATCGCAGAAATGTGCTTCCGTGAAGCTTCACTTACCGTGGGAACAATCTGCCTCAGGCCGCAGTCCGTGTATTTAAACGCGTAACGACGTTCTCCTCTGCCCGGCTGTTCGTCAGTGCACTGTGGCTCGTTACACCACTGTGAGTGGCCGCCCGAAACGTGTTCAATAGAGCAAAACAATTCCTTTGAAGTTAAGACCAGTGTTTGTCCTCATGAGCTTCAGATGGACTTACCACAGGGCTTATCGCCATGCAGTATATCGCGATGCAATACATCGCGATTGGACCGTTGGTCAGATCACTACGACGCGCAACAACGCCGGGCTGCAACCACGCAAACTTACGCGCAGCCCGTTGTGGTTGCGCCTCTGGTTGCGCGCTTAACGCGAGAAATATAATGATGACAGGAAAATCTGACCCGATAAGATGGCGGAGTAACACCGACTTCCAGCGTCACTTAGCTTCACAAAGAGTGACGTAAGGGTCTCTTCTTAAATTTTCCTTCTTCCATGTCAGCTCCCTTCGCGTGTTTTAACTTGCACACACAAAAGGCGCGCAGCGGCGGTGTTATCGTGCTTGGACATTATACAGAACCTCAAGGCGACGGCAACGCCGACGGCGGAACTGTGCCAGGATTGTCGACATGTCGATTGTATAAATGTGCCAGGACTGTCGCAATAAAATGGTGTCTACACCACTTCGCTGACCTTCGCAGATAGCCGTTCAAAGCGGCGCCCGAATTAGGTGTCGTTCTTCGTGTGCTCCGAAGAGAGCAGCCGACGGCGCGCACGTCGAAGTATTGATCCTCTTTTGGGCGATAACCTGGGCGCTGCCATGTTTGATCACGTAGTGAGGCGTTCATTGCTTGTCTCAAGTGCCTTCTTTGCTACCGTGTTTACAATGGATATGTATGACGCCAGTGGTGCTTAGCAAACCTCTGCTTCAGGAGGTGTCGTAGGCACTGACTAGCTGGACGAGACGAAGCTTAGGCCACAGCTTCAGAGAAGAGAACATAGCTTTCGAGGCTGCTTAACGGCGCGAGCAGCGCATTATGCGGCGCTTGTTCTAAAAGCGGGGCCATACAGGTGCATTCCAAGCTATATCCAAACTTCCCCCACACGAATTGAATCAGGATTAGTGTGTATTGCTCTTCGCTCCTTATTTGGCAAATATTTTGAAGCAGTTGCTTGTCACGCCTCTCACTCAGTAATGTTCCTCGGTGCGGCCACTACCTGATTATTTTCTGCCTAACCGCTCGCGGGTGTGCTTAGTTCCGATAGATTTGCTCTTGCTGTGTACAAGGCTTGAAAGGTAGCTATTCTGTCTATTGTATAATACCTTGTAGCAAAGATGTATTATTGCTAGTAACTCGCTTACTCTTGTGGACCGTCACAATACTTTCAGCTTCGACCATTCGTGCGCTATAGGTGCAGCCTGTCATTTATTGTGCGATACAGTGCGCATATATTCAAGTGTGCGTCCATCGACTTATACTTGTTGACACGGTGGCGATAGATTGGGCCCAAGTTTTCGTGCCTGTGTAGACGTGTGTGTAGATACTGTGCGCGAAACTTACTATGACAGGAAGCAACGCTACTCTCTTTCTGATTGTTTAGCGAACAATACTCACTCTTGCCGACGTTCCAGGGATCAAGCCCTTTGTTAGAAGGTTAGCGATGCAACGCTGGCGGATGAACAAATTTCTGTATCCTCGAGGAAAGTGCTGGTAGCTTGTACGGGCAGTTGCAGAAGGGGTCTGCGAACTTGGCCACACGGATGCATTTCATTCCTTAATATGCCAGTCACAATTCCTGTAGCCAACTACTGCACACGTCTTCAATCCACATGATTCAATCGAGCATAATTGTAGCACGGTGCGTTAGCGAAAACTCAGTTGCATTTCCGATAGCTGATCGCACAGAAGCAAGGTAGAAGAGGTAATGGTCTCGTATTCGTGCGCTATCGCTGAGGGCACGTGCGCCATCTCGTTTCTGCAGAACAAACTGCTTCGCGAGAAGGGTCAAGGGAGGAGATGGTATTTAGGCTGGCGCAGCGCAAGCAGCGTAGTGTGACTGGCAGTAAAGAACACTTGCAAGAGCGTCGAAAACGTCGGAAAATAAATGCGCCTTTAGCCCGTGTCACGGTTCGCAGCCATAGCGGCACTTGTTAAGCATGCATTTGATTTCCCACCGGTGCAAAGTAGTAGGTTAACCCAAACGAACTGCAACGAAATTCTAGGCCTCCTAACACGCTTAGTTCATGATAATGTAGATATAGAGAAGCCTCCGCTGAAAATGTGAGGTTTGCCATATCAGTGGCAGCGTCAAGAACTCGCAAAAGGTTACAGGGACGTTTGACTTCGTGAACGTCGGTGACGCGCAAGCGTATGGGTGTTATAGCGAACACGACGCTATCGGCCCTTGATGCGCCTTGACGCCTACACTGCCCACATCGTAGACCATTTTCAAGACAAGGCTTGCGTGACCACGCCATACGCAACAGTCGCAGGAGTAGAGCGCCCCGTTGTAAGCTCTCAGCTACAATCCCTGATTGCACTGCTCCGACCCTGTTGATAACTGAGAGAGAAAATTCTGTCGCAGACGCCCTTGTTACGAAGTGCTTCGCGGAGGAGGCTTAATTATGGGAGTCAGAAACGCGTCCGATGGCACTCAGGAAGGAACGACAACAATAGCTGCCTACAAACATATAATCGAACATACAAATTGCAACTAAAAGGTCACAGGGCATGGGGGCAAGCGAGACCAAGCGTTCCTACGCAGCGTTCAGATCGACTGCGACAGCGCACTCATAGTTTGGCTGGTGTTGCGTCGCTCGACGAGCTGTACGAGTGGATAGTGCAGGCGAGCCCTTGCAGACTCTGATTAGCCGGCTGGTTGACGGGAGCGGAAGACGTGTCGATTAGACGTCCCTTAGTGCGTCGGCACGCGACTGGGTCTCTCCGACAGAGGTTGGCCTCCCAAACGTTGACGTCCGACCCAAGCCAACGCGTCTTGCTTTTTTTTTTCAGCCATGTCTGCCGGCCGACGTGGCCTCTTCGCCTTTCGTAGGCTGCTTGATGATGATGATGAAATTATTTTATTGACAGGAAAAGGGCAGGGGAGTTAGGAGAAGGGGGGTCGGATTCTTATTCCGGAATTCCGCAGGCTAAGGCTGCCTCCCTGGCTCTTTCCACGAGGGCTTGTTGACAAGCTCAACCTAGAGGGTTGAGCTTGGTGGGCTGCCTCCCATCCTTTCCACGTTGGCTGTTGTATAGGGTCTAAGTCACTATTAGCCTGGCAGCCATAAGGTACAGATGTGCTTTCTCCGCACAGAATTTACATTGGGCTGAAAAGGATTGTCGCTGGATATGACGTAGCTTGACTAGGTTATTAATTGACATGGTTTGTAATCTCCGTAAATGACATTCGTCTGCTTTATTTAATCCATTGGCTATACCCGCGTAGTTTCGTCGCGATAAGCGCAAGTGCTGTGATGCATCTGCATAAGTTACTAATGACAACGGGAAGTCTGAGTCTTCAGGAAGGGAGGAGGAGGGACTCCGGGAGAGAAAAGATCGGGCGGCAGCGTGTGCACGCTCATTACCCTGTACACCCTCGTGACGCGGTACCCAAATCAGCTCTTTGCGCGAAGTAAAGGTCCTAGATTGCTTCAGGATCCTGCAAGCTAGCGGTGTGATTCGGCCTCACGTGTAATCTATATATGCAGTTTGCGACTCCGTAATTATGTATTCGGAATTAGGATGCGAAGCTGCCATGGCCATCGCCACCTCTTCTGATTCTGTAATTTCTCCGCGCCGAACATAAAGCCCGTTGACCGTCTGTCCTTCATGCACCACTGATATTGTGCAGACTCCTACCGGACCCGCAGCATCTAAGAAGGCTCCCTCTAATTCAGCATTGATCCGGTCCATCTTCTTGGCTGTTGCTGTCCTTGCTTGATGATGTCCTGGGTGCAGGCTTTAGGAAGGGGCAGTGTCGCAAACTTGTTCCTCCGCTCTTTTGGAATGCCTTATTTTGTTGCCATGTATAAGGACAGCTCACATTCAAGTCCTCCATCACCTTGCGCCTAGTTTTCGCTTCTGCAAATCTGGCATATTCACTTAACAGGTAGGCCTCAGTTATCTCATCTGTTGTATTGTGCACCCCCCCCCCCCCCCCCCCCATCTGCAACAAGCACTCGGCAGATGTTTTTATCGATAGTCCTCGCGCCTTCTTATAGGCTGTTCTAAGCTCACCTCGAAATGACTTAAATCGCACCTTCTCATCCGAAGGTACGGAGTCATGCACACGACGATTCGGTTGAGTACAAAGGCTTGGACCAACCGAAGAGTGTCGCTCTCCATCTTCCCTCTCGTCTTATTGGTAATACGAGTGAGAATTCGTCTTACTTGTTCCCATGATGTACGGAGTTTAGTAATCATTGCTGCGTCGAAACCCTTGTTGTTAACCGCTAGTCCCAGGACACGCACTGAGAAACGCGTTATTTATTTGTTTAGTTATTTATTCATTTTCATATACTGCAGCACTATTCAGGGCTATTGCAGGAGTGGAGTACAACAAACGCAAAAAATAAACAGAAAGAAGGCAGTTGAACACGATAGATCAAAAAGGGATAGCCATCTTATCACACTAATGCTTCTGCAAAATCAGACAGTGCGAATTCATGAACAGAACCGGGTAACTCGTTCTAACAGTGGACAACTCTCGGGAAATAACTGTGTTTGAACATGTTAGTGCGTGCAAAGAAAGGCTTTAAGTTGAGGGTGTGACAACGTCTAGTTGGAAGATCACTGGCATACGAGATGTAATCATCAGCGGATAGTCGACAACATGAGTGAATAATTGAATGTAATAGCTTCATGGAATCTATATGCCGCTTTGTGCATAGAAGAGATAACTTCAAGGAATTCATTGCGGATGAGGGCAAAAAATCACGATCGTAGTGATGACAAATGAAATGAACAACCTTCCTTTGTACCGATTCTACCTTGTTAATATTGCATACTTTATACGGGTTCCAGAACCTTGAAGCGTGCTCTAATACAGGACAAATGAGTGTTTGAAACATTAGTAATTTAGTGTGTTTTGGCGATTTAGATAACGTTCGTCTGAAGCAACCTAATTTTCTTAGTGCTTCAGATGTAATCTGGTCAATATGCTGGGACCACTGCATGTTGTGCGTGAAGATAACACCAAGGTATTTGTACACCTGTGCCCGATGAACTATTGTGTTATTGAAAGCGTACACATGCTGTAAAGGAAAATGGCTGTTTGTTAATGACACTACTACAGTTTTTTGAAAGTTAATGCACATCTACCAGTACGTACACCAGGTGCAAGATCTGTTGAAGAAACTCTGAAGTAAGGTATAAGGAGTGTCGGTGAGCCAGCCTGGGCACGTCGGGCAGCGTCATCGGCGAGGTGATTACCAACGATGCCACAATGTCTCGGGCAGCCACTGAAATATGATATCATGTCCTCCTTCAGAAGCGCAATGGCAGGTTTCTTGATTTGTGACACCAGCTGTTCATAATTGCCACGTCGTAAACTTCGCAAGCTCTTTATCGAGAGTCGACGCTGCAAGTGAGCTTCGTAGTCTCGCTCGTACCATCACGTTAAGTTACTGGCATACACCACAGAACTGTAAGTGTCGTTTATACAGCCTCGACCCATCACTGAAACTTATATTACCAGCGAATCTTCCACGACGTGACGCAACACTGCTGTGTCGGCTGTGGGTAGGAGTAGCATTCACCAACTCCTACAGCTATCGTATTGGAATGGCGGATTCACCAATGTGCGCTAAGTGAAAGTGTGAAGAGACCATCAGTCACCTTCTGTGCCACTGTTCTCGCTTCGATAATCAACGTGAGACTCACCAGTGTGCCTTGAATAGACTGGATGACAGGCCATTTACGGAAGCGAAGATCTTGGGAGCCTGGCCTCACAGTTCATTAGCGCAGAAAGCAGTTCGAGTGCTTTTTCACTACCTGAAGGCAACAGACTTGAGTGCCCGACTATAGACATCCTACACCTAAGTTCTCTCTCTCTCTTTCACTCCCCATTCCCCTCCCCACGTGTAGGGTAGCAAACTGGACTCAGTCTAGTTAACCTCCCTGCCTTTCCTTCTTCCCTTCTCTCTCTCTCTCTCTCTCCCTGAAGTAAGGCGTGATCATTATTAGCCCAGAGAACAAACTAAATGGGCGCTGCGAGCGCTGCTCGCGTGACGTCAGGGCGCAGACTCGCGCCTGTCGTCTGCTACAGTCCGGGCGCATTCTGCGGTGTTTTCGTTTGTTCGCCTTCGTTCTCTCGGCTTGTACACTTATGGCGGTAATATCAAATACATTTTTACGACGTCTTCATCCGCGAAAATTTATTCAAAGCTTATTTCTTAGACGACAATGCAGCTCTCAAAGGCAATGCTACAGTGCCAGCCGAAGGAGCGCAGAGCAGCTCATTGCGGTTTTTTCATGAGCGGATCGACAACCGCAAAGACATAGCATTAAATAATTCAGTTCTGATACCATACATGCCGCGATGCAACATGTATGTCACAAACGCTGGCTATAAATGACCTTTACAACAGTTACCTTGATTTTAATTTGCTAAAACAGGTTTGCTCATGACGAGTGGTTCGGGTATAATATCGAATTTGTGCATTTCTTCACAGAAACGCTCGGCAGTAACACGAGGACTTCATTAACACTGCAGTTTAGATTCTACAACCACCACTTGCTTCTTTACCTTCTTCTCAGAATTAGGCGGTTCTTCACATGTTTATGTTAAGTGGCGGTAATTTGAAGTAAAGCTAATGAAGGCTTACGGCTATTTGCAGAATACGAAAAGGAATGCACTAATATATATTTCCTTTTCCGTGCTATACGTTCAGCTCACTTGAGAAATTTACTGGTGCTTGTTGGTTGCGGAATATACATGACGGCGAATATACATGTTTGGCGAACTGACACTGGCTGCTCGGCCCAACTTTTTTGGTGAAATATGCCTTTTCGACCGTATGGCTACAGCCAGAAAGAAGTCGAAGCGTCGATCATTAGTAGTATGGGACATATTGAATACATCATAATTGCCCGGTGGAGGTGGTGTTGGGAAGACGAACAAGACGAGTTCTTGATCAGCTGCTAATCCTGCTTCGCTCTGGTTTTTTCGGTTAAATTTGTGCGTACCGACGGCCCCGTGGCGGGTACGATATCAAAAGCAATGACGGACATTCCGCCTCCTCTGCCGCCAAGGTTGGGGCCTAGCCTCCAAGCTGCAAGTCGGTCTGCTGCGCCCGACCACCTCAACGCGACACTGCCAAGGTCTTCGAGCTGCTCAGACGTCGACGACATGGATTCTGACGGCGGATATACCGAGGTCACAAGTCGTCGGTTGAAGAGGAAAGTTCGTAGGACATCAAGCGTGAGTGAGCTTAACTACAATAAGCCGCCCACACAGCAAGCGTACACAATCGCCTACGTCCCCGTCGCTGCTACAGGCAACCTCAATTCCCTCAATAGGCAAACTCTCACTGCCTATCTCGAGTGGCTGGCTCCAGGGCAAATCAGAGAGGTCCGAATTAATCCCAGAAGAAACATACTTACTGTTGATGTAACTACACGAACCCTCCTCGACACTTTGAAAGCTGTAACTGAGCTAGGAAATATACTTGTCCGCTCATTCATCGTACATGGAGGCAGCACCACCGCCGGTGTTATCTACGATGTCGATACAGATATCGATAATGACGATCTCCCAACTCTAATCTCCTCGACTGTCCATATCACAGATATACACCGTTTGGGACGGTCGAGGTGCATAAAACTCATTTTTGGGAGAGACCTTACCCGCACATGTAAAAGTGGGTTATGTGCGACATCCTGTCCGTCCATACATCCCTAGGCCCTTGCAGTGCCGTAAATGCCAGAAAGTCGGGCATGTCAGTGCTGTGTGCATGAACAAGATGACATGTCCGCGCTGTGGTGGTGCTCACGATGAGTTGACGTGTGCTGACTCTGACTTGAAGTGCCCTAACTGCGATGGGCCGCACGAGGCAACGTCGAAGGACTGTCCAAAATTAAAGACTGAAACGTCTGTGCTAAGGAAAATGGTACGAGATCGATCTACACACAGAGAAGCGGCTACCAAGGTCCACCGCCGCCAGAGGCGCTCACGTAATCGCAGAAGGAGATCAGCATCGACCAGAAGGCGATCAGCATCGACAACAGGACAACCTGTACTCCAGGAAAAGTCGTCGCGCGCTCCTGCTTGTCCTCAAACGTCAGAGCCACCTTTAACCACGTCTACTCTTCTGAACACCAAGGACACTACTATATGGCCTTCCCTGCCATCTCGGAGTACAGAAGTGCAGCCGGAACGCCAGCGTGAACATGAACCTTCATCGTCGGATGGGCAAATCAAGGCAATGCTTGCACAGATGATTCGTTCCTTGCGAATGCTGCTCATCGGAGTTCAGACGCCCGTTGCCAAGGCTGCGGTGCAAATTCTCGAGGCACTAGAACCAGTGCTTGCTGCTGTATAAAAGCTAGCAAACGCCATGGCATCATCAACATCAAGGTTGTCGCTACAGGAAAGGATAAGCGGTTCCGTAATATTCCAGTGGAACGCACGAGGTCTACGGGGTCGCCTGGGAGATTTTAAACAGAGAGTGCTCAAGCATCGGTTTCCAGTTATCGTAATATGCGAGCCGAATATGACATCGCCATTTAGACTCTCTGGATACGAACAATTCGCGTCTGGGACAAGTGGAAATACTAGCAAGGTTTTACTATGTGTGCGATGTGACCTGACGTATTCGCTAAACCAAGTTCCGGTGCAGAACAGCAACGAGTACGTCTCTATAACAGTGAAGCTAAAGCGCCGGATAATCTCGATCATCGGTGGCTATATTTCCCCCAGGGGAAGATTTGACTCTGGACACCTAAAACTTGTTCTCGACTCTTGCCAAGGACCTCATATTATTGTAGGCGATTTCAACGCGCACCACCATCTTTGGGGTAGTGGGGTCACAAATATTCGAGGAAGACAACTTCTTAACTTCACAAGCAGCAATGATCTCACCATCCTGAACGACGGCTCACCAACATATCTACGTGGAACAACGTACAGCAGCTGTCTCGATTTAGCTATCGCTTCACGATGCCTTTCGTCTTCTGCTGCCTGGTGCACAGATGCTGAAACGTATGGCGGTGATCACCTACCTACTTATGTACAACTGAGATGGTTTACAAGACTTCCAAGTTCTCATACACGACGCACTGACTGGGATGCCTTTCAGAACAAGCTAGAAGAATCCTGCAACTCTATAATTTCACCGAAAGAGATTGAAGAGCGCATTACAGCAGCAATGCACGCAACAACATGCATCATCCAAACATCTAATTCAAGAGCATCCGTTGACATTATATATGAAGAGCTGCGGGCTGTTCGTCGTCGCGCCGAGAGGAAATACAGGCGAACTAAATTGATATCCGACTTGAGGACGTCACGCCGTGTGCAAAAGAAAATTCAAAGATACTTAGACAAGCTCGACAGACAACGTTGGAGGTCCTTTTGCACCAGCCTGGACCCACGAAAACCGTTGTCCACAATATGGCATGTTGTACGAGCACTACCATCTTCTCCACAACAGCTACGTCCCTTCCGAGCTTTGGCTATCATCCAGACGCGCAGTGAGAAGGAATTCGCAGAAGATTTCTGCATACACCTCTCTGGATCTACAACATCGGTAGCTTCAGTGCTCAGGTGTGCTCCTCCAACAATGGACGATCGTCTCGACCTCCCATTCACGCTGCAAGAGCTACGTGCAGCAATTTCCTCTTCAAGACACTCAAGTGCGCCTGGTCCTGATGGCATTACCTATTCTACCTTGCGCCATCTAGGCCCTCGAGCGACTGAAGAGCTCCTGGCTTTATACAATCTCTCCTGGTCGTCGGGAACTGTGCCTGCACACTGGAAGACAAGCAAAATTGTGGCATTATTGAAACCAGGCAAGACACCCCATGCTATGCTTTCCTACAGACCTGTGGCGCTTTCCATTTGCATAGGTAAAACCATGGAGCGCATGGTTTTGACGCGCCTGGAGTGGTTTTTGGAGAAGCGTAATATATATCCAGACGCAATGACAGGTTTCCGAAAGGGTAGGTCGTCAATCGACAGCGTCATTGACCTAGTAACAACTGTTCAACATCAGAAACGTCGCCGTCGATTAACGGCTGCTGTCTTTCTAGATATCAAGGGTGCTTTTGACAACGTTCTACATGATGCAATTTTAAATGCCCTAGAAGAATGTGGTGTCGGGGGACGTATGCATCAGTGGATAGCCAGCTATCTTCAAGGGAGAACAATATTCATGACAACTCCAGACGGTGAAACAATGAACCACCCCGTCTATCGTGGAGTGCCTCAAGGAGGTGTATTGAGCCCAACCTTATTTAATATCGTTCTCATTGGACTGGTCAAAGAACACGCAGGCACAGTCTCGGTCTCTGTGTACGCAGACATCTGTATATGGACCACGAGCTTAACGCGCTTGCAAGTGCAAACGAAGCTGCAGCGCGCGGTGTCAATAACGTCGACATACCTAAACAGTCGCGGACTGCAGCTCTCACCGGAAAAAAGTGTAACCATGGCATTTACACGGAAGTCAATGGCCTGCTACCCCGTTATGATTAATGGGAAGATTATACCTTCAGTAACCCACTACAAGTTTCTCGTAGTCACCATCGACCGTGACTTATCTTGGTCGAAGCACCTCTCTGGATTAAGAAGAAAGCTGGACAGCTTTACTCAGATCATTCGACATATGTCTGGAAAATCATGGGGGCCATCCAAGTCATCTCTTCTGCAGCTCTAACAGGCACTTTTTGTTGGCTACTTCCGCTACAGTGCGTTTGTACTTTCTTGGCTTAGTACAACTGCTGTACGCACGCTTGAAAGTGCTCAGGCTCGCGCACTGAGAATTTGCCTAGGTCTACCACGATGTGCGTCTACTTGGGGCACTATTGCAGAGGCACGTGCGTGCCCAGCTCGAGTTTATCTGCAACATGAGCCATTGCGAGTGCATCTAAGGCTACTGACTAGACACAGGAATCATCCACTCGCGAACATCACAAGCGTACGGCCTGTGTCCGCTTACTCAGAAGCCGTGTTGTCGCAGCAAGACTTATTGCCGTCGGACATCGAACCGTATGACATACCCAAAGTCCCACTCTGGACGATGGCAAAGCCAACGGTGAGACTCTCAATCCCTGGAATAACGAAGAAGTCGAAAATGCCGCTTGCTGGTCTCAAGCATTTCGCGCTATCATACATTGCTTACATGTATGGACATTACGAACATGTTTTTACAGATGGTTCCGTGACACAGACCTCTTGCGCGGCGGCCTACACGGTGCCAGGAATGGGGATCGCACAACGGTTCAAGATAGGACACAGGACGTCGTCTACAGCAGCTGAGTTAACCGGAGTTCGAGAAGCAGTTCGCTGCATACTGCAACAGAGTCTCGAGAAGTGGACAGTGTTCTGTGATTCAAAACCAGCACTGCAACTCATCAGCAATTATATGAATGACAGAACCGCATATAGTCCTCTGGTTTATGACATCATGTCTCTGCTTGCTGAGGCGTCTCACTCCGGGCACACCATCGTGCTGCAGTGGATCCCTGGCCATTGTGGAATAGCTGGAAACGAACAGGCTGACGCGGAAGCAAAAAAGGCGCACACTGACGGAACCATTATAAGAATTCATTTTTCCCGGTATGACATTAACACCTTGCTCCATTCCACCATTAAAACTTCTACGGCGCGACATTGGGACAACCCCGAACATCGACAAGAACGCCTATATAGACTTGACGCGGGATTACAATTCCGGCTTCCACTTCGGTTGCGGAGAAGGCAGGAAACACTCATTCATCGATTACGGCTGGGTGTGGCATACACCCACCGATACCTTCACAAGATTGGACAAGCACGGGACCCTGAATGTAGCGTCTGTCACACTCTCGAGACAATAGCTCACGTACTTTGCGTGTGCCCTCAATATGCGGCCGAACGAAGAAAACTCAAATCTACTGTTGACAGCTTGGACTCCCGCCCCTTTTCAGAAGAAAAGCTTTTGGGCGCGTGGAGGAGTGTTGACTGTGCCCAACGTGCCATAAAGGCACTTTTGAACTTTTTAACTGAGACTGGTTTAGACGATCGCCTCTAGAAGCTGTGAGACGTGTAGTCAGTGCGAAATGTGTTTGCGCAATAACTTTTTGTGGCAAGATTACTTTTTGTATGCACAAGATTACTCTTACGTGTATTGCGTCTCCAGTGCGCATCCGCATATTGGACAACGTGTATATAGTATCTCATTGTACCATATCATAATCACCCGCCACCTACCTTTCCCTGTATTTCCCACTTCCCCATTCCCCAGTGAGGAGTAGCAGGCTAGAGACACGCTCTCCAGGCCGACCTCTCTTCCTTTCTCTTCATTAAAATCTACTCCTCCTCCTCCCCGGTGGAGGTAAAAATCAAGTCAAATATGTAAGGCTTGTGGTGTTTTCTTTATGAAGGTTTGCGAGGTTCTCTTTTATGTATGACGAAGCGAATAGTTCTCCGTTTGTATAACTAAACAACGCTGCATCGAGACATGGTGAGGCAGAAGGTGCTTGAATTTTACTTTTCTGGGCACCCTAAGCTGCGCTGTAGTACCTCGAGAATACTTTAGGCATTCCAATTGGCGCTGTAAAAAATGTTTTATGGTTTCAATTCGAAGTTGTAGTGAACTGATGGGTTTCGCAAAGAATTAACGCGTGTCTCGCCATACCGACAGTCGGTGCCTACCGTTGCGTGAGGGGTGGGCCATATTGTCGATAAGGGCTACTGAGGGCCACCATGAAACATTTCATCGCTTGCAATCGATTGGCTCTCGATCTTAACCACGAAACGTTCTCTCAGGTGATTGCTACTATGGTATTTGTGAATCAACTATGTGAATACTCTACATGACGCGCCGTAGTGTTAGCAGCCATGAGCAATTCGTTTTTTAGAGGCGTTTCAGAGAGGGGTGAAAATAGCAACAAACTTTTTCATAAGAAATGCGCGCCTAACTCTTTCTTTTACGCATTAATAAATGGCCATATTTTACTAGAACTCACCAGAGTAATAAGAATCATGATGACAGTTTCGCTGGGCAGTGTCTTTCGAACACGGATAACATGCTGACGCCAATTACCAAGATTTTTCTTCCATGTAAAATGCAATGTCTCTAATAGCTAAATACTAACGGAATGTTAAGTGCTTAGCGAAGCATCATACACAACTTCGCGTGTTGAATTTGCAGAAATTGTTTTTACGCAAAATCTATGGACGGACACGGCGCACATATGCATTGTAAAACCAGTAGCCCCCTTACCGCTTCATAGCTTGCGATATCCAAGTCGCAAATTTTTATCGACTCTCCCGCTTTAGGAGAAAGAACTGTTGTTCAGGCATGGCAGCAGAAAGAAGCCGAGATATCCTTCAACAAGTACGGCTCCAGCCACCCATACCCCAAGCATACACGAAGGGAACGAGCATATATGGGAACGAGCCCGCGCGGCAGCCGAGCGAGCCGCAGCGAGCGGCGTCCTGGCCGTGACGTCACTCGCGAGAGGGCGCCACTCCAAATTCTCGCCGCTAATAGGAGAAGAAATTACCTGGTATAGGACACAGTCGTTGGCATTACGACGGACTTTTCAATTAAGATTGTTAGGAAGGTTATTTATAAATATAAAAAATAACAAGGGTCCCTGAACAAAGGCTTGTGGCACACCTGTGTTTACATTTACAGTTGAGCACGAAGTGGATTTAAATGAAACAAATTGAGAGCGAGAGTTAAAGGGACACTAAAGGTTACTATTAAGTCAACGTGGACTGTTGAAATACCATCACAGAAACCTCGAAACGCTTGTTTCGTGCCAAGGAGAGACTTATTTTAAGAGAAAATGCGTTCTGAAGCGTCCGCGTACCTCTAGCGCAGTTCAAATCGCCCGCCCTCCGATCGAGGAGTACTGACATCATGGTCTCATAGTGACGTTGCGCCATCGGTGAGTAGAACAGCGTCCGCAGACGGCGCTACGGCTTTTCTGCGCAAAACGCAAACGCGCAGCCAGAAACAGAGCCAAGACAGAGCCGACAGCAGAGCGAAAGCGGGAGTATGGTGGCTAGCGGAAAGAGAAACGAATTACGTCCCACGGCACACGGAGAGTCCGTTTTCGTTAAACTATAGGCTGCGGCGAGCTCGCAGCGTGGTCGGAGTGGTCTGTGAGAAATGACGAGCCTTTTCGCACTCGCAACAGGGCATAAAAAAAGTGCGAATCGACGCAAAACTCGGCCTCGAAACGTGCTTCGCCACAGCCAGGGCGCAATACGACCCAAGCTGGCACGAACCAGATGTCGTTTTCCGCACTGCCACCAGGCGCCGCTACTATACCTCAAACTCCAGCACAAGACGCCCATAAGCTGGTACTTTATTCTATGACGCAAACTTCGACGCACGTCGCAATGGACCCTGACACCGACAGATTGGCTCGCGATGGTGGGCTCAACTTCAGCGATTTGAGCACTGACGAGCGCGACCTGCTGCTGAGGGCTCGCACTGCCGGCGTCGTTGCGTACTACGACGGCGGCCTCGACACCGGCTCTCCGGAGCGGGAAAGCAACGAGGGCTTCCCACGACATCACATGGACGTGGCATTCTCGCTGCTTGTTCCAAATGAAAGTTTCGCGAGCCAACAGAACCCTCACAGCACGACGCGGTAAAGAAACTACTGAAACTCCAAAGTGTGCGCGGCGCAGAGTCGAGCGCGCAGAGTCGAGCGAAAACGAAACCTTTCGAACACCCTTATTACTGAAGGGTAACGTCAAAATGTTATTTTTTCTTAGAATCGAATAGACGTAGACAAGTAGCATCTTTTTCCGTCTTATAATCGAATGAAATGATATTTTTAATACGAGTAGTTGAGTATTAGTAACACAAATTATGAGGAGTGCTTTCGTCATCGGGCTAGTACCGGAATTTCGCTGGGGGGTCTCAAATCGTGTCATGCATTTACCTCAATTTCTCGGTTACTAAAGCTCTGTTCGAGATTACATTGACGCCTTAGACGTTCTAGAACATTGCTCTACCACTTTAACTTGAGTTTTTGGTAACCTTTAGTGTCCCTTTAAGAAAGCTGGCTATCCAGTCGATCAGTCGAGAATTATATAAAATTACATTTAGTTTACTTAGTAGCTTGTTGTGTATAACTGTATCGAACGCTTTGGAAAAATCTGCAAATAATGCATCAATCTGATTGCCATTATCAAGATTTCTAGTAATGTCCCGTGAAAATTCTGCCAGTTGTGCTGTTGTGCTGAAGCCACCGGCGAAATCCATGTTGTATATTAGAGAGAATTTTATTGGATTCTAGGTCGTGTATGATATGCTCGTGTATGATATGTTCTACTAGCTTTCCGGAATTGGAGGTAGGTGATATAGGTCTTTAGTATTTGACCAAACCTCCATCCGAGGCACCATTAAGTCGCTCGTCCTCCACGACCGGCCGGTGAGTTTGCTTGATTATAGCGACAGAAATATCCTTGACGATTATGCAAGAGTACAGTTTATATCAGTTCTTATGCACGAGTCTCGTGCTAGATTCTAAATATTAGTCGCCTGGTATTAACAACGCTGGAAGTTTTGGCATGACGCTGCACGAAAAGAGCATGAACGAACAAGCTACAGCGAGATTGAAGATGAGACAGTTGTAAACGTTCATCATGGCATCACATGAAAAACAATTGCACTTTCTGAAATTAGACATAAGCCTTCTATAAGTAAACGCCCTCGAGTGCGCCCTCCGCATCCTTGTTTCTACACATATTCTCTCTTTTTCGATGGACATACATATTGTTACGTGTGGAAAAACACAGACGACAGAGGCTATTTACAGGCTATTTACACTGGAGCCAGAGAGCCAGGCCGACACTCGCTCGCGCCAAGGGCGCAGACCCATTTCGTCGTTCTCGCGGCGGCTCGTCTCTTGAGTATCTCGCGATAATATCGTAATACTACACCCCCCCCCCCCCCTCCGGCGGCGGAAGTGCTGTCACAGTGTTGTTAAATATCCAAGGCGCATGGAGAGGTGTAGGGCTTGAGTCGGGTGATGTGGAAAATGTCACTGGTTGTCACAGCGGAGGACGTAGTGGGCGTGGCTAGAACGATTTCATAGGTGACATCGGTCACTTGGTGGAGCACGCGATACGGGCCTGTGTAACAGGAAAGCAGTTTTTCACAAAGGCCAGCTTTACGCGATGGAGACCAAAGCTACACGAGGGTGCCGGGCGCAAAATGGACATCACGGTGACGGAGGTCATAGCGTTGCTTCTGTTGGTCTTGAGACACTTGTAGATGAGCACGCGCAAGTTGGCGAGCATGGTTAGCATGGGCGATTGCATCACGGGCATAATTGCTAGTTGAAGATGTGGTGGACGGAAGCACAGTGTCCAGTGCACGGTAGCATCGGTTCTCGGCCATACAAGAGGTAAAACGGGGAAAAGCCAGCATTTTCGAGACGGGAAGAGTTGTATGCAAAGGTAATGTAAGGTAGAGCCAGGTCCCAGTCAGGTAGTCATCTGAAACGTATTTGGATAGCATGTCTGTAAGGGTGTGGTTCAAACGCTCAGTGAGGCCGTTCGTTTGAGGGTGGTAGGAGGTGGTAAATTTATGTTGTATTGAGCAGGCACACAAGATGTCGTCAACGACTTTGGCCAAAAACGTACGGCCACGGTCTGTTAGCAATTGACGCGGGGCACCATGGATCAAAATGATATGTAGGAGGAAGTCCGCAATATCAGTTGCACAGCTGGTCGGAAGAGCGTGGGTTACGACATAGCGAGTCGCGTAGTCCGCCGCGACTGCAACCCACTTGTTTGCTGATGTAGATTCCGGAAATGGGCCGAGAAGGTCTAAGCCGACACGATGGAAGGGCTCGGCAGGGATGTCGAGCGGCTGCAGGTAACCAGCGTGGAGCTGGGAAGGCTTCTTGCATCGTTGGCAAATTTCACAAGCGGCGACGTAACGTCGTACGGAACGGGCAAGGCCCGGCCAGAAAAAACGGTGACGTACACGGTCATACGTCCCAGATATGCTGAGGTGGCCTGCCGTTGGTGCGTCGTGAAGCTCTTCTAGAACGGTGGAGCGGAACTGTTTAAGTATTACAAGTAGGAACTCGGAGCCATCCGGATGAAGGTTACGACGGTACAGAGTACCGTCGCAGAGGACGAAGAGGCGCAGAGTAGCATCGGCCGGAGAGTGTTCCAAACGGTCAATGAGTGCTCTGATGTAGGCGTCACCACATTGCTCTTCGGCGAAATGAAGCACCTCTAATACAGAGAATACACAAGCAGCACTGGGAATGTTGGAGGAGTCGGAGTCGTCAACAGGGTAACGCGACAAGCTGTCAGCGTTTTGGTGCAGGCGGCCAGACTTGTACACCACGGAATATGAAAATTCTTGTAGCCTCAAAGCCCATCGACCAAGCCGGTCTGTAGGATCATTTAGCGATGAGAGCAAGCAGAGAGCATGATCGTCCGTGACTACGGAAAAAGAGCGACCGTAAAGGTAAGGACGGAACTTCGCAACCGCCCAGACAACAGCAAGGCATTCTCGTTCTGTAATGAAATAGTTGCGCTCCGATGGTGCTAGGAGGCGGCTCGCATAAGCAATAACGCGATCTTGGCCACGCTGACGCTGGGGTAAGACGACACCTACGCCATGATCGCTGGCATCTGTACGCACTTTTGTAGGGGCATCAGGGTCGAAGTGGGCGAGAATGGGTGGTGAGGTGAGAAGAGTGACGAGAAGAGAGAAGGCGGCGGCTTCCGAAGTACCCCACGAGAATTTTACGCCTTTCTTCAGAAGATTAGTGCGTTTTCTAGCAATTGCCGCAATATCTCGAACAAAACGACGAAAGTACGAGCATAGCGCTACAAAACTTCGAACGTCTGCGGCTGTCTTCGGAACCGGAAAGTCTCGGGCAGCGCGAGTTTTGTCGGGATCAGGTTGCACTCCGGAAGCGTCAACGATATGGCCCAGAAGAGTAATTTGGCGATGGCCAAATCGACATTTGGACGAGTTAAGCTTCAGCTTCGCCTTTCGAAATACATTAAGTATAGTTGTTAGACGCACAAGGTGAGTGTCGAACGTTGGTGAGAAGACGATGACGTCGTTGAGGTAGCAGATGCATGTGGACCATTTGAAACCTTGGAGCAAGGAGTCCATCATACGGTCGAAGCTGGCAGGGGCGCTGCATAATCCAAACGGCATTACTTTAAATTGGTATAGGCCATCAGGTGTGACGAACGTGGTTTTTTCTTTGTCCATATCGTTAACAGCAATCTGCCAGTATCTAGAGCGAAGATCAATACAATAGAAATAGCTGGAACCGTGCAGACAGTCAAGGGCGTCGTCCATACGTGGGAGCGGGTAGACGTCTTTCTTAGTAATGTTGCTCAGATGACGGTAGTCTACACAGAAGCGCCACGTGCCGTCCTTCTTCTTAGCCAACACCACAGGCGACGCCCAGCGACTCGAAGAAAGCTCAATGATGTTTTCATCAAGCATTTTGATGTCAACTCACTTTGAATTACTCGGCGTTCGGACGCAGAAACTTGGTACGGTCGTCGGTGAATAGGTGTAGCAGCGCCAGTAAGAATCCGATGTTTGACCGTGAGCGTCTGGCCTAAAGGGCGATCGTCGAAGTCGAAAATATCTCGGTAGGACGATAATACTTGGAAACGATCTTCAGTCTGCGAAGAGTACAAGTCCGTCCCAACCATTTTCTTTATGTTGGGATCGGCGCCTGAGGCTGGCGCGGGGGGCCTGCTGAGCTCGCAAGAACCATCGGTCGATAACGCTGCCACGTGATGATCGCCGAGACAATCAACGTTGGCACGGCAAATACTTTGTGGTAGAATTTGCTTTGCCAATCCGAAGTTAGATAGGCTTGCGAGTGCGGTTTACAGTAATAGTAAATATATTGTGAGGCACAGTAACATCAAACTGTATGGAATGTCGGGCAGAGGAGTGACGAGGTACTCGCCATCAGGAAGTGGTGGGGAAGACAACAGTTCAATATAGGCTATTGACTTTGGCGGCAGGCGAAGAAAGCCGGTGTGGCATAAGCGGCACTGGGGTGCATCAGAAAGTCCTCCGAGAATCGGTAACTCAAGGCGAAGGGTACTGGCAGAGCAGCCAATAAGAGCAGAATGCGCGGGGAGAAAATCGAGGCCGAGAATTAGGTCGTGGGGGCAATGAGTAATCACGGTGAAGAGGACAGGAGTGTGGCGGCCGGCGATGTTCACACGTGCCATACACATGCCGATGATAGGCACAGTACCGCCATCCGCAACGCGGACGGCGCGCGCCGACGCTGGGGTGAGGAGCTTGTTCAGGCGTCGTCAGAATGCAGCACTCATAATAGAAAGATGCGCTCCTGTATCGAAGAGTGCCATGACAGGATAGCCGTCAACGTCAACGTCAAGAAGGTTTTGGTTCGTAGGTAACGTGAGCAGAGGATTTGAGGGCAGGGTCGACAACGCAGCTTCACCTCCCGAAGCTGCAGTGCCTAGTTTTGCGGCTGGATCCGGGAGGCGATAGGCGGCGAAGAGAAGCGACGAGGTTGGGGCGAACGAGACTGATGGCGCCGAGGTGAGGGCGAGCAGCTGTAGCGAATGTTCGGAGTAGGAGCATCAGCGGCAGTGTGTTCATGACGGCTAGCATAGGGAACAGAAGGTCCAAAGGTGCGGGAATAAGCGGCGGCGTATGTCCGAGGAGGTGGTGGCCATCGGTTGCAGCAGTGACGAGCGACGTGGCCGATGCGACAGCAGGGGAAACAGATCGGCCGGTCATCAGGGGTACACCATTCGGACGTGTTGCGGCGAGATGTAGCAGAAAAAGGCTGCCGGCGACGAGGAGGGCCGCTAGAGAACTGGAGAACACTGGGTTGAGAAGTTGAACACACGGAGTTCAGACCAATGTTCTCCAACTCCTGTCTGACGACGGCCTGAATCATCGAAATTGTGGTTGCTGGTGGATCGGAAGGCGTCGCTGAGAAAGCTGGCGAACAGGCGGCCTCGAGTTCGCGGGGAACAATACGGGTTACGTCGTCATAGGTGGTCGTCTGACGCGGTCGACCCTCACATGTCGATGTAGCAGCAGTGTTGCGTAGCCGCGTGATTTGGTGTGAGATACGGTGGCTCTTAGCTTGTTCAAGGCGACGGCATTCTTTTATGATGGCGTCGATAGTCGAGGCGTTGCCGAAAACAAGCGAATTGAAAGCGTCGTCGGCGATGCGTTTTAGCACATGCGCCACTTTATCTGCTTTAGACATAGCATCGTCAGCTTTGCGGCATAGACCGAAGACGTCGAGTATATATGAAACGCATGGCTCTGTAGGTGCCTGAACACGAGACGCAAGAGCCTTTCTCGCGGCAACCTTGCGCCCAATGGGATCGCCGAACAGTTCCCGTAGCTTCTTTTTGAAACTGTCCCAACTGGTTATCTCGTCGTGATGCGTTTGGTGCCACACGCGTGGGGTGCCGCCGAGATAAAAGATGACATTGGCGAGCGTAATCGTTGGGGGCCACCTGTTAATAGCACTGGCGTGTTCATACAGCTTGATCCATTCATCAACGTCCTGTCCCTCCAGACCAGAGAACACATCAGGGTCACGATGTGGGAAAACCGTGATGATTGGAGCAGTCGGACAAACCGAAGCCGTTGCAGAGGCGGGCTCGTCACCGGGAGGCGTGGTGACAAGCTCGATGTACAGACCAATTCGGTGTTCCGTGGCGAGGACGGGTATCGCTGACCTCCACCAGAACGTTACGTGTGGAAAGACACAGACGACAGAGGGTATTTACAGGCTTCTACACTGTAGCCAGAGAGTCAGGCCGACTCTCGCTGGCGCCAGGGCACAGACCCACTTCGTCGTTCTCGCGGCGGCGCGTCTCTTGAGTATCTCGCAATAATATCGTAATAATAATATTATTTGTGCATAATTTTCCTAGTAACATAAGTTGTACGTTTAGCTTCATTATATGTTTTCCTTTGTCTATTTTCGCCATTCATTGTGGCCGTTCGTCTTGATAAATCTAGGAACAGTACCATCTTTCGCACACTGAATTCACTCTTTTATAGCTCGACAAAACAAGTTCACGCGTTTTAAAATAAGGAAATCAGTGAAATAAAAAGAAAATACTTCATTCATGTAGTCGACAATGTTTCTTCTTTTTAACAGTTACAGCTTTGACTTAATACGCGAAGAAACAGTTTGGTCTTGCTTACTCGGTTCCACGGCGATGTCAATATACCGTCTATGCCTGGACCAAATGGTGGCGCAGAGGATCCTGGCGTCTCGAACACTGGAAGAAGCTCAAAGGTACGGCTGGATATTTCACGTGGTATGCTTTGAAAAACGTGAAATGATATTTTATAAAACAAATTGCCCTGTCGTTTGGAATTTCTCTTTAGCCTCTCGTAATCTATAGTGTGCACTTACAGTGCTTGCAACAAGCATTGTCCAATTGATGTTTAACTTTATTTCAATGGGGACTTGCTATAAGTCCAATACATAATAACTATCCTATATAACTTATTATACCAAGACTGTTGAAAAAAGAGAGCATCGCAATTGGCCAATTACAACCAAATGGCCAACGTACAACTATCGCCCTATTGCTATATTATCCGTGTTCAGCAAAATTATGGAGAAATGTTTTGAAAAGCGTCTAAGTATCTAACAAAATTTGACATTCTTTGCACCACGCAGTTTGGCTTTCGTGCAGGTTACTATACTAATCTTGCACTTCTTTCATTCACTGATCGAATTAAGCACCACATTGACGAAGGTAAATATGCAGGAGCAGTGTTTATTGACCTCACCAAAGCGTTTGATTCAACTCTTCATAATATTTTAATTACTAAATTGAACGCAATCAGCATTGTAGGACCGGCGCTGGCTTTTGTTCGCGATTATTTAACTAATAGACAACAGGCTGTTAGCATTACTAATCACCTTTCTAACTTCAAATTAATATATAGGGGAGTTCCTCAGGGGTCTATACTAGGCCCATTACTCTTCACTATCTACATTAATGACTTAACTGCTCATCTTTCGCATTGTGAACCTTATCTCTATGCGGACAACACTACGATTCTAACTGCTGACACCTATATTAATAGCCTTACTTCTAAGCTCAATACCGATTTGGAAAACATTATTCGCTGGTGTCGTCGCAACTCTTTAGAAATTAACGCTAGTAAAACAGTCTTCATGCTATTTCACCCCACTTAAAAGAAAGTAATATATATTCCAACCATAGCTATCGATAGTTACCCCATCAAACCTTCTAGTCATTGTCGTTTTTTGGGGGCTGTCCTCGATTCCAACTTAAAGTACACTACCCATATTTCACATCTAAAGCAAAAAATTGGATATGGTATCCGGATTCTTATAAAAGCACGTCCATACTTTAGACTACCAGCCTTGCTTTCTCTTTATCATGCATTCATTCACAGTCACTTTAATTACGGCATTGCGACTTGAGGCAACACATATAGCTCTCATCTTGTTCCTTTACAATACGTCCAGAACCAGGCCATCCGCATTATTACTTTCCAGTCACCCCGATGTAGTGCATCTGCTCTTTTGCAAGAGCATCGCATTCTCACAATTCATAAACTATTTCAATTAAACATGGCAATCCTTGTCTATAATTCCCTTCACTCAAACATTCCCCAAATAATCTTTAACACTGAACAACTTGCTAATCATAATAATACTCGATTTGCATTAGCTAACAGCTTCTTATTACCTGAAATCAGAACTAATTTTGGCAAATTCACTTGTTCGTTGACAGCGATGTCTTACTGGAACTGTATTCCAACGGACATAAAGCTGTCTCCTAGTATAGGCAGCTTTAAAACGCATTTATTCTCATATTTACTTAACTTGTGAATGCTGTAATGTAATTTAACATGCTCTGTTTGCTTCATTATGGGTAAACCATTATATCTCTTTAACATTTCACATTTCACCATTTCCCCAACATTTCATCATATCTGTCCACTTGTTTCCTTGGGTCAGTTATTGTTAGAACACTGCCTCATTGGCTACATTTCACTTCCCATGTTTTGTTTTCTTTTTAAATCTGTACATGATGTAATTCTGTACAGTGTTATGCCATGTTTTCAGTTGACTTGTTTTCTTGCAATAATGCATGTTAACAATTCTACCTCTTTGCTGTATTTGCATTAACCTGAATTGTTTTGTTACTTTTATTTGTTCATAACGCCGTTTTTTGTACTATCATATGTTTCGGTTCTTTTGCTGTCATGCCTAATTATTTGTAGACAACTTTAAAACTTTGCTGCGTTTGCTGTAACCTAACTTGTTTTGATCTTTCTAATTAGAACAGGAGGTCCCCCTACAGTCTTGCGCTTTGGGACCTCCTTCTGTATATCTTGTTACTGTGATTTTATTTTCTTGAGTGAATAAATAAAATTCTTCTTCTTCTTCTTGCGAGACATGTCCAATTACCGCCGCACAAAGCTTCGTGACTGAAGTTTTGGAAATTTGAAACAGACATTGCAAGCAATGTTTTCTTCTTGTGCTCATTTGTGTAGACAAAGCTTTGAAGCCTAAATGTCGTAAAATGTCCTATATTAGTCTAGTTCACAAATTATGCCATAATTCTACGCCTCATGACGAACTACATTTTCACGATTCCATTGCTCCCATCCGTATTGTGCTCATCGCGTCGACCACCATTATGAGATTTTCATCGAATCCTGTAATGCTCACTCATTTTACGTATCATATTGCTCTGCGCGTCTTTATATAGACTGGAACCACCTTTTCGAAGACAATGCAACTAATAAGGGGAATTAACCCTTTCGTCGGACTTTAGCTAGCACTACCGCTTAGGTAATATGTGGTGACATAGGCCAATTTCATAAAGCCACTGCCATTTCCAACCTCTGGACAACCGAATAGGGAATGTCGGGTTGATTCTTATTGTGAAAGGCTGCGGCCGCATAGAACGTGTCGAGCTTACGGATGCATGCAATTGTCGTCACATACAACCAGGGCATCATGGCACACTGGCTGGCTAGGTTCCTGCGATCGCTGCGGATGCCTCACGGATGTGTAGCCAAAATAAAAGCCCGAAGCACTCTTACATATACTTCTGTGAGTAATGTAATTATTCGTAACATCATCGGTACTGAACGTGAGTGAATTTTCGTATTTGTAATGACGATCTCATGTCTATGACTTAGGGAACGGCAAGGCCAAATTTAGTACAAATGAAAATTTCTTAGCATTTCTAAGCTTCGTGCTTGGTATCATTTATTTTATGTGCGAGAAACGTGCGGTAGCGTTTCTACAACTTAGAAAATATGTTTTAGTAGTACTTTAGAAGACTAGAATGATACTGACAATTTAACAAATCTTCAACGTTCCAGCAAATCGAAGCGCTTAGTGCAACTTCTCCCTTTGAAATACTTCTTATCAGAAGAAATTGCATAATATGCGTTTACGCTGCTGACTAACGCTGCCAATTAATGATATAACCATCTTTTGTTACTTACTGCTTTCCACAGAACAACCTGTGCTGGTGCGGTCCTCATCGTTGTGTTCTATTTTGCCGCTTTTTCTCTCGGAGTGGCGATGACCATCTGGTTTCATGGCTGTGACCCTAGCTTAATGGGAGCCATTTCGGGCGTTGACCAGGTGATGCTGGCAGCTAGCCAGCTTCTCATTTACTCCTTTTTTCTCGTGCCAGCACCAAAGTGTCTGTTCTAAGTAAGATGATTACTGAGACAAATCAGTAGAAAATTTAACAAAAATAACATTTGTAATACGTACATTGATGACTCGTATATAGTTGTAAGAATCGTTGCTTGTTAACACAAGAGAATATCATCCATTTATTTAATGTTGCATATCCTGGATTATGCGACATTGTACACGTGTGTGCTACCTTAAGCTTTCGAAGGCGTGCTGCAAAAGCTTTTTTGCATGCTGCAAAGTTGCTGTACGTATGACAATGCGCATACACAATACAGTGATGGCAGGAAGAATCTGTATGATTATCGGGTTGACAATGCTAGCTTGGTGAAAGGCGAAAAACACTGCTATTTATTATATTTATCTGCACTGCCTTGAAGTTATTTCTGTTGCTGTGACTTCCGATTGGATAAGCAATATGGCAACAAAAATTTCCCTTTCCAGGTCTTGCCATACTACGTTAAAACGTACCTCATCAATGTGCCCGGGCTTTCGGGGCTCTTTCTCGCTGGAGTCGTGAGCGCTGCAACAAGGTAGCACAAATGTTTTAGTAATAAGGAACAGGGACAATGTGATATATACCTTAATACACGACTTTATAGATATTACGCGAGTGCTATCGCAATATTACGCAACAAATTAAAACCACGAATTTTTTTCAGCAGACCACTTTTTGAAACGTAAGGCAATGCCCAGTAGTTTCTCTTCGGTGCTACATGATTAAGACAGAAATTATGGTGGACGACAAGTTCGCGGTGAAAGCAACGACGAAAAATATTGCGTGGATTTAGAGAAGGCTCGATACGCCCAAGTTAACAAAAAAATGAATTATAGTCCCAATACAAGTTAATTCAGTACTTGGCTCCGTGTCAAAACCTTAGCTTTGTGAGAGAGAATATTAAGTCTTACATACACGTTCCGTACACAAAGCCATCAGTGGGATGTCGCTGTGGGTGCCTTCTTAAATCGCAAAATCGCACGGTAGGAATTCGTCCATTACACGAGACGCGATATGGAGGCCGCGAAAAAATAAATGAATAAAGTTGTCTGTATATGACATGCACACAACAAAATAGAAACCCTTGGCGTGGAAGGCCAACGACACCTGAAAGCCTACAGATACCATACCCAAACTACGGAAATTAAGTAGTCCCTCCAATAGCTTGGGACATGTGAAAGGAAATTAGGGTTGATTGTTGTTTCATAAAAAAATAGGAGGACGCTTAAGCTTCGCCTTCAAGAGCGGAACGCGATAGCGTTCCCGTCGACCCGCCAAGGGGTGTAAGACAATGCGCTACGGCGCAGCGATCACTTACAAGGCGCCCCGCACCGGACTTGGCACCCACCAATCACGCGGTGAGCGCCGAGCAACGCAGCGTTCGGCGCGGCAACGAAACGTGCCCTTGAGCAAGCGGAACGAACCAAAGGACTCGGTGTCTCGGAGGGAGAAACTATCTACACGAGCCAAACGCCGTGATCGGCACGGACAGCCGGGCCGCGACGCGCCATGAAGGCAGGCGTGATCATGGGGCAGACGCCTCGATGGGATCGTCCTCTATCTAGCTTGGGAGCACCACGCAGACGCATGACTCCTCACCAGTAGCGCGGCACACATCGCAGGGGACGCTTTCCCAGCAGACGCGCTACGGCGCAGCGATCACGTTAGAGGCGTCCCGCATCGGACGCTGCACCGAGGAATCGCGCTGTGAGCGCAAAGCGGAGCCGCGTCGCCTAAGCACGAGGGTTCGAGAGACGCACGCTGGAAGTTGGAAGGGGTGAGAGCGAGAAAACTTATGAAAGGCAAGGATATTGGGGCATGCTCGCACCGGTCCCCGCACGGCCCCAATGCGCTCAAACGAGACGAAGGGGAGTAGCGGGTGAGTGGCGCGCCACCTGTCGGGGCAGCGCCGTACATTGCGAGGAGGGGGTCTTCTGTGTTTGCCGCAAGATGGCTCTGCGTGTGCGCCAAGCGCAGAAGAAATGTAGCGGAAACGTACTTCGCTACTCGTTTAACTGCGACTTCTGTAATTTACATGCTCATAATTACCGATATATACCGCATTATAACTTTCTACGGCACGTTTCTAAGGCAACACCGCATTCACTAGAGGCGCTTTTGTCGCGCTTTGAACCATCGAACTCATGGCTGAGTGGTAGCGTCTCCGTCTCACACTCCGGAGACCCTGGTTTGATTCCCACCCAGCCCATTTTGCAAGTTGTTTTTATTTATGAATTGCCTTCCGCCATTTTTCGCCCACGGCCAACGCCGCCGACGCCGACGACACCAGCTTTTCTGCGACATAAGCTCCTTAACGCTGTCGCGTTGCAATCGCTAGAACACGAAAGTGAAACTTCTCTGCACAGGAGCTGTCACATGTTTGCTTCGCGAACTCATAGGGGCGCTGCAAGCGTTCGTCAAGAGCGGACGTTCGATGCATGGGCTCCGTTGACAATTTTCGATTGCGGCGGATTACAATATTGGACCACCGTACATTTACCATCCACGGGTTCCCTTCAACGCCTGGCATCGCCTGGTACCACCAGTGAACCTGTGAGTGCCATATTCTCGGCGGTAAAGACTGTCTGGCTTCTCAGCACCACGAGAAGAGCGCTAACCCTAACGGCCGAGTGGTTTGGGTGCATCACCGCAGCGGAGACGCAGGTGCGCCCGCGGATGCGCGGCATGGCGTTCGCGCAACGCTGGGTCTAACGACGTTCGCCGGTGAGTGCTCCCGCTTCACTCATGACTACTGCGAATACTATGAATTCCCTAAGAGGCTACGACCCGACGGAGATGGACTTAAGTCATGTACCAACATCCCAGCAGCAGCTGATGCCCCCGCAGGATCTCCCGAAGGAAGACAACAGCCATGGCTGGAACATATGGTCCCGGCGCAACAACGAAAGAGCGGCGCAAGCTAAATCGACAGCTCCCAAGCAAGAGCCGGAGCAGAAAGAACGCCGAGAGCCTCCCGCACCGAGACTTCCGCGTCTACCGAGTTTAAAGAATTTTCCATACAAGGTCATCATCCGACCTAAAACCACGGTGGATCTGCAATATATGGCTCCACGCTCCTTCGATCTCGAATTAGGGATCCAAGCGGCCCTCGACGCACCGCTACAAGAAAAGCCAACCCTGCGCGTTGTTAGCCAGCAGAACATTATAATGATATGTACTCACTGTGAGGAAGATGCGTTCCGCCTCGCCAAGCTTAATAGCCTGCACCTCGACGGCAAGAGTATAACAGTCACCGCCTACGTTGCCTTGCCAGAGGATGTTTGCAGGGGTGTAATACATAATATCAAGCCTGAAGTGGGTGATGACTCTATCTTCCAAGACGTCTCCTCACCCAGCCATACAATCCTGGGAGCGCGCCGTCTGGGCAAGACTACGTCGGCAGTCATCGTCTTCGCCGGCCAGAAAGTTCCATTCACGGTCAACTACGGGTGGTCAGAGCGCCGCTGCTACATCTACCGGAAAACGAGGGCGGCTTGCATCAACTGTGGAATGCGAGGTCACCGAGCAGACGTCTGCCCGAAACCCAAGGGGGCTGCTTGCCAGAACTGTGGAACGCCGAGTCCAGATGAGACGCACGAGTGCGCGCCCGTTTGCGCGCTGTGCAAGGGTCCGCACAAGACTTATTCAAGGGACTGCAAGGAGAAATTCCACAGACCGCTGAACAAGAACGCTAGTGCCACATCATCAAACGCGGCATCAACAACGGAACTTGAAGAAGGTAGGAGCAGGCCGAGGCAGAAGAAGCAGCGTGAACAGCGATGGCGAGGAGCGTCGTCATCAGTCTCCCACTCTCGTTCCACCTCTCGCGGCCGTTCGAGCTCGAGACACCGGGCAACCGGCTCCAACCAGAACGCCAGTCAAGTGGAGGCGGGTAAAGAACAAGGGAAGGAGAACCTCACGAAGACCACCGGGGCGCTGAAGAAGACGTCCTCGGGTCAGCTCTCAGATTCGAAGGTGAGCTTTGCAGAGTGGCCTCCCCTCCCCTCGCACTCCCCGCAGAATAACACGCAGTTGGCAGCACTCAAAAAAGAGATAGAAAGTCTTAAAAAACAAGTCAGCGCTTTAACAATCCAAAACCAAGAGCTTAGGCGAGCCACTACTAATGGAATAACGCCGGTAACTCAGCCGACTCCTCAAAGCCAAACACAGCAGGTGCCTAGCTCCCAACCTGCCTTAGGCGAGGTCTACCAACAAATTATCCAAGAACTCCGATCCTTCAAGGAGGAGTTTCGAGCCTTTCCAATTTACGTGAACGCCCAATTCCAAGAAATTCGAGAGCAGATTGCAAACAACAGACGATACACGGAGACGGCAATTTCTGCACTTCGGAAGGACATGCGGATAAAAGACATAAGTCCAAATTCGCTCGTACAATGCAAGTGGACGAGCCCTCCGATACGGACTCACCATGCCAGCCAAACCTAGAATAAAGATCTGGCAGTGGAACTGCCGGGGCTACAAGAGAAAGCAGGCGGCTCTTCATCTCCTACTATCTCAGGAATCAGACCCACCGGCAGCTATCCTAATTCAAGAACCCCACCTAATACCTATCAAACTCCAAGACTATGTGACTTATCAGCAAGACCAGTTAACTGCCACGTTAGTGCACAAACTATACACTGCCATACTGCACGACCCTTTCGAGCCGGATATTGCGCACTGCTATATTACTATTCTTCCTCTCCAAAGAGGAGCGACAAGCACGCATGTATTGAATGTTTACAGCCCTCCCAAAGACAGGCACGCAAGATTGGGTTCCCTCATAAAGAAATTTCTGAGCTTAGCGGGCCATGCCCCCTGCGTGATTGGGGGTGACTTCAACGCACCGCACCCTTCATGGGGCTACCCGGCGGCGACACCAAAAGGCAGAAAACTGGAAGAAGCGGTGACGCAAGAAGGGCTATCGATCCTCACCGATCCCACTTACCCTACGAGGCTGGGAAACAGTGTTAGTAGAGATACGTGTCCGGACCTGACGTTGACCAAGAACATAAACAGTGCGATTTGGAAGAATACCGAACAGCACCTGGGAAGCGATCACTTCATCCTCTCTCTGGAGATAAGCACAAACGCGTGCAAACGCAAAATAGGTATCGCAAGAATTACGAACTGGGACAGGTGGAGACAGGCCCGGGCATCTACTGCAAACCCTATTACAAACCTAGAGGAATGGGTTAAGGGTGAGGTGCAAGCTTTGAAAGCCTTTACGAAAGAGGTCTGCACGACAGAAGATTGTCCAGCGGTCGATCCGCACCTTCTACATTTATGGGAAGCAAGACACTCATTGACAAAGAGATGGCGAAGACAGCGGCTTAACCGCAAACTCAGGAAAAAAATAGACGAGATAAACAAAAAGGCAGAATCCTACGCCATATCCTTGGCCAGACAGAACTGGAATACGCTCTGCGATGGTATTCAGGGGAAGCTAGGTGTGTCAAAGACTTGGAAGCTCCTGCGTGTCCTAATCGACCCCAGCAGCAGCAAGTCGGCCACTAAAGACAGGCTCACGAAGATTGTACACACCATCCCGGGTACGGACACAGAGTTGATGGAAAAGCTCAAGACCAGGTATCTGTGCACGGACCCAGTAGTGGAACAACCGGAGTATTCCGGGCTGCCGAATGCGAAGCTGGACATCCCACTCACGAAAGAAGAGATCAAAGCAGAAATTGCGGCCATGAGAAAAAATGCAGCTCCAGGTCCAGATCAAATAACAGCAAAGCTCTTATTTAACCTCAGCGATGACACCATCACCTCGCTGGTGGAATGCTTCAACGAGCAGCATTGGGCTACAGGAACGCTACCAATATCCTGGAAGACGGCCGAGGTTCGCTTTATTCCGAAGCCGAACAAACCCCTTAAACTGGATAATCTTAGACCGATATCGCTGACCTCGTGTTTAGGCAAGCTCATAGAGAGGGTCATCAACACGAGACTCAGTAGATACTTAGAAGAGAACAACCTCCTACCTAACACTCAATTCGGCTTTCGCCCTCACCTATCGACCCAGGACGCCCTCTTGTACCTGTACAAGGATCTCCTCGAGACACCCCCCAAGTCACAGACAAGGGCCATCCTGGCACTTGATTTGAAAGGAGCGTTTGACAACGTTCTGCATAAAAATATTCTTCAAAGCCTCGCTGACACCAACTGTGGCGCCAGAACCTACAACTATGTCAAAAACTTCTTATCAGCAAGGCAAGCCACTATAAACTTCGGTGGAATAAAATCAGATCCCATCACTCTAGGCCCGAGAGGAACTCCGCAAGGGGCGGTACTGTCACCCCTTTTGTTCAATTTGGCTATGAAAGATCTCCCAGGCCTTCTCTCCGAAATCCCGGGTATCAAACACACATTGTATGCGGATGATATCACTGTCTGGTGCAACTCGGGGAGTGACGCCGAGATCGAGGAGCGTCTTCAAGCAGCAGCGGACACGGTGGACCAGTACGCCAGGGAAAGAGGCCTCCAGTGTGCGCCGGAAAAGTCCGAGTTGCTCATCCTGAAGAACCCGAGGACACCCCTGGCACAGAACATCACGGTTTATATAGACAACCACTCAGTACCGAAACCCACTGAGATCAAGATCCTAGGGCTGTATATCCCGCAGGGGCGACAGAATACCACCACTATGAAGAAGCTTACAACATCCACCGAGCAAATCCTCCGGATGATGCATCGTATCAGAAATAAGCACCATGGCATGAAGGAAAGGGACGCCATCCGCTTAGTGCAGGCTTTCGTGATTTCTCGGATAATGTACGGGACGGCATTCCTTAACCTCTCCAAGTCGGAAATTGAAAAGTTGGAGACACTGATCCGGAAGGCCTACAAGACGGCACTGGGCCTACCAAACTCCACGCCAACGGCAAAGCTCATGGCTCTAGGAGTACATAATACCCTCAAAGAGATGTGGGAAGCACAATACCTCTCACAACTCAATAGGCTCGCACTCACAAAACCAGGTAGAGATCTGCTAGAAAAGATCCATATTAATCTGCCCTATACGATAGACCAAAGGGAAGAAGTACCACGTGATGTGAGGAGACGCATCAACGTGTACCCCATTCCGCGGAACATGCATCCCGCATATAACATCGAAAGGAGAAAAGCAAGAGGGGAAGCCCTGCAGAAGAAATGGGACGAGCAACCTAACACCCTCTATGTGGACGCCGCAGGGCCAAAGAATGGAGTGATGACTATTGTGGTCTCAACGCCTTCAGGATTGATGGTGAATTGCGCCTCGATCAAAACATCCAACCCCACTCACGCAGAGGAAGCAGCTATTGCATTAGCTATAGCATCTAACCCCAACGCCGATGTGCTCACTGACTCCCAGAACGCCTGTCGCAACTTCAATAACGGATTAATTCACCGGTCAGGGTTGTCATTGCTGACTAAGCATCCACCCAGCCAAGCCTCAGTCATCTGGTTTCCCGGTCACCTGGAACTACCAGGAGGAAACGAAGCCGCTCACAGGCATGCCCGAGCTCTTCTATACCGGGCGTCTCCCCCTGATGACCGTGAAGAATGCTGGGACCTAACTGCTTTAGCAGTGTATGCTGACAACCTCGCACCATACAGAACAGCCAGGAAGGAGTACCCAACACCACATAAATCCCTCAATAAGTTGGAAGAGAACACTCTTAGGAGACTGCAAACTAATACATACCCAACGCCAGCTAAGTTACACCAGTGGTACCCTACACTATACTCCCCGCAATGCCCACACTGTGGACAGGTAGCTAACCTCTACCACATGGTGTGGGCTTGCCAATTTAATCCCATAGTTGACCCCATTCCAAATCCCTCAAAAGAGCAGTGGGAGGCTATTCTGCTCAGCGATGATCCTGACCGTCAGCACTGGCTGGTGGGGAGGGCCAGCGCAGCAGCAATAACCAGTGGGCTACCGGAATAGGCGGCCCACCCACGAGTTCTACGAATATCCTGAAAATAAAGATGTTTTCAATCAATCAATCAATCAATCGCGAACTCATAGTTCTCTGCAGCGAAGTGCGCACGATTTGAGGGCCGGCGATCGTGTTTCGGTTTCGCTTGGCGTGCGGCGTCCTCTTGGCGAGCAGCGCCTAGCTGGCGAATCGCTTCGGCGCCGGTACAGCATTTTGGTCCGACGCCGTAGTGTCTTGGGCAGCCAGTTGAGTTGCGACGCGCTTAACCTCAAAAATGCGAGCGGCAGAGTTCGCAGCAGCCGCCGCGAACGCGCGAACGCGTTCTGCGTCACGCTGGCGTGTCTCTCGCCGGACCAAAGCGAGATGATTCGCCTGTCGACGATGTTGTCTTCCTGCGCCGCTTAGCGCAGCAATTTCTTAGTTACTGTAATCGCAAGCGAAGCAGTAGGCGGCGTTCAAGCACTGCTGGTGAGTGTTAAAGCTGCACTCCGTAGACGACGAGGCACCACATGCCACACACCGAAGCGAAAGACAAACCATGTGCGCAAATTGCCAACACCAGGCTATACCGCCTTGGAGCCTCCGTTGCGCTTTGTAGTAGAGGGACTTTAGCGCTGTGACTACAGAAGCGCTCCCTGTCGGCGCTCGTTAATGTCATGATGCAGTACATCGTTTCACCGCTCCAATCTCCATCTCACTTGTAGCGCCGCCGAATGTACAATGCGTACACAAGTAACATCCTTGTGCAGCGGTATATAGTTCCGGGCGTAACTGGCTCATTACTGCATATACACTAGAGAGCGTGATTTTTGATCGCTACATGATATGGTACAGCGATACATGACATGCTAGGGCGTTTGCGCATGCGCGTCATATACTGACAACTACAGTGGCAGTTACCGCCGGTAATCGTAATAGCCCCCATAACCGTGATCAACTATATATAGCAACGTGACAGCGCTTATACATTGCCTACCACCCGCTTCAATCCGAATTCGCGCTTTTTACTGCCTCTCCGTCCTGTCGGCAAGAAACAAGCGGCGAAATTCGTCATAGCTACGTCTCATCTCAAGCTGAGGTCAAGTCATTAGGTATGTTTTGTCGTAAACATTGAGATGGGCTGTATGATTTCACGCTTCTAGAACTACAGACACGCCACCGAGCCATAAAACTCGTTTGATTTCTATTTGGCAGATGGCACTACAGAATTAGCAGAGGTGATGTGTTGACGATGTGGAACGCTATAAGAGGCTAATCTTTCACTGCATCATTCATTTAGTACCCCGCTCTTGCGTGGTACGTGATAACGGTAGCGAGAAAACGCCAAGTAGACGCCGAGCAGACGCTGTGGTGCAGGATAACATTTGTAAGGGCATTCGCCCATACTGCTTGCTAAGGGAGCTGCAAGGTAATTGCAGGGAAAGCGCACATATAAAGCGAAGCCCTGCTGTGGCATGCATGTAAACGCAGCTTATGGCTACGACGTCAAAACATGTTTTGCGTCAATCCACCAACCATGGCGCATGTAACAGGATGGCAAGCAGGCGCTGAGCAGACGACGCGGTGCGGATGAGCAAATCTCGAGGGGCATTCAGCATTCCTATTGAAAAAGAATTCGTGTAGCTTCTACAGTGTTGCAACCAGCCAGCTATATTACTCCTTGGCGCCAACGTCACATCCATTAGGGACGTCAGGCGTGGGCCCCGGTATAAAGCACTTTCGTGGTAATAAGTGTGAGATCTTAAGGTACATGCAATGAACGCTAGGACATGACAGTGAAAAGCCAGTCAAATTCGCTTATGAACGAAAATAAGGCAAAGCGTCGCTCGTTTGGCGGTCAAGACAAAGTAAAGCTCAAAGAGCGGTGCTGAGATAATCGCAGAGTGAGGTAGAAAAGATTTATGCGGCGAAAAGCACACGTTGTTCTGAGGTAGACATATTCGCATGTTAACGAACGGATCAAGGCTAAATGACAGGTGCAGAAAGTTTGAAGGTACGCTGGAAAAACTTCTTTGCATGTTGCAAAGTTGCTGTACCTACGACAATGCTCTTATACAACACAGGGATAGGAGAAACGATATAATGCATCAAGAAGAGGCTATCCCCTGTCATGTTTCGTAGGTTCGGAAACAAGGATGCGTTTATGTTAATTTATTCAAATAATTTAGCTTTTAGTGCAAGGAATGCGGTCGTCGCACTAGTCATTTGTGTTATATGTTTATAAACTACGTTTAGTGAGATGTGTTACAAATTGTTCTGATGATTCTTTTAGAAAATTAAAAAAATCGCTTAGAATTGATTTCATATTGCAATATGTAATTCAATCGATACTCTCACAACTCGTAATAAAAAAAAATGCTATGTTAGAACAGTTCGTAAGGGCAGGATTCAGCAATTCATGATCTTGTACATGTTATTAGAGAAGGACACTGGCCAGTGAAAAAAAAGCTCTTACAAACAAAAAGATTTGTAAATTTGGCACCTGTCTTGTTTTTTTTCAGCACAGTGTCGTCTACAGTGAACTCCCAAGCTGCTATTCTTTACGTAGATGTGATTGTCCGTCGGTACAAGAACGCCGAAAAACATGTGCAATGGATTACTCGCAGCACAGGTAAAACGCAGGATGTTAGTAGTGAAGATTTTTGCTACCATTGAAACATTGCTCGCTTGAATTCAAAGTTTGAGAAAGGAAGAACAGAGCCTTCTCGTCTAAATGCGTGCATCTTGAGTAATTGATAACATGTCAGTAGTAAAAAAGCACGTTTATCCGACGTATAGTACAAATTCACGTAGCTGAATTTGGTCAAACAATGTGCGCGCTGGCAGTGAGAAAAATTATGTCATGACGCAGTAACTTGACGCGAAAATTAGGAGTAAGTTTAATGACACGGTAACAAAGCGAATGATTTCACAGGACACATTCAGGGCATTGCAGCATTGCTATTGCATTGCTACTGCATTGCGACTGCATTGCAATTGAAAGAAAGTGTGCAAAATCCAACAGGTCTGATTAACGGCCTGTCTTGTACGGAAATATATATATATATATATATATATATATATATATATATATATATATATATATGTATATATATATTGAAAACGGGATTTATTGAAGATCGTCTGAGTAGCTCTGTATGACCAGTCCTAGCTCTGGGCATCATCAGCTCGAGCTAGGGTCTCGCGCCGAAGCGATGGAAGTTCGCAGAGAGCTACATGCATATTCCGCACTACAATTTGCCCCGCTGCGAAGATGAGCCATCCTGGCGACCTAAGGTGATGACACGATGAGGGGGTCGTGTTACGGCTTCAGGTGGCTGACTTGAACACTCTCGCGGACATGGTGGCGCTTATCCAAAGATGGCGACACCAGTTCGACAACGTAGTTCAGAGGCGACGTTCACTCGCCAATCCGGTACGGATTCCGATATTTAGGAGCAAGCTTTGGGCTAAGGCCTGGAGAGTGGAAGGGCAGCCAAAGCCAGGCGTGACAATCCACAGGGAAGGGCTGTGCAGGCTGATAGTTGTGGCGGCGATCTTTTTGGATGCCTTAGGCATCCGACGTGAATGAGCGAGCCGGTTGACGGCATTCTTCAGCATGGCAAGCAGTTTCGGAAAGAGGTATGAATTCAGAAGCATCCGGATGATACGGTAGTACGGTGTCGAGGGTAGAGGATGGTTCACGTCCGTAAAGAAGAAAAAAAAATGGTGAGAAGCCTGCCGTAGCCTGAGCGGCGGTTTTACACGCGTACGTCACAAAAGGTAGGACGTCGCCCCAGTTGGAATGATCAAACGCAACATACATTGTGAGCATGTTACGAAGAGTGCAGTTCAATTGCTCCGTTAGACTATTAGTCTGTTGGTGATACGCCGTAGTGGTGCGGTAAATAGTGCGGCACGCGGCGAGTAGCTCATCAACAACTTCGGACAAGAAGACACGGCATCGCTCGCTGAGCAGTTCTCGCGGTGCGTCGTGCCATAAGATGAAATACCCTAAGATGAACACGGCGACGCCGAGAGCAGCAGCCGAAGCAAGTGCAGCAGTTTCGGCGTATCTTGTTACGTGGTCTACGGTCCCAATTATCCTACGATTTCCGCTAGCAGAGCACGAAACCGGCCCATAAATGTCGATGACAACCCGGTCAAAAGGACGTGCAGGACACGGTAAATGTTGCAGAGGGCCTGTTGTGTGAGGAGATGTCTAACGTCGCTGAGAGGTTTCACACGACCAAATGTATTTGCGGACCTAACAATACATGCCGCGGCAGTAGTACGACTGGCGGAGCCGTCGTAGGTTTTCAGGACGCCCGCACGAGCTTGTTGTGGGTCGGCGTGGAAATACGTGCATAAGTCGGAACGCAAATGTTGAGCTATGACTAGCAGCAATTTGCGACCAACTGGCTGATAGTTTCGGCGGTGCAACATGGCGCCCCATAGCACGAAATAGGTGGCTCGAGGGGATGTAGCCGTTGAAGAAATGAAAGTGTGCAACATGCAACAGGTCTGATTACTGATTAACAGCCTGTCGTATTTGGGATTTTTAAACACACACACACACACACACACACACACACACACACACACACGCACACGCACACACGCACACACGCACGCGCGCACGGACGCGCGCGCGCACACACACACACACACACACACACACACACACACACACACACACACACACACACACACACACGCACACACACACACACACACACACACACACACACACACACACACACACACACACACACACACACACACACACACACACACACACACACACACGCACGCACGCACGCACGCGCACACACTCACTCACTCATATATGTAGCTCTACACAAGTAGTTCTACATGTATGACCAGTCCTAGCTCTGGGCATCAGCAGCTCGACCTCGGGTCTCGCGCCGAAGCGATGGAAGTGCGCACAGCGCTACATGCATATTCCCCACTACAATATATGCATTTGTGACACCTGAGGCTGGAAATGCTGGAGGAAGGGACGACAGATAGCACGCGTGCTTTAGAATAAATGTAGCGCGTCTCAGCCATGGCAAATCTCTTACTTCTGACATTACAGACTCAGACAATACCAACCTCATTAACCTGTCATGACAACGCCGAAGCCTCTGCTCACCGTGCGGCAGCGCAAAGATCTGCCAGAAGACGTTCCCGTTGTTCCGTCCTGATGATATTAATTCGTTCGGCAATCCCAAAGCTGCCATTAACTGTTGTGACTTCGGCGTGAGGGCGAGAGACATATTCTTGGAGCACGCAAAGAGGAGATGAAAAGCCTTATACAATATGTACAGAAATAGCATAATCAGCGTACAAGTGCCGCTAAGAGCGCAGCAGACAAACGGGGCGGGTGGCGGCGACTCTCTCTTCTAACCGGTTCTAACCGGTCGGTTCTGCCTTAAGTACCCTCGCCTTCCTGTTGACAGCAGGACGAGGTGGGACGCGTGCTCAAATCACCCGTGTTGCATCCCTTCTCGTCACAGGAGAAGATTTGAAGCTTGGTGACCATTCACCGTTTCACTTTGAGTACAGAACTTTTGAGTCATTAGTGCTGAGTCCGTCACCCGTCTTGCATATAGGGCTGGGCACCAGCAGAGTGCGGGAAAGCCCAAGTAACCACGATGAATGCTCGCCGAAATATGTGTGGCACAACAGTCCCAAAACGACCATGCGCACTCTTTGACTGCTCCCCACGAGGTATAGCGCCCGCCTAGACGGCGACGGGGCTCGACACCGACAGTGATGCGCAAACAAAGACGCTAACTTGGAGGCGACAACCGCCCCTCCCTCCGTGGAAGCGGTAACGACCTCGACGGCCACTCTAGCGACCCTCACAGGCTGACTGTCACAGATATCAAGGAAGCAGTGTCGACGACTTCGTGGAAAGAACGTGAACGCCAGTTTATAGATTGCCTAGTCTTTTCTTCGTAGGCATGTTCAAAGGCTAGATATCGGAGGCGGAGTCCAGTAAGGTGGTACGAGCATTGGTGAGATTTTGCGAAGAGTTCGCCCATTATGACTTAATGAGACGCGGTCACCAGGTTCCCTTATCTAGTTATCAAGGGAAAACGACTGTTTTGAAACCGGGTACACTTGGAGCTTATCTGTGTGCTCAGACATGTAGTAAGCTCAGACATTTAAAGTGCTCCTGCATGGAGTGTGCTCCCATATGCAGAGCCAGTTGTGCAAATATGTAAAATCAACCCGTTTCTCATTTCCTTCAACCTCCCGAATTCATCTCCTCACCAATAGGCAACTCTCGGCGATAGATATGGACGACAGCGTGGTTCCGCTTAGCCAGCTTAGTGTGACACCCCGGTATAGCGCAGGCTAGCTAACATGCTTTAGGCGCCCCGACGGCGTAGGCAAGCAACCTTCTGTAAGACGCCGCAGCCCGGACCATGAACTGAGACCTAGATCACAACACCATCGATAAGTGGCTCCGTCTTTTCGAGATGAAGGCGGCCGAAGCAACATGGACCCAGTGCAATCAGGTCAGTCGCTTCAACCAGTACATCGAAGGGAAAGCGTTCAGGTGGTACCCAACAACGGCAACAACGAGCCGGCAACAATGAATCATGTGACTACACCAAGCGCGGCATACTGGACCGCTTTGCGACAGCCCATGGAGTTGGCTTTCGGCTATTCATTCACTACCGGCTGAAAGGAGGCCAGACCATAAAAGAGTAATGTGACGAGAGTAGACGGTTCGGTGCCTTGGCCGACTCTATATAGTGCCACATCATGTCTGGGTTGTCGGACAGTGTTCCTCCCGATGTGGAACTAGTGCTTGCCGGACTATTTTTCACTTCACCATCAGAGTGGCTGGCCGCTGCCCAGAAGGTCGAAAGTTCCATAAAACGAATGAGATGACTTTCTGTTACTGGAACTATAAGTACAATGCCAAGGGATCCACATATCTTCAGTTGACCGCAGCACTCAACCTTGGCATCTAGCCCGCGTGCTTCGCGAAACGAATATAAACACTGCTGTGCTGCTGCTTTCCCCCGACAGTTTCATTGGCACAGTAGACATCCGCGCCGGGGCAACTTATGCGCTCTTGAGACAACGTCGTCAAATGGGGACGAGCGTTCCATAGTTTCACTAACGCACTTTAAAGCTCTCATGGACGGCAGATCAGTCATCGCATCTCTCAGTACAGGAGCTACAATTATTCGTATCAGTGAGGCTGTGTGCAGACAACTATTATTTCAGTTGATTTGAGACTACAAAATCACAGTTGAATAAGTTATATCGACTATTAGAACTTTGGGTCACGTAATGATGCATTTACAAATTGGAACCAAAGAAACTTGATGTGCACGTGTTGCACTTCATGAGAACGCAGTTGAACCTTGGCCCTAAACTGCGCCTCTTACTTCAATCGTTCTGCAAACTTGTGAATTAAGAGAGTTGCACAAGGGCGTGAGATGTTAAACGTACCAGTTCAGAACCACCAGGAAAGCACCAAAATTAGCAAACAACATGAAATAGAAGAATTAGGACGGGCGCAATGTGCTATGCTCGAATGCGTTCTGCGTAAATATGAAGGTACCTTCTCCAAATAGAAGGCTGATATTGAGTGCATTTCTACTGAACAACAAATGATTGCACTTACCAATGCTGTTCCACTCTATCGAGCGCCATACAGACGTCCGCATGTAGACAAAGGCTAACAATTTGATGCCATTGCTAACAAAGGTGTTGTGGGCCATTCGTTGTCCCCGTATCCCGCCCCGGTCATTCTAGCAAAAACGAACGTGAGGGACGTGTTTTTTTATGTGTTGACCATTCGCGAGCTGAACTCAGTAACGGTGCCTGATTACTAACTGATTCCATGTATTGTTGATGTCCATGACCACTAGGGAAATGCAAAAATTTTTACTAGGCTGAATGCAACATCCGGATGCTGACGTGACCGAATGCATCCTGATGACATTAAGAAAGCCGCATTTGTCCCTACTAACGGCTGTTATGAATGACTGGTGATGACAATCGGGTTAAAGGACGCTTCTGCTACATTTTAAAGAGCTATGAAGTCAGCAATAGCGAAGCATCAGCCTACTAATGAAGTCCAATACTTTGACTACGTTGTATTATACTCATCGACATGTGACGACCATCTGCGACACCTCGAAGGACTGCTGAATGTTTTAAAGGCCCATAATATGAAATTCAAAAGCGAACGTTGCCAGTTTGCAAAGTCCGGCATCGAGCATTGGAGTCACAAATTTCAAGGAACTGTGACACCTGAGGAAAGCAACGTTGTTGCATACTCGATTTCCCAGTAAGCAAACCAGAGAAAGCTCTCGAGTGCTTTCTCAGCACCATAAATACTTACCGCCAAGACAATCCTTATTTGAGTAATCGCTCGTACTTCTACAAAATTTACCCGCAAAAACACAACATGGCCAGGACTCAAGTATGCGAACAAAGCTTTCGGGAACTTACGAAGCGCATAACTGAAGAACGAATGCTTCACATATATGACGCTTCAAGACCGTGCATTATATGGGATGATCATTTGCTGAAGCAGCCAGAAGACTAATGAAATGAGCGTTTCTGTGGTCTATTATTCCCGTAATATACTAAAGCACGAGATACGCCTTAGTTGCGATCGTAGAAGCACTCGATAAATTGCATTGTTATCTTCATGGGAAACCGTTCACTCTTGCAACGGATGATTCTGCGCTTCAGTGGCTGAAGAATGTAAATAATCTTCAAGGTCGTGTCCTGAGGTGGTTGTTCAAGTTGTCAATGTACGAGGTGCACCTCAAACACCAGAAGGGCATAAGCAACGTTGAAGCTGATGCACTCCTAGGGCTCCTCTATTTGAGCTGTTCTCATCCACCGAACTTCAGGACTGTTACAACCAGCGCCCCAAAGGAACGTACCTGTTATAAAATGACATGGTCTTCCTCAAAAATAAATGATTAGGGAAACATGCGTGCCCTATAAATGGCGCCCAACAACTCCTACGAACGCTCTTCAACATTTCGGGCATGTCGGCTTGAAGAGTACATGGTCGTTCCGGTCTCCATGATACTGTTGGCCTAATACAATAACCGACGTTTCCAGCTACACTCGACATTGTTACATATGCCAGAAATGAAAGAAGACAAATGAAAAAAAAGTATGCATCACTTGATTCACTCTCTCCACCTGAAGAGCCTTTGAACTCCTTGCCATGAATAGTGTTGGTTGATATTTTTTGGATATACTTCACATAAATATTTCTTCCCGTGGTTATTGACCATGCCTCGCTATGCATGGGCGTTTGCTCACAAAAATTAAAACTGCAACGTGTATATTTTGTTCTTAAAAAGCACTTTTGTTGCCATGAAACCACGAAGGTTCCTTTCAGATTGCAAAACAGTGTTCACAGCAGGAAAATCGAAACAGTTGCCATAATCCCATCATCCACAATGGAATGGTATTGCCGAGCGGACAAATGAAACCATAGTCACCAGACTTATGTGCAAGATTAATAATGAACCATTGAAACCTTGGACTAAGCTGCTCTCTAGGTTCATCAATGAATACAACAGAACTGCCCACGAAGTTATTAGTTACACTGTTTCCTACCCGGTGTACGGAATTTCATCTTATCCGGCCACTTGAAGCAACGAGGTGAAACGGTTGAAAAATCAAGGGAGACTGCGGTTAAGAACTTGTTCACCTGCCACAGTAAGAACAAAGTTACTCATGATAGCAACTTCCTGCTGTATGATTTCGAAGTCCGTGACACAGTACTTTATAAGACACCAAGGCGTTCCAACAGCGGCAAGTTCAGTTGAAGCCATGGAAGGATCTTACAAGACTCTACGCAAGGTCTTACCCGTGAACTATGAGAGGAAGCGCTCAGTGTCACCCTAGGCAGAGACTGTGATATTGTTCATGTCAGCTAATCGCAGCGTTATTTTGCACGTCCCTGGCTGAGATTTTCTCAAGAGAAGAGGTAAACACGCGATCATTGAATGCAATGGCTCGAGAAGCGGACAACGAAGTGCGCGTGTTTCAGAAAAAAGAAAAAGAAGTACGGCGCCTCAGCCACGGCAGGTTTCTTGCATCCTGCATTATATATATGTGAAGAACTGATGCCGACCAAAACGTCGAAATGAAATGTTTGTTTTTTCTCTTCTACGTGCGCCGGCATTTCTTTCAATTTAAGAAGGAAGCCCTAAACCGTTTTTTATCGCAGACGAGAAATGCATTTGAAAATAAATATACTATTTCAGAAATGTTTTGCCTCAAAGAGTTCTTCACGCGTTCGGCAGAAGCGGAATTACTCGTAACCAAACACACCGTTAGCGCTGCTTCCGCTCGTTCTTCAATGATGTGCACTGCGAAAGGCTACGGTAGAGTGGGTTTTGCGCACAACTCTCCGCCTACTGAACTTCACCGCGGCGCGCAGTTCAAATCTGATTTTGGGTGGTCACGTAGGCGCCAGTATTTCGGATTGCGGCACCTACTACGCGCCAGACGCGGTTGTCCTCAGCGAGCCGCTGTGCGTTGAACCAGTGAACTCGTCGCGGCCGTCCGCGGTGGCCGCGGTACCTAAGCTACGTGGCGCACGTAGAAGGTACACGGAACTGTAGCGTTTGCTTTCTGCACGACAGAACAAAAAGAGTGAACGGTCGCGCTCATATGCATCCTGTACGGCTGTGCTACGAGCTGCGGACTGGATTTTTCCTGCACCAGCCTGACCGACGTATAGCAGCCAATTCGGACTTGTGCATTCTGAAGTTCACTACGAAGCCAAGACGTGTAACCAGTAGCGGCCAGGAGTGAGCAGGTGCTCGCAAGCGTGAGTGTAGTCTGACCTTAAGTTTCGTGTAGTTCGGAGCTAGTTTAATGGTCAAAATTATTTAAATTAGCGAGACCCGACACCTACGACGCCCATAAGCAGGGTGGTCAAAGTTTAATTTAGGCGCGGGTTGCCGCAGCCGAGCGGGAGCAGTACCTAATTATTATGAAAAGTGGAAAGCAGATTTTTGCTTATTTTGAGCCTGTTTATTAAACTGTGTTAATAAATACACACAGTAACAGTAGGAACAAGCACATTGACCCTAACGCCTTTCTTGATTGATGTCAGCTATATGCCAATAGCAGCCGCGTGTGGGAATCCGCTGTATTACGAAACGAAGCATCCATAAAAGAGTGAGGAGCAGGTGAAGAGGGCGTTTGAGAAAAAGGTGACTTTCCGGTCCGCTTGCGAAATTCATACGCCGAGCGCTACAGAATTTGGCTGGCATATTCACAGTAGCGTATGCTATGCGAAGAGTGTGCGTCAGCAAAGCCCGAGAGGAGGTGAGGAGGTTCCAGTCCCTTTTAAACATGGGATCCGAAGTACTGCGTTGATATATATATATATATATATAGCAGCAGAAAAGAGGTTATCCTCTTTTCTGCCCTACCTTATATTGGCCGTCATACCAAATTATCGTCATTTCTCTCCATTTCTTAATGTTAAATTCCAAATTCGAGCCGTATGTTTGTACACTGTCGAGTTACTTTTCACTTTTATTGCCCCCCTTACTCAATGCCCTGTCAAGGTGCCTGCAAGGTATTTTCAATAAATAAATAAATAAATAAATAAATAAATAAATAAATAAATAAATAAATAAATAAACAATACTTAGTGGGAAATTTTACATCTGTATGCAATAAATTCGTCTGTAAGAAATTATGTTAACTTGAAACAGGGTTTAGTGATCGAATGTTTTATATGTAAAGGGAGTCTTATGAAGGTCTGGGTAGTCTTGCGGCAGCTAGATTGGTGTGTACACATATGCACACTGATTCTCGCTTGTGCAAGGCTCCACCCAGACCAAGTGCACGAGCGAGAAAAATGATAAGATCCAGAACAGCGAATCCTGCAGCCGAACGGGACTGTAAAGTTCTTTTGTATTTTCAGCACTGGCATTGGGGATTTTGATGACAGTGTGCAGTATGCTCTGTGCACACATGGGCTCTATGACAAAGGTAAGGAAGGGGTGGTGCACTCTTGTATATTTAAGACTGCGGAATGGTGGTCAATAAAGATATCGCATAATAGATAGCGTTCATGGGGTACACAGGCGTGTTGATCATGACCTAAGGTACACTGTGCTCAAAGAAAACACGGGACAAAAATGTCATGGGATGTCGCCATCATTGTTTAAGAAAAGCTGAATGCCTGTTGAAATATTTCGTAGTAATTAGATGACGACGAGGAACGTGCGGTTCACTGATTAAAAGACTGAACCAGGTCGTGTCTGTTCCATGTTTTCTGGCAACCAGCTAAAGAGGACGTCTAATCGGATTTCAAATTTTGCTTCTTTATCGCAATAAATTTCTTTAGAACGCGGCCTTATTTAATATTTTTTTTTCTAACAATGTCTTCTCTTTGAAAATTGTCTGCTTGCAGAACAATGCCGGTGCTCTACCATCGGTTCTGATTTACAAGGTACGATTTTTCTTTAAAAAGTATTGTCTATCCTTATGTATGCTGTGCAAGTAGTCCACGTCAGCTGACCTTTTCCTCTTATTGCCCATTATATGGGCACTCTATGAAACGTTTGCGATCAGCTTCGCCATCGGGGTCCCCGTGAAGTTCCGTATAAAGTGCAATTGCGATAACATCGCGGCCGCACGGCGTGTAATTTAGGTGCGAGCGAAAGCTTGCGAGGGTGAGCCGAGAAGGATGGTGGCTTGATGCGGCGGTGTCTTCTCGCGCTCGCGAAGGTGGAAGGCGCGAAGGTGGAAGGTGGAAGGGTAGAGTGAGCGCCGATTTCTCACGCTCTCAAGGACAGCGACATGAGCACGCGCTAGTAAGTGGGCGGTTTAGCGCGCATCTTCTACTCCAGCTGCGGCGGCTGTGTGCGGCAGCGCGCGTCCTAGCTTTGAGGCAATCTGTGCTTGGTTCGAAGGCTAGCCAACCGGAGATGGCTGATGGCTTCATGTGCACTGTGTTCTCGCGCGCCTACTTCGCTGAAGCGAGAGGCTGCACGAAGGGGAGACGTTCGCCGCTGCTGGCGCTTTTCATCACGCTAGCGTTCTGACGGTGAGAGTACGCCATCATCGATTGAGGTATATGTTCGTGTTTGCCTTTGCGCGCGTGACAACATGCTCGTTAATTTAGTTGGTAAGCGAGCGTTTACAGCAGGTTATGAAGCTGATGAAATGACTAACCTTACTTCGTATAGGTGTCTAATAATTTGCTATTGCAATCAATGCTTCGCCCGGTCGGGTGAAATTGTGACTTTCTTTATACATGCAGCAAGTTGTCTGTTTTCTTTTATTTCCGCTGCTAAAGTACAGTTCGTTGCTCGGGATGCTGAACATGGTCGTTGTGTTCTTATGACGAGGTAGAGTAAAAAGGACTGCTCGACAAAACCGGTGCACGAGATGATTAGCTAGCCTTCACGAAGTGCTGATCAAGAATTTTTACTGGCCCTATGCGTGAATAAACAATAGGCTCGCGCTTGCACTTCAATGTTTATCCTGAACCCCCACTGTAGACTTTGTTTAACAACCGTTTAACCAACCATGTTCAGTGGTTTGGTTGATTGAATTTTAACCCAAAAGTGTTTTAATCCGTGCTCCACAGAAAATCGGTGCGGTTCACGTGCGTTCCGCAGTCATCATCACGCAAATTACCTGGCATGTTTACGAGATGGCGGCACTCTGCCGTTTTGTTTCGGAGAATGGTACGACACAGAGGTGGGAGGGAGGGATTGCCCGCGAAATGGGGGGTATCGCTAGGAGCGATTGAAAAGGAAAGGAAAACGGTGTTCCCACCGGTCACGCGCTTTTTTGTCGCACGCCCAGAGATGCCGCTCGCCGAACGCGCGCTTGCTTACCTTTGAAAAACTGCTTAGGTGCGTGCGCGCGCAATGCCGCCACAGCTTTAAGAAGAACACCGCAGTTTCGCCACATACGCGTTCACTGCCACGTCGGTTGTGCTTACGGCGACTAGAAGCCTCCTGGGTTCTGTTTACGCTGCGCTGCAGTACATGGCTCGCGTGCTTGCTGTCGCTGCGACTGCTTTGACCTTCGAGCGAAACTGTGAATAACAGAAGAATGTGCGTACTTGGGAACTTGTGTTTACGAACATAAGAATGTGCCTACTTACGAACTTGTATTTACGAATAACATAAGAATGCGCCTACTTACAAACTTGTATTTACGGCTAAGAAACCTGCCACGTATCCTTAGAATACACGTTTCACTTTTGCGTTAGGCCCGATTCCTTTGAAAAAAAATTAACCAACTAAAAAAAAAAGTCACAGGCCTGCTGCACACGCAGCACATTCGCAGCGTAAGCTAGAGGATCAGCTCCATAGGAGCTCCATTTTCGGCACCACGCACTGGAGGGTTTTCGCGGCGAAGTATCTTCGCATCGTTTTCACGAGAACGATCTGCAATGTCCGCCCGGCGTCGACGGCGAGCTGCGGTTTGTCCTGCTCTATGCACAGCGGTCTGCTGAGCCCGAGATTGCCCGGTTGCAGCTGCGCGCGTAGCTCCATGATTCGCTTCTTCAGGTTCGTGTCTTGCGAGGAGGCGCCACAACGTGCACCGAAGAGTGAACACAGATACCCAGACTACGTGGTGCACATGTCACGTCCTTCGACCCGTGGCGCAGTACGCTGCTGTGGATGATGTGATGACAATGGTGCCATCCCCTTCGAAACGGCATGGGGAGAAATAGTCACTTAGCCTATTATATCCAAGGTCAGCTAGATGCTGCAGGCAGCGGCTATGTGCAACGCTACAGGTCGCGACACCTTGTGGAATATAACGGAACGCAATGCAAAATTTGTACGCATCGACCCTACGCGGGGCGCATGTCAAATGGCACAATACGACGGTAATGGTGATGCTGCTAATTTAATGGCAGTCCCGTTGAAACGAGACGGTGAAAAACGGTCACCTAGCCTACTTTAAATAATCTGGTATGTCTTACATCTTTTTCTTTACATCAATATTTGTAGATATCCATTATCTTCTTTTCCTTCCTCAAGACTTTTCTATCTACCTCGTACCGCTAACTGTGCAACTGCTACATCAAGAGCCTCCTGGTGTAATAATATGCAACTGCGCTGCAAAGGGCGAACGTATAGTCACGGTGCGGCGCGAATATCATATTGCAAGGCAAGTGGCACGATACGATGCTAATGATGATGATGATTTATTGGCATCCGCTTTGAAACGTGGCGCTGACATAGTCACCTAGCCAGGTTGATTTGTGTACAATCTTGTATACGTTTCCCTAAACTTCTCTTTCTTCCTCAAACATCCTTTAACGGCCTTGTACCGCTACATGTGCATCTGCTACATGGCGTTCTACCTGGTGTAACAATAATGTGCAAGCGCAGCGCGAAACGTGCATGTATCGAGGCTACGCAGCGCTATGTCCTATGTCAACTCGCGCTCTTGGACGTGTTTGTAGGGCATGTTTTTCCGCTGTATGCGAGCGATTGCTGACGTGGCTCAGTGGTTGAGGTGGTAGAGTAGCTGCCTCTCACGTAGCGGATCCCAGGTTCGATCCCGGCGGCAACTGGGTCCCTTTTTTCTCATTCCCGGCGATAGCTGTTACGGACACCGGCGGCGGGGACGGTCACCATCGTCACCCCAAATATCTGTTGGAATGAGCCCAAAGCAGTTTACGCTGTAGAAAAGAAACGTGTTACGTATCTCAAGAGTGGTGACCATGGCGTACAGTGTGGCGTTTCATGGCGCCATGCCTTAATTTGACACATTCCGGTTGCATAACCTTCTGGCTGTGAATTTGCATTTTTCACCAATTCCTTCGTTAGCGCTGTCAGATTTCATTGCATTTCATAGCCTCGTGACCTGTTATATTTCTCGACGCGCTTTGAGGGCATTCCTGTACATTATTAGTTACACTTTTATACGAGGACAGGGTGATAAACGTTATGTAAATGATGATATTATTTTTCTTACTTTCTTTGCAGTCCCTTACTATGGTGTACAATGGCATGACTGCACCTTTTGTCGGTTTATGCCTATTGGGCGTCCTATTCCCGTTCGTTCGTGCAAAGGTACGTGCAATAGAAGCATGATCTGCGCAAATAATCATTCAGTTCAGTTTGTTTAGGGTGATGAATGACATATTGAGGAGTACCTGTAGTGAGACTAAATTGAACAGAAATATTGTGAAACAGCTAAGCTCAGAGTGCCCATGGTATTACTACGATGGAGATTCACGAATAAGTCGTAGGAAATACAGGATAGCGCTGCCTTTAGAGTGAATGCATAATGCGATCAGGCGTTACGAGAACAGAACCGTTTGGATCATGTTTGTTCGTTTGTAGCGCTTTGGCATGCAGATTCAACGACGCGACTTCCGCGATCTTAAAACTATTCGTAATTTCGAAAGGGCATCCATTACCACATAATTAAATTCTCATTAAGAATTCTTGGACATTGCATTTGTAGGATCAGATACAATGATCCACAAAAGAGAATCAGAAAGTCGTAAGTTATTCAGAGCCTCTTGGAGTTAACCAGTAATGTACACTGTCTATAATGTCTCGCCCTGTCATTTTATAAACATAAGCCTACATATTGACAACCTGCATGTAGTGACGGTGAAGAACAGAGTAGCAAAACTGTGAGTGACGAATCTAACTTTTCCATTGCGCGAACCTGTGCCCACAAACGCAAGTGACACTCGAATCAGAACAACAGCGGCGAGCACAGTCGGCGATCCTCGTAATCTGAGCTGCGGGTCAAGTGTGTCGGCTTTTATGCATGACCAGTCGAAGGTTACAAATGAATCCCGGGTGCCCCCTTTTCTTCCAGAAAGTATTACATAATTTGTGTCGCGCATAGTCAGATTACACACGGTTCGGTGACAACAGACAACGGATGAAACCAGCGAAAACAATAAAGAAAGTTCAGATGCGGAAAGGCGCGTATTGCGCCGGGCGATAACGTTTAACAATTGAGAGCCGGTAAAAAGCGCTCACCAGAGACAGATAAAATGTACACCTGTCAGAATGCTTAAACCGCGTATGTCAGGTCAGGTATTGGGGAAGTTTCAAGCTATACTCTAAAATACATCTTAGCTAGGGACATTCTGCCCTTTTGCAACACCTGACACTATAGAGGCAGCAAATCCTGGTGTTTGCACATCGTTAGCTTACGTAACCTTATTGCGGCACTCCGGGCGTCTAAAATAGCATTTCAAGGTTGTTGTGGTACAGTGAAGCCTCGCCTTATTTTCGCGAAAAACTCTTGCAGCTTGTGTTTAGGTGCTCCAATTTTACTTTTTTGCTATACAAAGGAGCAACTCGAACTCTAATTTTAAACAGCTACGATAAACGAGTGCTTTGCAGCATACACAGCCGCACATCTGTTAAAGAGGCTTCTAGCTGACTACGAGTGTGTTTCGACTTGAAAATTAGATTTAAACTATTGATTTTATTTTATTTCCCGCGCTAACTTGTGTCTTCAGAGTTGTGGCGGCTCGAGCAGTATCACCTCTAATAATTATGAGCTTTCTCATGTATTCAATACTTTAACTAATGTCTACCTTGCGAAATTCCGTGGGAATGTCGCACGTTTGCTACGAAAGTACATATTAAATATATATCCTGGTTCGTGGTAGAATAATATAACAGACCCAAATATACCGATTGATAGTTGCAACAGCACGCTCTACATAAGACAGATCTGCCCGCTTTGTAGTGATAATTCGTTAAAATATGCTCGAAAGCCCTGTTGAGCTTGCTTAACTGTAGCCAAATAAACATCGAAATCAAGTGCATTCATTTTGTTGTCAGAAATTAAACGTGAAATTGTGCGTATGCATAGGGTGCCGGGGTGGCAACAACCGCTATGGTTGTGTATCAACTGTTACACATCGCAAGCATATTACGGAGTGGAAGAAACCTTCCCAGAATGGAGACGTCCCTGGACTACTGTTTCCATAACGGCAGTGGCATTTCTTCGCCATTAAACACTACCTCCGATATTCCACAGGAAGAGTAAGTTTATTTTTGGGTTAATTAGTTTTTATTAAATAAAGAATCATTCGAGCTCGATTCATCGCATACAACATCGCGAACGCTTCACCGTGAGCAGTCCGCAGGAATTATAGGGGGAAAGCCAAACGAGCTTTATTTCATTGGAGGGAAGAAATGCAGCAGGCTTCAGCGATTCCTCCGCCTTTGAAGTCGTTTACTGTGACAGCTGTTGACTCGTAGCGGTAAACGCCATCTTCGTAAGAACATCTTTGCGATGCACTCGAAGTTGTTCGGATCCGATAAACTACTGCTTGTAGTGGCCTCCGTAAAGACGCTCGGGTGTTTCCGCTCTCAGAGACTGCGCGGTGCACAAAACCTCGCACAAATGACTAAGCACGAAAGTTGCGGAATAGAACAGTGCGTAGTTAGCGACTCCCAGCTGCACAATGCTGTAAGGTCACTCCGGAGTGCTACTTTTTCTTTTCAGCCGGTTTTTCAAGCGAAGCTTTATTTGCCTACCATCCCATGGTTTGGCATTCGTCATTTGGTCAGTCGGTCGATCGAATCGTTGGGTTGTCACCGAGTGGATTCAAGCTTACTTAAAAAAAGGGGAAAAAAGCACGTTCGATGGCCTGATTGGAACCAGCGGAGCAGTCAGAAGCTGAAACCAATTAGGTCACAGGCGCTTTCTTTCTTTTTCTTTCGTGGTATTTATTACAAAAATAAAACACAAGTGCGTAAGTTATTTACATAGCGTCCAAAACAGCCATTGCCGCGCGTACTAGCACACATATAACAATTCACAGTACATGCAATTATTGCTTTAAATAAATATCTAAAAGGGAGGCAACAGGACACATTCGTCGACAATCGGTACCAGTCCTGTCGGAAGTCTCTTTGCTCAAAGATGTCTTTCATTTGTGAAGTCATCTGAATGAAATGTGACTGCGAAGACACCATCGATTCGGCACGTATGCACGATTGATTCTCTCTTGCCAACGCCAACTAGCTCGGTGAGATGGTCGCCACAGGTTGATGATGATGAAGAGTTCTTACTACCGGTCCGCGTGTTGAGTATGCTGATGATTTCCATACTACGGCATATACTAACTACGGGGGATTGCCCAAGAATCGGCTGGTGCATGTTGTTCCACCAACTCGTGCTGTGATATGAACGCTGCGTTTTGATAATGATTATGATTTCCATACTATGGCACATACTCGCAACGAGGGATTGGCCAAAAGGTAGGTGGTGCACATCGTGCTTTGCCAACCAGCTCGTTGATATGATGGCCGTGCGTTGATGATCATTATAATTTTCATACTACGACACATGCCGACAATGGGCGAGCCACTTGCCACTGCGACTGAGGAACGAAGTGGGCGAAATAATGGCCTTGCATTAACCGCTTCGAGAAAGCTTTCGATTCGCATAGATTTCAGCGTGTGCGTTGGATGTGCATGACATTTTTCTGCATCTCTTTCTATTTTTGCTAAATTACGCTCCGGGTACTTATCTGCAGAAATGCACACTTTTCGCAAAATACACTGCAAAACAATTTTAGTTATGGCCTCCCACGTGAAGAGAGAGAGAGAACTCATAAGGGAAAGGCAGGGGAAGTGAAAGCGTGCTAAATTCTTGCCAGGTGGATATATTCATTTAACTTCCAGTCCACGCTGGCCTAAATCTTTTCGTAAATAGAACAAAATTGTTTCGGTGTAGAAGATATTGCCCATACAATGGGACGCTGATAAGGATATTCTGTATTTTTAGGCTTACTGTACGCGTACGAGAAACTCATTTTTCCTATTTCTTTGCAGGCCAAACGACTCGTTTATCCTCTTCCGTGTGTCCTCTCTTTGGAGCAGCTTCTTTACTATTTTCGGTACAGTTTTGCTGGGAGTAATCGTGAGCGCTGTGGCAGGCAAGTATATTATTGCGATAGCAATTATATGGACACTCCTGGCGCATTTCCGCCTTGGTCGCCGCCGTGATGTTCCATATAAATACCAAATGCGATAATATCGTGGTCGCGTGCCGAGAGAGATTCTAGGTTTGGGAGTGGTGAAAGGTTCAGTGATAAGCTGCGCAGTAACTGTCTGTCAGTGGAAGACACCTCAACAGCGCAGCACGGCGGAGAGGGCATATAAAGGTGGGAACGAGCAGCAGCAGAAGCACCAGTAGAAGGAGTGCAGTGGATGCGTAAATGGAGATTAGAGGCGATTGACAAGGCAGGCGTCATCAACGTAGGTCAGCAGAGCACGAAGAAACACCCTGTGAGTGGACTTGCAGCCCAAGGGGTGCATGATGTGTTCGACCGCCGAGCGAGGGAAATTTTGCTCGCGGTAGACCTTTGCGATAGTCGCTCTTGCGAAAGAGGAAGCTGGGCATTCACAAAACAACAGATGTAGCCTTTCCATTGCGCCGCAGTCTCTGCAGACGGGGGAGGGTGCCGGCGCCGGCTGCGGATGGCATGGCATCGCGGGTTCTATATTAAAGGCGATATGTGATGGATACTCAGCGCGCAGAGTGCTGATAGCTTCGTGTTCGCTGTGTTCTGGCCGCTTAGCTCGCGTTGAAGCGAGAGACAGTACGAAGGTGTAGGCGCTCGCTGCTGCTGCTGCGCTTCCTCATGGCAGCGTTTTAACAGCTAGTGTACGCGGTCATCAGCGAGACGTGTTCATGTCGGATTGTGCGTGTATGACACCGCGCTTGTTTAGTGTCCGAATGTTTACAAGTTTAGGCAGCCGATAAAGCTACTACCCTTACTTTGTATAACTGTCTAATAATTTACTATCGCAATTGATGCTTCGCTTTCGGGCGGAACTGCGACATTTAGAGAACCACAGTTTCTTATTAGCGACCCCATAGTGTTTGCAGGTGAATATCCTACCACTTGCCTTATGTACGTAATCAAGGTTGTCTTCAATTTTCAGACTTTAGTTTGCAGTTAAGTGACTTTATATATGACGGAGGGCAACAAAAATGCGTCGCAATTCGGAATAAAGAATTAGTGTCCATTATTGGATTTAAATGTATTTTGAGTGATTTCATGATTCCTCCACGCCAGAACGTGGTCAGACTGTTTTGTTATATAGAGCAGACTTTCTCCTGTATGTCAAAGCAGCCTTTAATATTTTCCAGCTACTTTATGAGTTTGTGTTCACAATATTACATGGTTTTCAGAACCACAAGGCGAGTGGAAGGCAGCATACAGAAATTTGAACAGTGCGCATTCAGCTTCTGCATTTTGTCAATATTCCACCTAGGAGCGGCTCTATAGATACATAAATAAATATCATGACACAGCTTAATACACGCAGTCAATATATTGGCAGGGGCTTAGCTCGGATATGCCAGGATATACGTAGCGAAAGTTAAGGCGTAGCATGGTTATCCTTGGTTAATCTTGATTGCAAAACCAGGTTAGTCTGATTGTCTAGCTATGCTGCGGCGCTTAGCCAGTCATTCGGCGCGCTGTTCGTCTGTTTCCTGGGCGATTTGTTTCCTCTGCATCTCGTTCCGATGTCGATTCCAGGCCTCCTCCTGCTTATCAGAATTGTCGCCGTCCATACTGCCGCCTCAACTGTGGTTGCAGCGCACGCGAGCTCTCCTTTTCAATCCTCCGACAGGTTATCAGGCATGCGACGCAGCTGGCGAAGCGAGTGGAGGCGAGCGCAACGACGAGGAATGCGGTGTGACGTCATACCAAACGGCGGCAGCTGAAAGGCGCGGCGCTGCGCAGCGGCGGAACACCTGTGGCTCGGTGCTACTGGTGGCGCATGCGCTGTAGTGACTAGGGAGCGAGAGATAGAGAGAGAAATGTACGCGGCGAGGCGCGCGTTGTGGCGTCTTGTGCCTCCTTGGAGCACCACCACGGCGAAATCGCAACTTTGCGGCCAGTAAAGCTTTCGCTCTAAAAAACATCAATAGTATGGCGTGCTCCCATAATTTGGAGCCATTATGTAGTTTTCTTAAGAAAACAGGGAATAAACATCGGCACTTTGTCAATCACAAGTGACGATGCAGCGAGCAAAAACGGAGTGAAGCGACCGTTTAAAACGTAAAGTACGAAGGAAGAATTCAAGAAGTTCGAAGGAGACCTTGGATGCGGTAGTAGTGAAAAGGACGATCTTGCATAGTTCCGAAGGCTCGCTGGGATTCATGCGTTGCACGGGCACGGGCGCGAACATGCAAAAATATAAAGCGCATAGAACAAATTTGGAGGGCGCTTCAACTACGCCTTTAAGGGTGGAGTGCGATCGCATCTAAAGATTACTGACTGACTGCTTCCACGCTTCCCCGCAGCCGAAGATTGCATAACCGTAATGTTTACAGGAAACGCTGGCGGCGAACGCTATGCACGAAGGTGAGTTTGCTTTACGGTAGAAACGCGGCCTCTTGCTTGGGTCGATGCCGGAGGTAGTGCACAGCCGCGCTAAAGAAATGAAATCATTTTCAGTTTCTTTTATTGTTTCCCATTTTTGAGTTTCAGTGTTAGAAGACTTAACATAAGATGCATGGGCTGTCGTGGTTTCGTTTCATGACATTTGTTTATGGGCTGTCATTGTCGAAATTCCGAGGAATAATTTGGTCAAGCAATTAAGAAAAAGTATGAGTAACTTTAGTGATAGAATGGTGTGACAGTATAACTTGCATATGCCATATACCACATACCATATATAAAGGCGTGGCATATACACATACTTAAACATGTACGGGAATTTTCGCTCACGGGGCCGTTAAAGCTGTCACGTTAAAATATTACATCCTGTATTCGCTAGCATTGATTGGCGCTCACGTGTTGGCGTTACGCGTGTACCCGGTGCGTCACGGTGTTCACAAAAAGGAAGTCTACAAATCTTGTTGAGTGGATGTCATTTGCAACGATGCGCAGTCATTTAGAATGAGTAGTACAGCCCACATGGTAAACTCACCAGCCATATCTAATCTAGGACCTGCGCAACACTGCAAAACTGCGCTTTGTCGTTGGCGATTGGAAATGGCACTTATGTGGGACCAGTATGATGCCGAAATTATTGCTTCAATTCCGACAGTCAAGCAGGATCGTCGCGCTTCTATGCCTCCCGCACAAAATAATTTAGTGCGGTCACACTGCTTCGCTTTCACGTTCTCATTTTTGCGGCATGTTGTCTTTACAACCACCAAACCTTCCCGCATGCATTTACCTAATACAATGATATTGGGCTGCTGAATCGGGCGATTCTTCATATCGCTCCGCGATATTCAATGTGAAGCAGTCGCGGCGACGAGCAACAATGTATTTTTGGCGCTCCCTTCAAATGAAATTTTCGGTAAGCAGAACCCAAGAGGGACGCAGCCTTGAAGCTGATTATTTGATGCAGGAATAATTGGAATTTTCTCCGACTGATTCTTCTTTTAATTTTGGCAGGCGAATTCAAAACCAGAGAAGACCTATCTCCGTTGTGCTGGGATTATGCGGTGAGATTTTGGGAAAAGTCAACATTGTTATCGCGTCAGAAATCGGCAAAGGTAAGAATGTTGGAAGAACGTCATCCATCAGGGTAAATCTAAGACTTCTCCATTTTTCTTCTTTTTTTACAGGAAAGTAAGGCAGCATATTTGGGCACTGCTACACTGAACTTCGAAATAGATGACGCAGCGTTGCTTTCGCAAAATGAACAGACATCTGCATAAGTAAAAGCGAAAAATAAAATGTGGCACTCACAAAAGCGGCACAAAGGGCAACGAACAAAGGGAAGCAACCCAACACATCAGCAGGCTGTGCCGCAAATGCACTGCGTATGTGCCGTTCTTCGAGAAACCTCCCGCGGCCGCGGCGGACGCATTTTTATGGGCGTGAAATACACAAAAAAATGCCCCGGTTTTGCGCACTGGGGGCACGTTAAAGATGGACCAGGCTTACAAATCACACAGTTAATCCGCAATCCCCAACTATGGCGTGCCTCATAATCAAATTGTGGTTTAGGCACGTAAAACCCTAGAGCTCAATAAACCTGCCGCCAACTTGGGTAATTCAGTATGTGCCAGCGCGTGTGCTGCAAGGGTGAGCCACGCTTCTATTTTCGGAAACCAGGTGGAGCTTCTCGGCAGTGCCACCAGATGGCGCTGCGGGCCCGGATAGAAGCACGACCGAGGAGCGCGGTTGCCGCATGACGCCTTTCTAAGCCTTCGCGCGCACCGGCACGCCATGAATTTCGGAGGCCACGCGCAGGCTCCGCGTCGGCGGCGCAAGCAGGCGTCGGGTGTTCTTAAGGAAGCGTTACAATACAATACTCGCTACAATACACGCCTCAAGCATTACTCGTCTCGACGGTGGCAATACGTTGTGCCATTATATTGATTCAAAGCTAATGCATCACCTACGGCAGTCATCGTGAGACGAGTATTGCTGCAATTTTTTATGCAAATGAACTACAAATTTATAGCCGAAAACTTATTTCTGAACTCTTCTAAAATGTTTAAATTATGCAGTTGCAGCAGGCAAGTGGAAATAATATCGCTGTGCAAATTATGCTAACAACGCAGCATACTAAGCCATATTCGCAGAAACGATGTCAGCAGTTATATAGGTTGTTCTACATAGAAAATAAAAGTTAGGACAATTACAAATTGCCATGATTGACATGAAACCTGATTCGAATTAAAACAATGGGTGAGCGACCGACATTACAGGATGTAGTAGTGTAAAGTAGTGTACCACTACGCAGGTGGACTAATATAATTATGTAGAATACATTTTTCTTCTCTGCCGTGATGTACTCAGGTTGAACCACGACGTTCACCCGTCACTTTCAGCGAAGAACGCCGATACCCCGGCAGTTCTTTCCTGCGTGCAAAAACGCACCCAAACACGTGATTACTTGGACTCTGCAATGCTACTCTGGCCAATGTTTCTCTACCTGTGGTCGGTACATCAATAATTTGCGTTCATAGACGAGTGGCGCAACGCCACGACCATCTTGTTGTGATCTATGCTAGGAGTCGGCTTATGCTAATATTTACCGGTCATGCTTTGTTTGATGCTGCATCATCTGTTTTTTTCACGGTTATAGATAAATATTTCATTCACAGGGCACCTAAATCGGCAGCATCACTATGCTCAATTTACGAGCACTGGCCATCCACACCTTGTCGCTGAATTCATGAGAAGCCTTCGCTGCGCTTATAATTCGCATGCTAATGAGAATTTAATTTGTTGTGAGTGAAATCAAAATACGCCGTCACGTGAGCAGTTCCACGTTTCTCTGCCGCATACCCCATCGCGGTTTTACAGCAGTGGTTTCTCACATGTCTGTCTGTCTGTCTGTCTGTCTGTCTGTCTGTCTGTCTGTCTGTCTGTCTGTCTGTCTGTCTGTCTGTCTGTCTGTCTGTCTGTCTGTCTGTCTGTCTGTCTGTCTGTCTGTCGGTCCGTCCGTCCGTCCGTCCGTCCGTCCGTCTTTCTGTCTGTCTGTCTGTCTGTCTGTCTGTCTGTCTGTCTGTCTGTCTGTCTGTCTGTCTGTCTGTCTGTCTGTCTGTCTGTCTGTCTGTCTGTCTGTCTGTCTGTCTGTCTGTCTGTCCGTCCGTCCGTCCGTCCGTCCGTCCGTCCGTCCGTCCGTCCGTCCGTCTGTCTGTCTGTCTGTCTGTCTGTCTGTCTGTCTGTCTGTCTGTCTGTCTGTCTGTCTGTCTGTCTGTCTGTCTGTCTGTCTGTCTGTCTGTCTGTCTGTCTGTCTGTCTGTCTGTCTGTCTGTCTGTCTGTCTGTCTAACTAACCAACCAATTCGCCGCTTACCTGCGTCACTGGATAGGCCATGGTGGAATTGTTAAATTAGCGCATTGGTCTCCTGTGCCGAGATAATAGTGTTTGAAACCAACCATCGGATCAACTAGAGTCACTGAGTATGTGCCAATGCGTAGCTGTGCATACGCGTCGCTTTTCAGCAAGGCTCTTTCACGCCTACTTGGGTCACTGTAGATGCGAGACTGGGTTTATCTCGCGAAACCAGCCGTTCACAGAGAACGCGACAATGGTTCTGGTGCTCTCGTTAGAGCCATGTCCAACTTCGATGATTCATGGCAAATAGTTTAACACTGCCAGGACGGGTTTCGGCAATTTGCAAGCGGACGTCCGTGTGGGAGACGGGGTCCTTGACCTTTACTTTTATCTTTGTTCGAGCTCAGTGATATGCGTGTGTTTTGTGCCAAGCCAACACCCAGCTCCTTATAGGAACATGGTTGCATCCGGATTGGCCGAAACCTTCATATGAGCTCTCTCCCTCTCCCTCTCGCTATATGTATGTTGTAGGAATGGCGCGGTCCCCCAGTCCACGTAAGCAGGCCCCAGTTCTTACCGGCCGCGCCCAAGAGCGCCCCGCCGAGCCTCGGACCGCCGCTCGCGCCCACGAGTCGCTTTGTGCTCCTCTTTTTTCGGCTGCTAGCTCCGATGCCCGAGTTGCCGATGCCGGAGATGTCCGTTTAATCTGACGTTCGTCGATTGTCCCGTTTCACCGATATATTGTTTCTTGCAGAAGGAACATGCAAGCAAATAAATCACATCCGAACTTGTACAAGTCAAGCTAGATTTGAATTCGTGTGTATAACTCTTTGCGGAGCTTTAAATTTTAATGTCACTTTGAAGGTGCCTGTAGGTTTTGCACCAGGGGCGACAACATGCTTTTCTTACGGAGGAATGATGTTGGCTGACTGTTGCGCGTACTAACATGCCTTTAATGTTCTTGTATCGACGACAGGTTGCCCTTGGCACATCCAGGAACGGTTTTCTCAGACGCTCGTTACTTGATAATATTGGTTGGTATTTTCGTAGAATGTTGTTCATGTTTGGAAGTGCAATAGAATATTTTGCTGTAAAGGCTGGCGATCTGTGACACTCTCGTGTAGGCTGTTTCTTCACTGATTCCGACCGTCTCTCCAATCCTGACGCGATATTGTATAAGCTCTATCTAGAGCAACTTCTGAAGAGTTTCTTTCTGCTAGTGTTGTTTTCATTTTGGGTGGTGGATATAATCGTGGTCTTCTCTGCAGATTCTTCGTATTCGTTTCGCTTGTCCGACAAACATTCCTTGCTCGCAGTGTCGCGGGTGATGACCGTTGTAGTCTAAATATTGCTGGCCACCCGTAGGCTTCCGGCAAAGTGTCGTTCACAGTTTTTCGTTTTCTATGTACACCGTCGTGTCGAGGAAGTTTATCTAATTAGGAGACCGGTGAGCAGTAAATTTAATACTCGGACGTTAGCGATTGAAATCACTAATTAAGTCGTCGGTTAACCGCTTGTGTCATGTTCCCATAATATAGATATGTCGTCAATGTAACGAAGATAGGTGTGGGGTTTCAAAGCGTGAGATTTTAACAGATCTGCTTCAAGCTGTCCCTTGAATATGTTCGCATACGCGGGAGGGAATGGTGTTCCCATGCTAGTGGCAAAAGTTTGCAGGCAGTCAATAAAATCGAATTCGAAATAGTTAGCGTGGAACTAAGATAAGGGCGGCAGGTAAACTTCAGGAGTGGGCGCTTGGGGATTGATTGCGAGGGATTTACAAACGGCTTCGATTCCTTCACTCATGGGTATGTAGTGTAAAGGGTAGAAACATCCAAAGTAACTAGAATAGCACAGTCAGAAAGAATTTAGTTGGGGATGATGCCTGATGATGCCTGATGATGATCATTATGACCAAGCTGCAAAATCTGCAGGCACCTTCAGAGTGACATTAAAATTAAAAGCACCGCAAATAGTTATACACACGAAGTCAAATCTTGCTTCATGTACAAGTTCGGATGTGATTTATATGCTTTAATGTTCCTTCGACATGAAACAAAATATCGGTGAAACGGGACAATCAATGAACGTCAGAATAAACAGACATCGCACGGACACAGCTAAAAAGCTTCCCAAAGCCGTCGCAGAGCATTTCAACCAACCAGGTCATAATAACTTAAATTCTACATCTTACAGTCAAACTTCCGTTCTGAATGAGAAAGAAAATAGAGAGAATCATACCTTTTCCATAAGTTCCACACATTGCAACCAATAGGCGTAAACGTTACAAAGGGAACTTTAGAACCTATTCGCTATGCTAAATTTCAAGCTAGAGGCAAGAACAATTAGTTTGGTTGCTTAGTGGTCTTTTTCCTCTCTCTTTCCGTTTTTTTCCTTTTATTTATTTATTTATTTATTTATTCCATTTCAGTATTTCTATGTTTTTTTCACGAGCACCAGTTTCTGCCACTCCTTCTATTATCTATTTCAGAGACACGATAGCCTACGACCACCAGCGAAACAAGTGTTGAGGGCTGCTGTGCACGCCGTCGAAACGCCGGCTGACAAACGGCCGTTGACACGTGATTGACAGAAGGGCGTGTCCCTGGCCTTGTGCACAGCACTTCTTTATTCTCAATTCATCGCTCTGGCCGATAACACTGCTTCATTCGTTGCCGCACCCACCCGCCTTACACCCTCTCCCCCGTTAGAAGAACCCCATCTATATATATTGGGGCGGACGAGGAAAGCATATGTCAAAACGTCTGCTCCTGCTTTCACCTTGTTCTCGTTTTCCTCATCGGCTTGAATTACATTACTCCAGGTATATTTCGACAGTTATTTGCAATGGGATGACGACGTCAATAATATTCAAGTAAAACTAAGTCGGATAACTGGAATATTGAGCCGTATCCGGTACCTTGTCCCCAACTCAGTGAGGTTATTGATGTACAAATCACTCTTTAGTTCTTATCTTAAGAACTGCTATTTGGTTTGAGGAACAACTACAGAAAGAAACTTAACGAAATTACTGAGAATACAGAAGAAAATACTGAGGCTGATAGACAACGCTATAATTGTAGCACCTAGCGAGCCACAATTTGAAAAAAATATAGGATAATCAAAGTGAATGACCTATATCAATGCAGACTACTAAGAGAGTACTGTCTTTGGCTATGGTGTTAGGCTGCTGAGCACGAGGTCGCGGGATCGAATCCCGGCCACGGCGGCCTCATTTCGATGGGGGCGAAATGCGAAAACACCCGTGTACTTAGATGTAGGTGCACGTTAAAGAACCCCAGGTGGTCGAAATTTCCGGAGTCTCCCACTACGGCGTGCCTCATAATCAGAAAGTGGTTTTGGCACGTAAAAAAAAAAAGAGTACTGTCTTAGCTGCAAGTGCTCAAACTTTTTGTTCATGGAGATGGCGAATCTTTGCTTAAAGGTAAAGGCCTACGAAACAATAAATACAGAAATGGGGAAGGTTCCTTACTTTCGTACTAACTATGGCTTTCAGAGGCTTCGATGAACTCTTCCGCGAGTTCTAAATAATTACGCAAGCAAAGGTATAGATGTGTCTCATTTAAGTGTCGCAGAATCAGCGGATCTTATTTTGTATAAACTATGTAGCAGTTTAGTTAAGTGCAGCAGATTGCTGCCGTTTTCTTCGTTGTATAAGCTATGTGTAAACTATGTTTTCAGTTTTTCTTTATGTCTTGATCTTCAACTAAAACAATGTGTCACTTTAAAAAAAAGGAAGAAGTGCTGTGATTTTTTGACCTCCTTCAGCTGCTGCCATTGTTCACAAAGGGGGAGGAGGATCCCTCAAGCCCTCATTTGAACAGCTTTTCCCTCAGCTTCCTGTTACAGTGTACTATGACGAAGCAAATCAATCAATCAATCAATCAATCAATCAATCAATCAATCAATCAATCAATCAATCAATCGATCGATTTCCATCTCCCGCCTTCCCCTTGTTTTCCCTGGATTTCGCTCCACCTAGCATTTCCTCCACCACAATCATGTGGTTTACCACCGCTATTGTTGAAATCAGCTGTCGATTTCTAGTACATAGTAGATTTATAATCCGCGAAGATGGACACCAGCCAATTAATACGTCAAAACAAGCGGAACAAAGGTGCTTTGCGTGTTTTACGCATTGCTGTCGCCATGTGCGATGGCGATGCGCCGTTGATGCATAATGCACAGCACAGGAGGAATTGGCCATATCCATGAAAATGCTCTTTAGATTTGAGTTGACGGTATTTTGCATTGTTACAGTGTTAACATATATGAGTACGAAACAGGCTTTTATTCATCAGAGACCTTTACTACTAATGTGCCTCGATAGAGAGTGAGCGATACAGCTGAGGTTTATTGACCATTTGTCGACTACATATCGAATACTGAATTTCGTATTATTTTGATTCAATGAAACCGGCCACATTTGTAAAATTTGTGCGATTTGTGAGATCCTGTGCTACTTTACACAAGCTTTACAGCGTGGCAAGCTGGGGCAGTAGACGACACATCTGTCTCAGTTGCCATCTTAACACGCACCTTTTGTACCTTGCACTTTTATCTTTCGGCAAGCCTCAACATTTTCAATGCAACAATTAGGATATCGTGCATTTTTGGATAGAACATCCATAGTCATCGTTGCTTCAGTCATTCCTCCGTCGTCATACCTTCGTTCTTATGCGTGGGATGCGCGTGTTCGAGCACCATAAATTCATGCCGAGTAAGGCGTTTCCAGTTGAATGTGTGTCCGGCTTCTTCGTCTGCTTTATGTGCACATGTGCATACTCACTAAAGAAAACCGTGCTTTCAACGCCAATGAAAGCTTCACTTACACAGATTCTCAGAGCGTGTGAAATACTCAGAATGTTTTCTTTATAAATGTAGCTCTTAATGTCCCGCAAGCACTTGTCAGCCTAAGTCAGTGCGTAGAGGAAGCACGATGTTAGACTAATATGCAACTATATGAACAAACGCCGTTTTCTTGTCTGGACATGTAGAAAAGCATGCGCTGACCAGCTAGAGGGTCGGTCAACAAAGTAGCGCCTTCTACCTAGTATAAAAGCGGCATAAGGAAGTGGTTCGCTGTGCAGTGAAGCTGCATTGATAGCATGGTAATGTTCACAATGCCATATGAAATGCAGTGGAATGCCAATATAGTGCCTAATTTAGAACCTAGAAAAATGTACTCAACGATGAGAATTTGAAAGAAGGAGGATTGCCGGTCAACATTAAGACATTTTCAAGCCAGCTCTGTTCACTCCTGCAGCGAGCTCTGCAATTGAACTATAGTTGTAACTATATTGTATCGAAATAGCTTGACATATACACGTAAATGCCGATCGAGTATCGTATTGCAAGAAATTATTGTTTGTCTTGTGCCTGTATCTCAAATACTTGCTGGATCAGTATCTTGTATGTGTATCACTCTGCAAATTATAGGTCACTTTGCTATGCACTGTATGGCAAGCTATATCTATATCACAGTGGCAGTCCTTTATAAAAGCGGAAAGAGAATTTTAGCCGCGCTGGGTACAGCACTCCGTGGAGTGCAGCTGGGCAGTGAAAGTGAGCGGGCCGGGGGGCCTAGTCACCTACTATTTCTGGCTTTCTTCCTCTCCATTCAAGCTTTCACCTTCCGAAGTGCTTCTAGTGCCACTGACCCTAGTGTAAATAATACGTCGGCAACGATAGCTTTACGCGAGCAGATAAGTAGAATATGAAAGGTCATTACAACTTTAAGAACATGTGTATACACCATCCCTCACAAAAACTGTCGCTACCAGCGTTGTTGCTGCTGTACACCTGTCCGGTGATCCCCCAGCTATCACAAAAACAATGCCTGCTTCCATGCCGATTCGCCAAGACCAACGTCTGAAAGACGCTCCAAAATATCCGTTCACTCCTTTTAGAAAGGGATAAACGGTTGTGTATCGTCGATAATGTCCGGCGGATATGACTGTTTCAAGCAGTTCTAGAATCCTGCCCTAAAGAGGTTAGAAAAATACTCTCTTGAAAGGGGATTCTGTAAGACCATCACAAGCTATGAAACATACTGGTGCGGGAAGAAAGCAGGCCCACGAGTGTAAAATAACGTATATCTACAAATGGTGGATATGGCGTTCAGGCAACTGCCAGACTTCGTCTTTCTCTAGTCCCATTGAACTTCTTCCTTTACTTCACCGTAACATCACCCTCCCGGCGGGGTAGCTCCGTCCCGGTGAAATTTATACCACCGCTACTAGATACTTTTCAGTTGTAAAACTCCGCCTAGGAGCGGCGCGAGAACGTGACCCTCTGCCGTCTCCACTCGCGAGGTGGTGCTGCCGCCACGGTTGGCCCGGTTGGCTGCGGAAGCTTCCCAAGGCAGCAGCGCGCTGCCGACTCAATGCCAGGTTCTTTTTTTCTTTTGCTGGTCTCCGTGGCGCTAAATATTCGAAGATATCCTTTTTTAGAGAGGAAGATGACGCCGAGTAGGTCGGACGCGCTCCGATCGGCTCCTGCTTTTTCTCGATCTCTTGGAGGTTTATGAAGTGGTGGCCCGTGAACTTTGCGTGCATTATTTCAGTGAAGTTCTACCGAACACGTGGATACCAGTTTTTTGGAGGTGGGTGGGGTTTCTGAACATTTATCGCCGATCTTGTGCCGACCACGCCGGACTGAGTGCTAACCCTAACGCTAAACGCAACGGCGCCGATCTCGACGAGACGCTGGGCTGCTGCCGCTGGCCTGCGTTAGCCTGTAGGCGCTAGTTCACCGCTTTTTGTGCGATGGAGAGTGAAGACGATGGGGACGATTTAGCCCCCGAAGGTTTTGGGAAAGATTCTGGCTGGATAACGGTCGCCAAACGGCGCGTTTACAAGAACGCTTCCGGGCGTCTTGGCGCAAACTCGTCCGCGGCCCACCCTGACGGCCAGGATGCGCTGCCGGACCGAAACAGATATAAAGAAGCTAAAAGCAAGATTATCCGGGGCAGCAAGATGCCACCACTACCAAAGGACGAAATGAAGATTGTGGTCAGACCCAGAGGCGGACTGAGTATTACCAAGGCAGGCCCAACAGTGGTCGCAGAAGCCATATGGGCTGCAACGGGTATCAGTACGACGGAAAGAGAATGGGACACTATGTGCCCCAATCCGATGCAAAATGTGATGGTGATCAGCACATCTAGTCACGAACACGCGGTTCGTTACGCCGCTGTGGAGAACATTACAGTCGCCGGGAAGCAGCATGAGGTGAGCGCGTATGTTGCTGCGCCGCACGCCACTTGCAAGGGGGTAATTCGGCGTATCGCAATCGAGGACGGAACTGAGGTCATTGACAGCAAGATCGTCAACCGGAGAAATCCACTCGCGCTCGGTGCAAAAAGAATCAAGAATACTGGAACTGTGGTGGTGTTATTCGAGGGATATAAGGTCCCAAATTACGTTGCGTATGGGGGCACTCTGATCAGGTGCACGCTTTACCACAAACAGATGGATGTTTGTTACACCTGCGGACGCCTTGGACACCGCTCCGATGTCTGCCCGTCACCAGAGGAAGTGGTATGCAGGGGTTGTGGAGCAACCAATCCCGATGAACAACGCAGCTGCGATCCAAAATGCAAGTTATGCGGCGAGGCCCACCTCACCGCGGCTAAGGAATGCAAGAAACGCTTCCAGACGCCGTACGAAGTTCGACGCAGAAGAGGAGAACGCGCTCGCAACGCTGAGCGGAAGGAAAGAAGCAAGCCATCACCACCCTTCAAGGATGAGCAACACTTTCCAGCTATCTCCGTTGAAAGGCACCCACGCTCTCAAGAATCGGACTCATCGGCCCCATCCGGCACCCGAGGCCGTTCCCAATCCAGAGGGCGATCCAGATCGCGGGGGCGCTCCATATCCCGGGGGCGCTCCAGATCCAGAGGACGGACAGCGTCTAGAGGGATGAGAATACGCATCAATTCCGGAAGCCGCATTAGGCCCGACAGCCGCACCAGGTCCAGTTCCAGAACCAGAGGGCACCAGACAAGACCGGTTCCTGGATCGTCGAGACCAACCACCTGGGCTGACATTATCCGTGGAGGACAAGCAGAGGTGAGGTCGGGGGCATCCTCAGAGCATGCGACAGAAAACGCGCGCAAAATAGCACAACTTGAACGCGAGAATGCGAATATGAGGGAGGTTATTAAAAAGCTTACGTCCGAAATCGCGGAGATCAAACACGCGAGAGGAACGCGTCCTCCGCCTGCGTCCGCTCCGTTGGAAACACCCCAACCTATGGAGGTTCCTACAGCGGAGAGCGAACAAGATGAGGCGAGACCCTCTAAAAAACGAGCAGTGGCTTGTGAGCAGGATAGTCTTCCGGGACGCGCAAGGTCAGAAATTCGCGAAATGTTTTCAGCGCTAAGTGACAGCGTAAGGCAACTGGCGGAGAAGGTCTCCTAGATACAAAGCGAGATGGCCTTTCAAGCTGAAAGTATGAACAAACGTGTGTCCAAAATAGAATCGTTCCTAGAGAACGTAATGTTGCCAACCCCTGGTCCTAGCGTCAATGTCGTACCACATACTACCATTGGGTCCCCTATAACTGGGGACAATTCATCCGCAGAATATGGGGACAAAAGTAGACAGCAACAAGATGGCGGGCTCAAATGAATCTTTTCGCATTTGGCAATGGAACTGCAGGGGCTTTCTTAGGAAGAAAGCGCCTCTGCAGTAGTACATTCGCAGCAATTCCGAAAAACCACATGTAATCCTTATTCAAGAAACCCTATCTGCTGAAGTCAATTTTTCGGGATATCAGTCGATTCTTGGTCAAACTGGGAGGAGAGGTGTATGCACCCTTGTAAATCGTAAGCTCACATATATCACTCACGACCTGGGGATGGCCACCTGTAAGGCAGAGCATGTGATGATATAAATCATACCAGGCCGATTGAGACGCCAGAGTGTTTTCATTCTTAACGTGTATAGTAGCCCCAATGACCTTCGCCAGCGTTTCAAAGCGCTTCTAAGGAAGGCAATCAACCTCGCCGGGACTAGTCCTTTGGTGATAGCCGGGGACTTCAATGCCCCGCACTACGCGTGGGGCTACATGTACAACACGGTCAAGGGAAAGGAGTTATGGCAGAATGCTACAGACTTGGACCCAACGCTCGTCACTGATAAGTCTTTTCCGACCAGAATGGGAACATCTTCGTGCAGGGACTCGACTCCGGATTTAACGTTCGTCAAGAATTTGTCAAAGGCGCAATGGACTAACACTGCTGTTGATCTTGGCAGCGATCATTATATCCTCGCTACACACTTTCCAACAGCACCTAAGAGGCCGAAGGAGTTCTTCTTCACGGATTGGGACAAGTTCCGCAAGATAAGGAATGAGCGCCAACCTCCAACCACCAAACTGAGCCTTGAACAGTGGATGGACCAGATCAGGGAAGATATCAAGAGTAACACTCACAAAATATGCACGGACCTTCCCGTGGAAAAGATGGATAGTCGCCTAGCCCATCTACTAGAGGCTAAGCAGTCACTCCTCAATCGATGGAAGGGCCAACGGCTAAATCGCAGACTACGCAAAAAGATTGCTGAACTCAATAGAACCACAGAGGAGTACTGCCACACCCTCTCAAAGCAACAATGGGACGAGGTGTGCAACTCAGTTGATGGTCAAATGCGGAATGGTCGAAACTGGAATCTTTTAAAGCATCTTCTGGACGACACCAACACAAGGTCCAACCAGCAGCATGTGATGGCAAAGCTTCTGCATACAGCCACACGAACCAAGACCACGGAGGAAGTCCTGCAGAGCCTGGTGGAGAAGTACCTCCCCGTTGGTCCCCGGCAAGGGACATCGGTCGCCTACGCAGACTACCTTGGGCCACCCAACTCCGAGCTGGATGCAGACATCAGCACGGAAGAGGTTAGGAGGGCGCTGCATGAGCTTAATAGCAAGTCTGCTCCTGGTCCCGACGGCATCACAAACAGGACCCTCCGTAACCTGGACGATCACTCGATAGAATACCTGACAGAAGTCATCAACGAGACATGGAAGGAAGGCAAGGTCCCGGAAGCATGGAAGCGGGCACTTACAGTACTGATCCCCAAACCTGGCAAATCATCAAGCCTGGACAACTTACGACCAATATCGCTCACATCCTGCGTAGGCAAGGTCGCGGAACATGTCATACTCAACAGGCTCACGAGGTTCATCGAACACAAGGAACTCTACCCCCACACGATGATTGGCTTCAGGGCAGGTCTGTCCACACAGGACGCCATGAAGCTCATCAAGAGTCAGATAATCGACAATGACACGCGGGACACTCGGGCCATCCTTGGACTAGATTTGGAGAAGGCTTTCGATAAGATAGCCCATCAATTTATACTGCAATCGATATCCGAGCTTGGTCTGGGCGTAAGATCCTATGATTACGTCAGGTCATTTTTGCACCGAAGAAGAGCGACTCTCCGCGCAGGAGACATGATCGCGGAAGAGGTGGAGCTTGGAACAAGGGGCACTCCACAGGGCTCGGTGATCTCACCCACTTTGTTTAACCTGACCATGATCGGCCTTTCCAGAACACTCACGAGTCGAGGGCATCAGGCATACCATCTATGCGGATGACATTACAATTTGGTGTGTTGGAGGAAGTGACGGACAGGTTGAGAGTGCGTTACAGGAGGCCATCGAGGTCACGGAGGGCTATCTTCGACCCACGGGATTAAACTGTTCGGCTAAGAAGTCAGAGCTTTTACTCTACCGCCCCTTAAGAAGAGGTCGTAAGCCCATGGGCTGGAGACCACTGTCTGACAGCACCATTTGTCTTCGCACGGGCAAGGGAGACAATATTCCTAGGGTCGACGCAATAAGAATACTCGGCATGGTGGTCGAATCTACTGGCTCTAACGCGCAAACAATAATCAAGCTCACGACCAAGACGGACAACGCAGTACGTCTCACCCGAAGGGTGGCTAACCGCCATCATGGCCTTAAAGAGGACAATCTGCTACGGTTGATTAACGCCTTTGTGCTTTGCCACTTTGCCTACGTGGCGGCTATGCACAGATGGCAAAGAGCAGAGAGGAACAAACTCAACACGTTGCTCAGGAAAATAACTAAGCGAGCCCTGGGTATACCGATCTTCACCAGCACCAATCGCCTCCTCCAGCTAGGTGTGCATAACACTCTGGAGGAGATTGCAGAGGCTCAGGAAAGAGCGCAACTTGCCAGACTCTCCACGACCGCCGCCGGTAGGAGGATATTACAAGAGCTCGGCTACCCACCATCTGCAGAAGCACCAAGAAAATGCCAGTTACCACGGGACATACGAGATTTGATCTCCGTATCGCCGATACCAAGAAATGTACACCCTGAATATAACAAGGGTAGAAGGAAAGCAAGAGCTTCAACCATACTCAAACAGATCCAGACAGAGGGGCGTAGAGCCTGCTTTGTTGATGCGGCCGCATATCGGAAGGGGTGCTCCTTTTCTGCAGTAGTGGTGGATTCCAAACAGCGACTCACGAACTGTGCATCTGTACGAACCGGAGATCCGGCGATAGCCGAGCAGGTGGCCATTGCCTTGGCGATGCTTGATGACAGCAGCGACGTCATCTACAGTGACTCACGGTCGGCCATTAGGGCATTTCAGTGTGGAGTGATCCCAGAACAGGCTTTTGGGCTGCTTCGTAAGGCAGGTCCGGATAGAATCAAGTATCACTCGCTTACTTGGTTCCCAGCCCACGTTGGGCACATGGCGGGTGTCCCCACGAACCTCAATGAGACGGCCCACGCTGCCGCGCGCGCACTGACTGATCGCGCTGGCGCTGTAACGGCCGAAGAGAGAGTTATGCATGGTAGGGACGCGCCGGCCACTTATAATGAACTTCTTAAACACTTCTATCTCTCGCGGCGACAATACCCTCCTCCTCACCCCAAGCTCACTAGGCCTCAGGCACTGACATTCAGACTGTTGCAGACAGAAACCTATCCCAACCTGTTCACGTTACATGCGATATATCCGGAGATTTACACTGATGACGCGTGCCCTGCTTGCGGGGATAGATCAACACTTTCGCACATGCTCTGGGGATGTATCTCTATAGCAAACCCTGACCTCAGCTCAGCTAGGTGGGAGGCGGCCCTCCGCAACCCACTCCTGGCTGAGCAACGTTGGGCTGTCCAGCAGGCCCACGATGCGGCTGGCAGGCTAGGCCTGTCGGTCCCGACGTGGGAGCGGCCCGCGACTTGCTAATACGCGTTCTGCAGGACTGTAAAATAAAAGTTACTCAATCAATCAATCAATCAATCAATCAATCAATCAATCAATCAATCAATCAATCAATCAATCAATCAATCAATCAATCAATCAATCAATCAATCAATCAATCAATCCTTTTTAAATTGTGCACTCTGTAAAAAGCAGCTAATAGGTGAATGAAGAAGTCAGTGAGGCTTTTCGTTTGTGGCATGTTTTATGTGCACATGAAAAAAAAAAAAGAAGGAGCGGTACAACGCCGGATTGATGAATCTAAGCGTGCTGCATCGATATTCACAAAAGACGCGCTTTCTTGGTTGCTACAGATACCTTGTGGCTGCTTTCTAGTTGACAGTTTATATCCCTGGAGTAAAAGTGCATCCGCATAACAATGAAGAAATTCAGTACTTCGCACGTGAACGCGAACATATGCTCTGTACAACCAAGAAGAGGGAGGCAGCACCCCTCTAGGTCATCTAAAACTTTCCAAAATATCTCTCCGCAAAGGCCTGCCTCATCCAGGGAAGCTGACACACTTTTGTTAGCAGTCTTCATAAAGCCCAGTATCTTTGGTGTCGGGTGCTTTAAGGAACCTTGCTTGAAACTTCTGTACTCAGTTAAGTAACTGTCGCAACCAACTGCTGGGATTTCAGAGCTTATGTCCGCTATACATAGATCACATGGTGCGCCCTTTCTGACCTTATTATATGACATATCCACACAGATAATAAACAACATTGTCCTCTATGTTTCCTCGAGCATAGGTGTGCTCATTGCAAGCACATTCTGGTGAACTGCTTGGCTCCAGGCAACTTATCAACGTCGCCTCAATGGCACTGCGAAGACTACTTTGCTTTGACTTGCAGGCTTCTCTGGTCTGCTTGAATGTGTCGTTGACGCCGACGAGCACAGGGCTTGGCACACCTTCCACACTCCCACGTAGCGCTGCTTTAACAGGTGTATACAGGCTTAGAAGGCGGAATATCTGCGTGAAGTTGATTATAGTTGGATGGGACTCATCTCCACCGAAGGAACGCACCAGTCCAAAGTGTCGCTGAAAAAAACAGAGTGAGTGAATTTTCTAGCAAATAGGGCAATGTGAATGCAGTCACAACAAATGTGAACAGTGTGCCTTACCTCCAGTGGATCTTGATTTAACTTGGCTGTCAAAACATAGAGCGCACCCTGACGCAGCAGATCATCAACAATATCTAAAGTGGACATCAGAGTTACTCGCAGCGACTCTGTCGTTTGTTGTGATGCAAAAAGCTTCAGATTTTTTTGGATTGCATTCTGCTCTGTCAAGTTTAGCAGTTCCAAAAAGTCTTTGATGACCTGAAATGAATAGCGTAACAACTTTATAGCCCTTAGGAAATGCACACAAAGTTCAAAGGCTGTGGTCTGGTACACTATTTCGTCGTAGAATGCTCGCAAGTTTTTAATAACACAAAGAAAAAAGAGAAGTAAAAACAAAGTGATAGTTAGGAAGGGTGCTGCACCCTCCCTAGCTATCACTCTGCCTATTTCTCGTGGTTTTCCTTGTTTCATTGCTGTTCACTGGCATTGTATGACGGAATAATGTAATAACTCGCCCAACAAACCACCCACATGACGCATTACCTGTATTTCCTTCGAGTGGCGCCTGACTCCTCTGGCTGGCAGCTTTGTGTTCAGTGCATCAAACAAGTCATTCAGCATCATGGTAAAAGTCTCTGTGCCTTCCGAGTCTTCCATGCCTGCTGCCTTGGCTTCTCGGTACACTCTAATACCAATGGCCGTTCCACGGCTAAACAGCTGTTAAGAAATAACATCTCAGTTAGTCTTATGAAAGGAAGCAATGGTATTTATCGACCCATTTATATGAAAAATGCATGTTCTAAGTGGTAAAGACCTGTGTAGCTAGTCGGACGCTCTGCTTACGAAGATTGTCAGGGGCAACATGGGCTTTTGTCAGCTTTGGGACTACTCGCACGTATTTATCCTTTTCTGCTTCATAGAGTGCACTGTAATGTTTAAAGTTGATTTGATGATGACCGGCCTGAAAGAAAACAAACAAAACGTTAAAACTCAAAACAATGACTACGGTGTTGTTTCTTACCATTCCATAGTTGTGCTTTTGTAGATGATTCCTGATGCACTTCATGATATGGGGAACATCACAGACGAAGTATATCTTTTGGGAGAGATCCCAAGGGTTCTCAATATAGTGACGTGCGGAATGTAACTTTCCAGACAGCTTAAAATGACTCCACATTGACTTATTGTTGCCGGCCCCGTCACTGATTACAGCAAGCACCGAGGCATTGTTCTTGCGCAGCTCAAGGATGGCGCTCAATACAAGCTCCGAAAGGATATCCTTCCAGGTGCTGCTCCTCTTGTTGCGAAGCTTGCTATCGGCTGCACCCAGCCCTCGAAGAGCGGCACGAACATGAGAACTAGTGCATGATCTGCGAGTTGACTTGGGTTTTCGGCTTTCAGGTCACCGTAGTCAACAAAACCATCCATTGTGCAGGAAGCTTTTTTAAATGCAACAGCCTGCTTCAGTTTGATTTCATCAAGCAGTAACACACCATACTGTTTAAGCTGATCCTTGTCGTGGAAGTGTAGCCTAATATTCCTCAAGGCAACTTCATTGAAGCCGAACCTGCAAGGGATGCCACTGATTATTTGTTGCAAGCGTGCCTTGGAAGGAAGCGGCAACAGTTCCATGTCCGAAATTAGGGTGTATGCTTTTGGACTTGATATCCGTAACAAAAGGCAGGTCATTAGCCACTCGTTGTCATACCGCCGCCCTCGATGCCATCAAAGCTGTCTTAAACAAGAGCTGCTGCTTTGCTGGGAGAACGTGGAGAGCACTGTCGATCTTCGCTTCAGTGATATTGCGAAGGGAGTTCTTCACGACCGCAAGCCCATGTTTCAGTTTTTCTCTTCTAAGTGTTGCCCGTATTGCTTTGCGACGCAATAGTTTCAAACAGATGCTTCTTTGCCTTGGTTTTCGGTGCTGGCGCTTTTTCATACGGTCCATGAAGAGCTTACTTAGCATCTTACATTCTGGGCAGGTGGTGTTTAAGCTTATGACAGTACATGTCTTCCGTCTCCACGTCTCGCCGCCTTTCGTGGCAACCGTTGATGACTCGATTTCTGGATACAGCTTGGCGGGGATACCTTCGCACGGTTTCATTTGGTCTGTGTAGCTGAGCAGATATTTCAAGTCACGAAGTGAAATCCTTTGGACGGACGCGTTTGTGGCATAGATGGTTGACGGTACAAGTAGGCCGTTCGCCCTAACAGTTAGCTCAAGCTCGCTTGATATTGTTACGGCTTTTTCAATGCGAGGAATAGCGTTTTCCAGTACAAGTTTGAACAGCACAACCGTATCATCGACTGCTTCCGTCGACCAGCCTTCCACGCGTTCGCCCGCTTTAGCGGTGGTCGAAAGCTCGTCGAAGAGCGATGCAGGGCTTTCGATGGCAACCGCGTCGTCCGTGGAGCGCACTCGTTCACTATGGTCAGAATCATTGGGCACTGCGTTTTTTTCGCCTCCATTTTGTTTCTTGCGGCGCTTAACTTCACGAGCTGGTCTCACAGTGGGTAGCTTGCGCTTCTTTGAGGGCTTTGATAAATATTTCGGGCAATTTGGAAAGAGACATGGTACAGCGTCTTCCTTTAACGCCCACTTATCACGTGGTATGGCGACCACTTCACCATTTATGTTGTGCACGAAATCTTTAACGATGTCTTCTGGCTGGAAGTGTACGTCACACACCACACAAGAGCTGGAAAGTTCTTTGTAGAGCCTCGGAATCGCACGCTGCCATTCGCGAAGGCGGGATGAGTCTTCGGCGGCCTGAAAAAATGTTTCTTCTCGTTTGAAGATTGCACTGAGTCGTACCCACTCCTGCAGCCTGTCACAAAACACCGAGGCATGCTTGCTCACAAGGCGAGCAGCATATTCCTGGAACACAAATAAGAAACACGCGCAAAACGTGGCACGCTGCTGCACTCGTCGGTGTCTCTGTCCGCTCGCACAAACGTTCGCACCACCCGCCTTCGGGCCGACAGTGTCGCGCGCGCCGCCCCGCGGGCGCGACAGAAAGGGGTCAGGTGCCGCGGCGGAGTTTGGCAACTGAAAAGAATCTAGTAACGTTGAGTTATACAGCCTCACTTAGTGGGGGGACATAGGGCTTGAGCCTGGTGACGTGAACAACATCGCTGGTTACGTTGGGAGGCACTGAAGGCTGACCGACTGGGGCGATCTCGTATGTCACGTCGGACAGTTGGCGTAAGATCTGGTACGGACCAGAAAAACGGGAAAGTAGTTTTTCCGACAAGCCGACGCGACGTGAAGGCGTCCAGAGAAGGACAAGGGAACCAGGTGAAAAATGGTGGTCTCGGTGCTGAAGGTCGTAGCGTCGCTTTTGAGAAGCTTGCGAGACTTTGAGGCGATGACGGGCGACATCTCGGGCCTGGGCGGCTAAGTCAATAACATTGCGAGCGTAACCAGTGCTGGGTGATTGTACTGCGGAAGGTAGCAACGTGTTAAAAGGCAAGGTGGGGTCGCGGCCATACAAAAGGAAAAATGGTGAAAATCCGGCAGTGTCGTGACGGGACGAGTTGTATGCGAAAGTGATGTATGGTAAAGCGACGTCCCAGTCGCGGTGATCGTCGGAAACGTACATGGCGCGCATTTCAGTGAGTGTGCGTTTGAGTCGCTCGGTGAGGCCGTTCGTTTGAGGGTGGTGCGCGGTAGCAATCTGGTGTTCTGTAGAACAGGAGCGGAGCAGATCATCGACGACCTTCGATAGAAAGTAGCGGCCGCGATCGGTCAGCAACTGGCGAGGGGCGCCGTGGTGCAGGATGACGTCTTTTAGTAAGAAATCGGCGACATCTGTAGAGCATCTGGTTGGCAGCGCTCGTGTGATGGCATATCTCGTGGCATAATTGGTTGCTACAGCAATCCATTTGTTTCCTTTGATGGAAATTGGAAACGGGCCAAGGAGGTCGAGGCCCACACGAAAGAAGGGCTCTGTAGGTATATCAATTGGTTGGAGCAAACCAGCGGGCGGCATAGCAGGCGTCTTCCGGCGCTGACACAGGTCGCAAGAAGCGACATAACGGCGCACAGAGCGATAAATTCCGGGCCAGAAGAAGCGGCGCCGCAGGTGGTCGTAAGTATATAGCCCAGATGTCCAGCAGTAGGAGCGTCATGAAGTTGCTGGAGCATGGCGAGACGAAGGTGCTTGGGGACGACTAGGAGGAGCTCCGGGCCGTCAGGACGAACGCTGCGACGGTATAAAGTTCCATCGCGCAAGGTGAACATCCGAAGGGACGGGTCATTGGGCGAGGAGCTTAGGCGTTCCGTAAGTGTTCGAAGAACAGGATCCTTGCGCTACTTGTCGCCAATATGGAGGAAGCCGGAGGGGGATAGAACACTGATGTCCGAGTCTGCATCGGTATCGTCCGGTTGATCCACGGGATTGCGGGACAGGCAGTCAGCGTCTTTATGCGGGCACCCTGACTTATATATAACAGAATATGTATATTCATGTAGGCGCAATGCCCAACGTGCGAGTCGTCCAGTTGGGTCCTTGAAAGAGGAGAGCCAGCAGAGGGCGTGATGATCGGTTACAACGCAGAAGCTCCGACCTGAAAGGTACGGTCGAAATTTCGCGACCGCCCATACGAGCGCGAGACATTCTCTCTCAGTAATGGAGTTATTTCGCTCGGGCGTGGAAAGAAGGCGGCTAGCGTAAGCGATGACACGGTCTTGGCCTCGTTGACGCTGAGCGAGGACAGCGCCGATGCCATGACCACACGCGTCAGTTCGTACTTCAGTGAGCGCAGAAGGGTCAAAGTGTGAGAGAATCGGGGAAGTTGTAAGCCGCTCAATCAGGGTAGAGAAGGCTTTCTCCTGTAGTGGTCCCCAAGAGAAAGAGGCATCTTTCTTAAGAAGGTCAGTGAGAGGGTGAGCGATGTCGGCAACATTTTTCACAAATCGCCGGAAATAAGAGCATAAGCCCAGAAAACTAAGGACATCGTTCGTTGAACAAGGTACAGGAACATTTCGCACGGCGTGAACTTTCTGTGTATCAGGTTGGACCCCGGCGGTGTTTACGAGATGGCCAAGCATGTTAATTTCACGGCGACCGAAATGGCAGTTGGAGGAGTTTAGCTGAAGGCCAGCCCTGCGATACACGGAGAGTGTGGTTGTGAGGCGCCGCAGGTGGCTCTCAAAGTTCGGCGAAAACACAATCACATCGTCGAGGTAACACAGGCATGTAGACCACTTGAAGCCGCGCAAGAGAGAGTCCATCATGCGCTCGAATGTAGCTGGCGCATTGCATAATCCAAAGGGCATGACTTTCAATTGGTACAGACCGTCCGGTGTGACGAAGGCGGTTTTCTCGCGGTCCATCTCATCGACGCTAATCTGCCAATAGCCGGAGCGGAGGTCAATTGATGAAAAGTATTGGGATCCGTGAAGGCAGTCAAGAGCGTCATCAATGCGAGGCAGGGGATAAACATCCTTCTTTGTTATCTTGTTGAGGTGACGGTAGTCAACGCAGAAGCGCCACGAGTTGTCTTTTTTCTTTACTAAGACAACCGGTGATGCCCACGGGCTACTGGAAGGTTCAATCATGTCCTTGTCCATCATCCTGTCTACCTCTTTCGGTATGATGGCGCTTTCTGTTGCGGAGACACGATATGGCCGCCTATGAATGGGGCTGGCGTCACCGGTATTGATGCGATGCATGACAACAGATGTCTGGCCAAGTGGACGGTCGTCCAAATCAAAGATGTCCCGATAAGATGACAGGAGGTGACGAAGAGCTGTTGTTTGCTCGGAAGGAAGGTCGGGGGCGATCATCTTAGAAACATCGTCCGCAGGCGTCGAGTACGAAGGAGTGGGTGACAAAGGTCCGTTCGTTCTGAGGAAGGATTCAGAGGTCAAAAAAGAAATCTCAAATTATTCCAAAGGAGTGATATGCGCTATGGCGATACCGTGTGGCAGCACATGTGACGAAAATCCAAAATTGAGGATGGGCACGCCAGCGCAGTTTTCGCGGATGCGGATTAAGGTGCTCGGTAGGGCAATATTACGCGACAAAACCACGTCAGTAAGCGGCGACACGACGAACTCGCCATCAGGTACAGGAGGACAGGGCGTCAGGAGGACATTTGTAGCCGCCTGTGGAGACAGCCTTGCAAATTCAGCAGAACATAAGCGGTGTGAAGCACAAGTGGTTGCGTCGGCAGGAAGCGGCAGATCCAACTGTACAACAACTGCGGAGCAGTCAATTTGGGCAGAGTGTTTCGAAAGGAAGTCGAGGCCGAGAATTAGGTCGTGTGGACAGTGTTCAAGGACGATAAATAGAACAACGGTATAATGGCCCCCAATGGTAACAGATGCTGTGCACATTCCGAGGACAGGTGACGTACTCCCATCGGCGACTCGCACAGTGCACGGTACGGCGGGGGTCAGAACCTTTTTGAGCCTTCGGCGGAGAGCAGCGCTCATAAGTGAAAGCTGCGCTCCTGTATCGTCGAGAGATCTAACAGGAACGCCATCAACTTCAACGTCCAGTAGGTTTCCACATGTAGGCAGGGTCAACAGAGGATTTGTGGGCCGGGTTGGAGTTGCAGCTTCACCTCCGGGAGCTGCACCGCCTAGTTTCCCGAAGCGAAGCGACCGGTTGCAGAAGGGGACGAAGAGCGATGAACGAGAGGCGAACGGGACCTACGACCTTGCGGAGATGGGGAGCGGCTGGATCTTGGTGAAGCACTGGCGGCGTTGATGTTCCTAGTCGGCGTATAGGGCGAGAAAGTACGAATGTCTGGTACTTGGCGGTAGTGACTCGGAGATGACCACCGAGGAAGCGACGATTAGTGGTTGCGGCAATGACGGGCGATGTGGCTAATACCGGAACAATTAAAACAGATGGGTTTATCATCCACTGTGCGCCATTCAGCTGGGTTGCGACGGAGTGGTGGAAAGCTTTGCGTCTGGGAGCGAGCGGTCGGAGAAATTTGGTAGGTGTTTGTATGGCGGGCCGAGCAGAGAGATGGAATGCCCAAACTTGCTATTTCCTCCCGAACGACCGCTTGTATAAGGAAGATAGCGGGTACGCTTTCCCGACAGTCTGAACGAACTGGAGCGGGGGCCATGACCTCAAGCTCACGGAGAACGATGCGCGTTATTTCTTCGGTCCTGTGGGCTGAACGAACCGCGGCGGGTATTCGCAAGAAGATGTCGCGGCGGTATTGTGTAATCGATCGAAAGTTTGAGTGACTCGGCGGCCCTTCGCTTGTTCGAAGCGCCGGCACTCCTTTATAATTGCATCCACAGTGGCACAATCCTTACAGATCAAGAAATTGAAGGCATCGTCTGCAATACCTTTCAATATATGACCAATCTTGTCTGCCTCGGTCATGTTGTCATCAGCCTTGCGACAGAGGGCCAACACATCCTGTATGCACACGACATAGGATTCCGTGGACGTCTGAGCGGGGCACACAAGTTCTTTTTTTCTGCCAGCTGACGACCGACAGGTCTGCCAAACAGGTCTCGCGTTTTTTCTTTGCAGACATCTCAGCTCGTTAGGTCAGCTTCATGTGTGTCATACCATTGCTTCGCAGATAAAATATCACGTTTGCTAGCATCATTGTAGGATCCCACCTGTTGTCGCACACTCGCTCGTAACTCGTAAGCCAGTCCTCGACGTCGGCGTTGTCCGTGCCACAAAATGTTCCCGGGTCGCGCGGATGAGTGAGGATGACCGTTGGCGCGGGCTGCCGAGGAGTTGTCGCTTGTGTCGGTTGATTTGCCATTGTGGCGGCAGGTAGATGACGTCCGCTACGAAGTTCCGTGGTTGTACCCCGCATCTTCCACCAAAATGCTGCGGGAAGAAAGCAGGCCCACGAGTGTAAAATAACGCATATCTACAAATGGTGGATATGGCGTTCAGGCAACTGCCAGACTTCGTCTTTCTCTAGTCCCATTCAACTTCTTCCTTCACTTCACCGTAACAATACGAATGGAATCCTTCTACGATGCGGATTTTGATAACCGTTTTCTTTTCTGTTAGTTTCTCTCCTTCCCTCCTGTCTTTCTTTCCTTACCCTCTTCCTTGCGGCGTTTCGACAGCCGGCGGCCTGCAGATTGGCGCTATACACGAAGCACATAGAGCAACAAGTTTTTTGTTATCATAAAATGTATGAGTACTAGACAGAAAGGGTAGCGATACGCGTTTGTTGGTACATCTTGTACGTGAAGATCAGTAACTACTTAAATTAATCACAAGTGCACGTGATCAGTTGGATATTACGTGCTGTCTGAACGTACAGAAAGCCAGATAATCACCATAAACAGCCGCTTTCAATAAAGCACTCGCAAACCATCTTTCAAATTTAGTGAGCGGTATCAAAACAATGTCCTCCCCAATGAAATAAAATGCACATATAGTTCCCAATTTACATTGTGTAACAACTTCAATAAATTAATTGATATACGCAAATATAGATTCTCTAAAGGAAAACTACACACATGTTGATTGTAGGAATAAGTTGATATTTTGAACAGAAGAATAATGTTGCACAGAACCATTTTAAAGCAGGTGCTAAGATGAGCAAGAAAGACCACATAAACTAAGTGCCATTAATGTGCCATTAACACATGAATAAGTTTCAAAAGATAAAAATAATTAGAACACTACACGTCTTCTGCAAAAGACCAAGCAACTTGCCTTCACTTTGGTGGGGAAACGCAAGTGACGGCTTATACAACATTTGAAGAGTAATTAAAAGGAAATAACTAGAAAGGGAATCGGACAGAGCTGCAGACACGGCGAAGTCAAGACGGCAGGCAGACCTCGTCTCTTCCATAGCACGGTTCAGTTTCCTTATCAACATGCAACAACTAGCCCAGGTCAGCACACTGAAACAATAGCTGATAAAATTAATATAAAGCTTATTTACAACTAAAATTCGAAGAAATTGCGTGTTTTAGTACAAAAAGCTAGACATGATGCATCACACCTATATAATCACACAGCTGAAAAAAGAAAGCAAGAGACTCAACACGCAAAACCTTTCTCATCTTAATGACGGCTAGCAGTCCCATATTCACGGAACATGTTACTGAAAAACAACGCACAATGGCAGTTTTGTCAGTCACTTGAGGCACGGTCCCTAGAAGTTGAATATCTGCCAACTTGGGTATTTTTTTCCACTGTAGTCTTCCGTGAATGCAGATAGTTATTTGAACATCAAAGAAGAAATACACTGCGCCCCCCCCCCCCCCCCGCCTCATCGAGCCACCGGTTCAACGAATTAAACAATGCAAACCACATTGGGAAGTGTTGTTAAGAAAGCTCACTGCACACCCGTCCTGCTCTTAATGGAGCAAAGCGCAAGATAATGTGGCTCGGAAAACACTGTCAGTTCCCATATATATATATATATATATTTCGTCATTTTGTTTTCCTTTCCAATGGGCCTTTGTGCTGCCTCTCGTCACGAATCAGAACCAATGCGCCCAATTTTCTACTTGTCTCAACACATTACGATGTTAAACGAAAACTCATTTGGATCAACTGGGTCATGTGCAGCAGATGCACTTATTGCCTTATGCCCCGACTTTGCAATACAGCAGCTCAAACACAAGGTAAACAGGGAAGATCGCGGCATGCTCAAATGTTTTGGGGCTGCTTGTGTTTGATGAAACAAGATACGACCCTTGCTGTAAGGCAGTGCTGGCCAAGTAGAGAACCGACACTCACGGAAAGCAGCGAGCATCTCATTTGTGCTTCACCAGCTTTTGTTTAACACACACACTCAGACTAAAGAGAAACCGTGCACGTAAGATTGAACCTGTGTGAGAAGCAGGCCGTCTGTGAACGAATCAACTCAAAGCATGATGACGCGAGAAAGTGTTGACTGCCACATAGGGAGTAACTTGCTTTTGTTGATTTCGGCGACGACAGTCATAAATGAGTCATGCAGTTAGGCGCTGATAACTACAGCCATTTGTAGACTTTCCTTGTTGTACAGTGGCCTAGATTGCATTTACCGCCAGGTAATTGTAATCATACCCACGTGCGGCGCGGTTGGCAGCACCTCGGCGCGTCTGTAGTCAAACCCGCATGGACTCATTTCCTATGGGGTTTTCTCTGCATTTCATGTATAGCGGTGTACGCCGCGCTTTCTTCGAATGATCCTTCACAAGAGCGTCGACGGGAGAATCCCCAGGCTATGCGAAGAAGATTGCAGCTCGTCTCCTCCTTCCGCGCGAAACGGGAACGCGCAACAGCGGCAAAGCGGGGGAATACAATTGCTCACGCACTATTCTGTCACTTGAATGGCATTTTTCGCCCTCAATATTTTTTTTTTATAGAGAGACCGCGTTGGCCCCATGATCCTGTCCATGTAATAAGGGAATAATTTGGCAGTTCTAGATTTTACCCATGCACAGATCCTAGGATATTAGCGTGTTGTGCGCAGGCTTGGAAGCGAATGGCGGACACAGAGCCCGATACAAGCGTGGCAGCCAGCAATAGCGGACGGCCGGCACAGCCGAGAGATGTGCCCACTGAAGGTTTTGCCACCGTCCATTTTTCTCCTCGAGTTTTACTTTGAGGCGCCCAACACGCGGAAAGTGATGCAGAGATAACGCACAAGAAGAAACCGGCTACAAGCACAATGTGTTAAGAGAGAGAGAGAGAGAGAGAGAAGTGGTTCTTGTGGGGAAGGAGGAAAGGCTAGCACTATTTTCTGCAACCCATGCGGGAGCACGGCTCAGCGCCAGCAGGGCAGGGAGATGGGATTAAAAGAGAGAGAGGGTAGGAGGGAGTAAGGTAGAGGTTCGTCCTAACAGCATCAGAGCAGCCCGACAGGGAGGGCCCAGTGGTTTCGACCGGAGGAGTAGGCTGGAGTTAGATCGTATAGGAGGTGGCCCTGTAGAAGCGAAGTAGTGGCGAATCAGGAAGCCCGAGGTGGTGGGATGGCCATTAGGCCATCCGTCTTTGTAGAAATTTCCTATAGTCTCGCCGAGAGCCCCGACGAGTCGAGGTACTCGACGATACTTAGGAAGGCTGGTAGCTGATTACGACAGGGGAAGAGGATATCTTCCTGTCGTGAACATGGGAGCCCCAGCTGGCGGAACTTGCAGAAACAATGCAGAAGCTTCAACACATTCAACCTCCTTCCCTTGAGTGGTAATCCAAGATTAATTTTAGACAGCTTTCACAAACCTCAATACTTCAACAGATTGAATCTCCTTCCCTTGACTTGTAATCCTCAGGATTACCAGTCAAGGGAACGGCACAAGATTAATTTTAGACAGCTTTCGAAAACCTCGATGTTTAAGCAATTAAAGAAACGTGCGCAGACGTAAACATGCTTCTTGAACAATATGGGAGATTCCAATTAAAATAAAGGTGCCTTCATTGCGGAACTTGCAGCCAGAAACACCCGCTATACCCTGCCCCTCTCTGCTTCCTCCCGTGCGCCGTCTTTCATGCCCCGCTGCGCTCCGCGCTCCCTCTCATTCTTCGTTGTGCTCATTTGCTCGGTGACGCCAACGCTCAACACAGGAACGGGTGCCTAAAAGCTGCGCTCTGAAGGGCATGGCGAAAGCATGAGAAGAAAAAAAAAAGCGTAGGGCCGTGCAAGACGGGCTCTGCGGCGACGATCGCTATACGAGATGGCGCTGGAGTAGCGTACCGATGTCTGTCCACCATTGCCATGCGGAGAACGCGTCCACCTATACCATATATGAAAACAAAGGGCTTCATGAGCGGATTTATGTTTGCGGCGGCTGCCGTGAATCGCGCCCATGCGTCACCCGCGCGGTGCCTCTCGTAATCTTCCAATTATCGAGGTAGTTGCGCCACATTTGGCTTCGTTTTCAATGTGTCGCACGACACAGACTGTCCACGCCACCGATTATATCGATACATGAAAACACATATAGATTTCGCATTTGGGAGTATCGTAATCGTTGGTGATTTTTTTACTCCATAAAGAAACGGCACAAGCTCGGCCGAACCCGAGGCCGGTGCAATGTCTCACAGCGTCTTCGTAGCGATATGCTACGATGATATGACTGGAGGATGAAAGTCGACCCCGGGTAGGGGTCGACTTTCAACAACCGACACAAACCGACAACCGGGCAAACCGACACGCTCCCGCTCGTGAAGAAGGAATAAATTAATTTATTCCCGTGGCACAATGGAAGCTAGGGTGCACGCACGTGCTCTAGCTCCTGCTATGTTGGACGTGACATATGCGTGTCCGTCACGTCAGAGAAGTGTAATACGGGCCAACGCCTTTACACCGAAGTGCTAGGGGCCTCCTGAATCGTTCGTTATACAGGTCGCTTTATTGCAATGGTCGCGCAGCGCACAGCTCACAGAAGAACAGGACGTTATTCTTCTGCTATAGAGGTCATTCCGTTCTAGAGGCCTTCGTTGTACAGGTGCTCCTCTGCAGCTGGCGCTCGCATGAGAGAAGCCTGCGTATGGTTTAAATATCGCTCTGGTGTGCCTGCTGCGTCAGGGGGGTTCGTTCATAGTTCGAGAAGGAGGCGTGTCATTGCCATTGTAGCCGATTGTAGACTCGCAAAGCTGCGTGTTATCGACCGTAACCACTGCAGCCACTCTGGGAACCTTTGCAGTTTTCTCACAAATACTTCGCTTTTGTATGATCAAAGAGAAAAATCGGGGCAGTCTTCGTGAGCTGCTTTGGAAGTAGCGAAAGCTTCTTAGCTCAATATCTCCAACGTAAAGCCTTTAAATAGCACAAACGGTAAGTTGACGGTCATTTCTGGAAAGAACGCGCTTTTTGACAGTGGAAAAAGCCACATGGTCCTCCGACCCTCATTTGCACGGAAAGTCGCATTACGTGAACGTCAGCGTGTACGTGCGATGTTGTGATACTTGCAGTGACCCAAGTTGTTGTAAAAAAATCACGCTGAAAATACTCTAGGAGTTGCCAAGTATGCGTAAGCATTGTACCTCTTGCTCATCTCCATGCAGCCCGGTGTCATTATCAACATTGGGAAACTTGATCCTGGTAGTATAAAGCTTATGAACCCTTATGAGTTATCAACCTTATCGGACTACACCCGACCCTTATAAACCCGTACCTGTCCTTATTAAGCTTATCGGGCGTGATCCCACCCTTATCAACCTTATAGGACTTGATCCGAACCTTATCAACCGTTATCACTGCCTAATAACGTTACCGGAATTAATCCGACCACTTAAGCCCTTATCGCTTTTTAGCACCATATCCATCCGCGTCGAACCACTATCAACCGTGATGAGACCCTTATATACCCTCATCCCACCTTATCATCCTTATCAAGTCATTGACTGCTTATCTTTCTGTGTTGCGCGGCATGACACGCCTGAGCCCTCATATATCGGTGGCAGTTTTGTCGGTGAAGGAACGCCCAACGGAAGGCACATCCCACCTCCACATAAACGCAGCGGGGATGTGGCGTGTTTGACAACAAATTTTCGCAAATGCGGAGTTTTTCTGATGTCCACAATGTACCGAGTCGGCTCTGCATGTGGTTCTAGAGATGAATGGTTCCAGAAATGGAGCGCAACCTGCGTTCCACGTCCTTTGGCTCACTTAAGGAGTCACTGCCACTTTGACATCTCTGGTATCTAATTATTTAGAGCGCGCTTTAGGCGGGAGTTTCTGGTGGCAAGTTCCGCAGAGAAAGCATCTTTATTTTAATTGGCATCTCTTATATTGTTTAAGAGGCACGCTTACGTCCGCGTACATTTCTATTATTGCTTCAGTATTGAGGTCTTCGAAAGCTGCCTAAAATTACTTTTATGACGTCCCGTTGACTGGTAATCCTTCGAATGACATGTTGCCGCCGTCGAAGGAGGTAGAGTCTGTTCAAGCTCCTGCATTGTTTCTCTTAACACATTGTGCTGTTATTTTTTATAAACGTGTAGCCGCTTTCTTCTTGTGGATTATTTCTGCATCATCTACCGCGTGTTGGACGTTTCAAAATTAAACTCGAGGAGATAAATGCACTGAAGTACTAAAGCGCCAAACAGACGACACAAGAAGAGGCACGGACAAACGCATATTTAAGCGCTCGTTCGTATCTCTTCTTGTGTCGTCTGTTTGGCGATATAGTACTTCAGTAACAGTAAAGTGGTGCATTATTTCTGCATCACTTTCCGCGTGTTGGGCGTCTCAAAGTTAAACTCGAGGAGAGAAATGGACGGCGGCAAAACCTTCAGTGGACACATCTGTCGGCTGTGCTGACCGCGCGCTATTGCTGACTGCCTCACTTGTATCGCGTTGTGTGTCCGCCATTCGCTTCGAAGCTTGCGCACCACACGCTAATAGCCCTAGGATCTGCGCACGCGTTAAATTTAGAAGCCCGAAGTTCTGCTCTTAGTACAAGGAGGGGCTTCATAAACGTCTCCTTTATGACCGTCCTAGGCGAAATCGACGAAAGCAAGTAACTCCCCATGCGGCAGGGAACACTTTCTCGCGTCATCATGCTTTGAGTTGCTCCGTTCACAAACGGCCTGCTTCTCACACAGGCTCAACCTTATGTGCAAGGTTTTTCTTTAGTCTGAGTGTGTGCGTTAAACAAAAGCTGGCGAAGCACAAGTGAGGTGTTCACTGCTTTCCGCGAGTTTCGGTTGCCTACTTGGCAAATACTCTCTTACAGTGAGGGACATATCTTATTTCATGAAGCACAAGCAGCCCCAAAACATTTGTGCGTTCGGCTATCTTCCGTGCTTACTGTGTGTTTGGGCTAAGGTGTTGCAAAGTCAGGACATAGGCCAATAAATGCACCTGCTGGGCATGAGCCACTTTATGTAAATTAGCTTTGGTTTAACATCCTAATGTGTTTAGGCAAGCATAACTTTGGGTGCATTGGTTCTGATTCGTGACCACAGGCATCGCAAGGGCCCCTAGGCAAGAAAAACGAAATGCCAAACACTTTGCTGAGTAGACCATAAGTATGATGGGGCTCCCCTTGTTCTCTTCCGTCCTTCCTCGTTAGCGCCAAGCGACCATAATTATGGTCTACTCAGCAATATGAACCGACTAGCCCAGCAACATGTACTTCTGGACAAATAATTTGTCGTCAAATCTTTCTTTTTATTTCGAAGACAATTATATAGGCACTCCAGCCGCATTTCTGCCGTCGCCGTAGGCATCGTGGTGAGGTTCCGTATGAGTAATAACGTGTGATGGTGAGCCATCGAATGCAGTTGAATCGCGCGTGCGCGAACGAGAAACGCGGCTCAGTCTTGTGCGCGTGTGATACCGTGTTGGTTAATTTAGTTGAAATACGTTGGCGGGCTAGGTGGTTTGAATCCACGATGGAATGTGTAAGCGCGACTGAACAAAGACGTAGAAAGAAGCAGACACCCTAAACAGCGCTGCCTTCGTGTGTCTGTTTATTTCTACGTCCTCGTTGAGTCACGCTTATGTATTCTATCGTTGTTAATTTAGTTAGTAGGCGAACGTTTACGTTTTTACAGCCGATAAAGCTACTATCCTTACTTCTTACGGCTTTCTACTAATTTCCTATTGCAATCGGTGCTACGCCTTTCCGGCGGAACTGCGGATATTTGGTTAATGGGTTAGCATTAGCAGTGTGAAAGTGGAAAAAAGTGTATTAATATGAAGCGGTATGAGCCTTCGAATAGAAGATGCAGAAGCGAAGGAACCTGGGTTCAGTAGAAGAGAAGAAGGAAGATAGAATAAAATGGCAGACAAGATGGACGCCAGTTCCATAGCAATACTTTCCGTCTATTGTGTCCTTTAACTAGGAACGCTACATTATTTTGGCGCAGCCGACAGCGGACTCCAACATGTGGTTGACATTTTTCCTTGAGGAGACCTCCGCAGAGAAGATCATCTTTTCGAGATACCAAGCTGAAGATAAACCAGCGGGGGAACTACCTCGCTAACTCAACTCGGCAGAACTCGTGAACCTGGTTTTAGAGAAGGCTTCCATGGACACTGCTGAACTACGTCGGAAGGGTGCTGTGAAAGTGAACTTGCGTCTGGCGATCTTCGACGAATTAGTTCTTCAACCGATGCGACGAAAGGACTCTGGATCACAGTCGTCGACGGAAGAGGTGAGTCTCATTTTGAAAGCTCTTTGGCTACAACAAGATGAGATTTCGCAACAAAACCAGCTGGTGGCATCGCTTATAAGCTCTTTAAACGCTGAGAAGCCGGTGACTAAATTTGTAGAACCCGATGCGTTCGACGGCATGTCTTCAAGTCCAGAAGGTTGGTTTGAAGTCTATGAATATGCCGCTGGGAAGAACAACTGGCACTCTAATGAGGACAAGATTACTAACATGCGTAGTTAATTAAGCGGTGTTGCACGGAAGTGGTATGATTTGCACATTATTGAAGATGCTGGCAACTCTTGGAATCAGTGGAAAAAAAATTCTTGACGGCATTCGGAAGCAACCCAGTGCAAAGATGGGACGCCGCGCTTAATTTCAAATTCAAGCAAGGCTCCCTCGTCGAGTATTTCTTTGACAAACGCCGCCTTTTAAAGCTGGCCGAGCCTATGCTTCCTCCTTCTGCCGTAGTAGCACTAATAATGCACGGAGTGCGCATGCAAGTACTGAAGCAAGTGCAAATACGGTCACCTAAAACTATGGATGGGCTCCTGGAGTGCCTTCACGACATACCATCTACTTCAGAAGAAAATATAAGCACTAGCTCAAGCAGTCACTTCACACGGTCCGGTGCGGATTGGTCAAGCCGTAATCAGCGAGAACCGCGCCGCCTTGCAGGCGGCACAGGGAACTTGCGTTGGCGCGCTCCCAGAGGTCGGTTGAATAACGTGGACCGCAAACCTGTCCCTCTACTCTCGGATTCTGAAGAGGCTCCGACGACAAAAAACTGATAAACAAGGGTGATCAGTCCGACCCGATGACCACAACTGAGACTGTTTATTTAACTTGCTCTAGCCTACTTCACATTCCTGTCAAAGTGGGAAACAGACATATGATGGCTTTGGTTGACAGCGGTGCTTCTGTGTCTATAATAAATGTCAAGCTGCTAGATGCAGGTCACCTGCATAGTGGAAGAGTACTACGGGTGCAAGGCTACGATGGAAAAGTGACAATGCATAATCAGTGGGCCTCAGTAAACATCGAGTTCCAAGGTCATGAAATAGAGAGTGAAGTACTGGTGATAGATGGGGTGACGTACGACTTTCTGCTATCCAGACCAGATATAAAGAAACTAAAAATGAACGTATACTGGGACGATGCGGTTTTAGTGGAAGGACTATCAAGGCAAGAGACACAGCCGGATAGAAAAGATAACCTGCGAGTTGTCAAGTGCGCGGAGAATATTGCAACGACCTATCCTGAACTGGTATGCAAAGGAACCTATCCACAAGCGATGACGTCACACAAGGTGCCTTTCGAACTAACTGACAAGACCGTCGTCCGAAAATCACCTTATAACTTGTCAAGAGAGCGCAAGATTTGGTTGAAGAAGGAATTGCAGGAGATGCTAGACGCCAATATAATCCGGCCTTCGGTGTCACCCTTCGCCTCTCCCATACCTATTGCGCCTAAAGAAGATGGAAATTTCAGGCTGTGCACAGATTACAGGGTTCTCAATCGACAGACAGAACTTATACCATTTCCCATGCCGAAGATAGACACGATTATAGATCAGACAGGTGGTTGCCGAAGTTTTTCACGTATTGACTTGTGCAAAGGTTTCTGGCAGATCCCGCTAACCGAAGAAACAAAAATGTACACTGCTTTCATCACGCCCTTCGACCTGTACGAGTATAACCGGCTTCCTTTCGGCTGGAAAAGCTCGCCAGCATGGTTCCAGAAGATTATGAACGAAGTCCTGAAGCCTTTCCTAGGTGTCTTTTGTAACGTGTACATGGACGATATTATCGTCTTCTCCAAAACAGAGGCGGAGCATCAGGAACACCTTTCCCAGGTATTAAATGCCTTGAGCTTGGCACACCTCAAGGTTAATTTTAAGAAAAGTGCGTGCTTTCAAAGAAAAGTTGTGTTCCTTGGAAGAGTATTTGATGGGACTACCAAAAGCACGAAACAAGAGTCCGTCGAGAGGATATCCCAACTGGTGAAACCATATGACGTCCACTCATTGCGTGTGTTTTTGGGATTAGCAGGACATTTCAAACCCTATATAAAGGACTTTGCCATAAAAACAAGATGCCTCACGCGCCTCACGCAGAAAGAAGTTCCATTTGAGTGGGATGAGGAATGTGAGAGAGTCTACCGTGATCTGGTGCACAGAATCTCTGCTGACCCTATTCTACGCATACCAGATTTCACTTTACCCTTGAACTGAATACCGGCGCCTCACACTATGGGACAGGTGCAGTCTTGTACCAGAAATGTCCAGAAGCATCCGGCCGAGAAAAGCGACACGTAGTAGGTTACTACAGCTACACCCTCAAGCCATCTGAAGTCAATTACATCACTACTGAAAAGGAAGCTCTTGCAGTCCTTAAAGCAATTCAGTACTTCCGTACGTACCTAGAAGGTGCGAAGCTTACTTTGTTCACCGATCATCAGGCCCTCACTCATCTCTTGAATATGACCCAACCTAAGGGACGTATCGCCAGATGGGTGAACTACTTGCAGCAGTTCGATTTCACCATCTCCCACAGACCTGGACCCCTTTTGACTGATGCAGATGCATTGTCTGGACTGATGATACAGGCCAACAACGAACAATCGGAAGAAATCAATGAAATTAAATTGTGGGAAGGCACTGAACAATTGATTTTTATGGAAAGTCGTTATCAAGTCCCGTCAACGCTGGTTTCCAGGGTGCTTTATTTGTACCACGATAGCCCATAATCTGGAGGACACGACGGATTTTGGCGCACTTGTGTGGTAGAGCGTCGTCCTTTTGTGCTTGGAGACTCTGGTTCAATGGTAACGTAGGACAAGCAATATTCCAAGCCAAGCTTTCATTGCAAACCATCGTGGACATTACTGGTCATGGCTTCTGGCTGGGAACGGCTGCACTTTTCTTGCCGAATAGCTCACACAAACAAGTATGCGGAAACACCACTGGCGTGGTCTAAATATCTGTAAGCATACCCAAAACTCTAAATTGGCCCACCCTCAAAATACAAGTTCGCTCGACTCCAAGAATTATGCCTTACAGGTAAGTCTTTATCGCAAAAAAGTACGCGAATTTATTGCTGCGGTACCTGCACGAAGCAGGACTACACGCATTTATTTCATGTCCTTTTCGCACTTTTTCTGGTGAATATAGCTCGCGCCAAGTCCCTCGAATAAAAAGAAGTATGTGAAGGAAATTTTAATGAGAAGGAAAGCTACAGAAGAATAAAAATAGGCTGGAATGCATACGGCACGCATTACCAATTTATGACAGAAAGGTCTATATCATTGGACAGAAGTGTAAAATCATTCCATTCTACTGCCACTACCATATGCGGCAGAAAGTTCGAGGTCTATAGGAGGCTTGAGTAGAAGTTAAGGACTACGCAAACACCTATAGAAAGGAACTTCATAAGCACAACAATAAGTTACAGGAAAATAGCGGTGTGGATTATAGAACAAGCGGGTGTAGCCAATATTCTAGTTCACATTAGGAAAGACAAACCAAGCTGAACAAGTTATGTAATGCGTAGGGTGGGTTAACTCCTGGTGTATTGAAGTTATAGAATGGATGAAAACAGACTAGAGACGCAGTTAACAACGGGTGAGAATCAGGTGGTGCCATTAAATTATGATGTTTTCATATATAAATGGGGTCAGCTGGCACAAGAAAGGAATAGTTAGGGATCGATGGGAGAGTCCTTCAACGTTCAGGGGACATAAATAGATTAATGACGATGATATGGTGGCTAATTGCGATAGAACCATTAGATTGGTCCATCTAACGTTATTCAAACTATTAATAACGGTGAAGCGCTAACCATATTTTGAGTAGCTGCCAAAGAATGATCTGGTAAATTGTGTGCTTTAGGTCAACTGAATTGAAACAGCGTGCTGTCGCGAAGGCAGATGGACGACAGGGGTCGCTATAGGGGACCTGCAGAATAAGTACAAAAACATAGCTGCCTATATTAGGCCACACATCTGCGGCTTCAAATTTCATAGAGCGTCTTTGTGGGTGTTTAGCAGTGACTGAGTTAGCGTTCGCAAAGTGGATTCAAAGCAATCAAGATCTGAAGCAGTGCGCATTGCTGTCGAAATACGTGTGTGCAAGGTGCAACCTGTTTATCCAACTGTAACTGTAACATCAATGCATTTTACCGCACGGGTTCAGAACGTATTTTTCAAACATGATTCTAAGCACAAGTTTCTAGCGAAAGGCCATGCTTTGGACACTGTCTTGGCTTACATTTCGCTGTTGCAACATTTCAGATAGTGAATTTAATTCAAAAATTGTATAGTAAAATATGGGTAATTATTAAATATGGTGCCACACTACATCACAGTTTGTCAATCGTGCTTGGTTATACTAAAAATGAATTTGCACCAAAGGCTCAGCTCTCAGAATGAACATTAAGTGTCGTCACTTGCTAGTCTCGTCGACTTCAAATATCTTTGTGGATGTACCTATAAGAGAATCTTGTACGTTAAGATAAACGACACTTAGTATGATGTATCGAAAATACACCTACTGATGCACGTCTTACCGAGTGTATCATTATAGAGATACAAAATACTCAAACAATATGTTAAGATAGTATCTAAGATTAATCTATCTTCAATGCTGCCCTGCCCTGCAATAAGTAGCCTGTGATGCAAAGCATGTATTCATCCAATGCGATTTTTATTTCGTGTCTGAAGCCAAGTTACACTAGAGTGTACTTTAAGCTGGTCACAATATATAATCGTGTAATCATGAGGGGCGCTCTTGCGAAATGGAAGGTTTATGTCATTGTATGGAGTGAAGAGCCAACAAATAATGCAAAACATGTAATGCACAACATTCTAGTGGCAATGTTCCTTGCAATTTTGTATTTGTTATGCTACTTACAAGCTAATGTTATCGATTTATTTTCGTTTTTTATTTGTAGTACTAAGGCGAGTGGGCTAAGAATCGAACAAAGATCATTGACAACATCAGAATACCAAAAATACGTTCAGGTGAGCGGTAAGCAGGAGTAGTTTGTACTAGGTTATGATTAGAAACAGTACTGTAAACAGTACACGAAAAAGACGCAAGAACAGTAACGCGATGCTTACTATCAACTGAACTAATTCATTTGTGTCGCTGCCCGCTTTTATAGCAGACACGCATCTTCATGTCGCACATATGTTGCCAGACAAAAAGAAGCATTACAAGAAAAAAAATGTAAAGGAAAAAAAAGATCGCGCAAAAAAGAAACTGCTGCTTCACATAGCTATCTTCGTTTCAGCGGAACCATTTTGATATCAGTTAGGGCAACGGACGGCTCTATTGCGTAATTTCTCTCGCCACCAGATCACGGTATCGGTACAGTACCTGCATCTTCTTAATCAGGGGCTGGCAATTAAAGGTTCGACAGTTTTCTGGCAAATGCGAGTGCCCCTTAACATTGTGCTGGTGTTTGCTGAGGCATTCTTCTTTATAACATCTCCCGTACTTCCAGATGTCGACACGCCTGCAGGAGAACGGAACCTCATAGATGACGGCGCATATGCCTGTAAAAACATCGGGGCATTCTTCATCTCGCCATGTCTTCATGAGGTGCTTTCACTCTTAAAATACGCATTTCAACTTGTGCCAATTGCGACCCAAGTCGTTTCAGGCTCAGAACACCGAGTAAATTATGTGCCTTGCAGCAGCGTTCTTTAAACGATGGAGCAGGCCAGGAACGCACGGCGACACCGGCTTCGTTTTACGTTTGGTAATTATGGTCTTGGACTAAGTACTTACGAATTTCACTTTTAAATCCTCCACTTCAACTTGAACTCCCCAATTTAACTGCATCTCCAAGCTTGCATCTCGAATTAAGGTCCTTGCGTGAACTGTATGACAAGAGACATTAAACTGGTCTCACAAAGAAACAGGCAACCACAACAAGTGGCTCCTGAATTACCGTTCAGCACACACTAAGCTGGTTAAAACCTGCGTTTTGAAGCCGTGAGTAAGAACCGCCTTGGCATTATATTCTGTTCACCGATGGCAATGAAGTGTCGTCTAGCAGCTACGAAAGCTAGGAAAGCCAGGCATGCACAGTGGCCAATATGTACGAGTTCCATATGCTTTTGAAATTGTTCAAAGTGGAATGTGCCATTATTCAGCTAAAGATTACGGTTTTCACGTGTAAAAAGAAGGCAGTTATGCCTTAAGTTCATGACCTCTCCAATCATTTGAAAATGGTCGTGTCGTGGTACTGAATGCATTTGATATTGTCAGAATGGAACGCATTCGGTTGTATTTGCTCAGAGGTTGGCAAGGACACTCACACTGAAAGCACCTCACAAAGACATCTTGGGGTTGGCTTGGCTGCCTGGCTATTAGGCTGCCCTCTCTCTTCACGCAACACCTGGCGCGCCTGTGCCGCAGAAAATGTTCCCCTCTGCCAACTAACTCCTTCGAGGCGCAGTCTTGACGCGGCATCTCAACCAATATGAATTTAGATGCCGTTTTTCGCTTGTCCAGATAACAGACAGGGGGTTTTTCGCTCAATGGGCCATTTGATGCTTTCATTCTAAAAGACACCAGCACAGTGGTGTTTCTTCCTTTTGGAAACCTGGCTTCTGAGTCTGGTGTGCCATGAAACTGCTGTAATGCGGTCACTGTCTCGCGACCAGTGCAACTCCAAAATCCACCGACAGGTTCCTTCATGTCCTCAGCAGTTAGGTAGCGCCAATCGAAGTACCGATTCTCAGCGTATGGAAGCACCGGCGCGCCGCGTTTCGTGTGTCGGAGGAGACGCGCGGACTGTTCAATAAATTTATTTGAAGCCGAGAGTTGGAGCACTGGTTAAGTACCACCCCGTTTGTAGTGAATTTCAATGAACCTCTTTGATGCCAACTTGGGTCACTGGGTATGTGTTAGTATGTGTGTGCCGCTATTTAATGAACATCTTTTACCACAACTTGGGTAACTAGGCATGAACTACCAGGAAATTGCTTTATTATATTGAAGAAAAATTTCAGCAGAACCCATCTCACGATGGCTGTCGACGGTCATCCGTTTAGCATTAAAGCATTAAAATAACATAGTGACACAATGTATTGCCACCGTCGAAACAAATTATGTACAACGCACCATCCAGGGGCAGCTCTTTGAAGCCTACACGTGGACTCTGAAATGCCTGGCACGCCGGTAATTGTGAACGTTCACAAAGATGTTATGCGGCAGATGGGCTTCTCTTGCACTTCTATCTCGACAGGCTGCGCCATCTAGGGGAGTTGACGAGAAGAGTGCGAGTGGCTTCTGAGTGGGAGTGGCTTCATGGCACGCCGCTGCGTGCGAAGACTGAGAATTGTTTCCTCCCTTGCTGCACAGCCACAGGCACATGCACATACCCAAATTGGGGCTTCAATAGGAGTAGCGGTGGTGAGCGGAATAGAGCCCACGTGAAAAGGCTTCCTCAGTGACAGCAACCCAACGCTTTAGGAGGCTGCGCCACAAATGCACTGGGTATGTGCAACTTTTCAAAGAGTGCTCTCACGACGACGGCTTAGCGATCTGCGCCATGAATGCACTGGGCATGTTCCACTCCCAGGTATCCCACACCTACTTTTGGTACATTAACGACATATTTATTGTTTTGGAACACGACACAAGAGCGTTAACCGACTTAATTAGCGATTTCAATTCCTTTGACCCGCGTATTAAATTTAATGCTCACCTAGTCACCTAGTCAGATCAACTTTTGCGATACGACGGCCTACATAGAAAATGGAAAACTGAGAACGATACTTTACCGGAAGCCTATGGATAGCCATCAATATTTAGACTACAATGGTCGTCACCCGCGACACTGCAAGCAAGGAATTTTTGTCGGACCAGCGAAACGAATAAGAAAAATCTGTAGCGAAGACCAGGATTATAACCACCAAATAAATGACCTTAAAACAGCCCTAACTGGAAGGAACTGTCCGCAAGTTGTTCTCGATAGAGCTTATGGTGTCGAGTCAGGATTGGAGAAACAATCGGAAGCAGCGAAGGAACAGCCTACACCCGTATCTGACAGACCACCAGCTTTCATAACAAAAGATTCTAATGCACTCCCTTACCTAAACAACATCCTACGGAAATACCACCCAATATTATCAAGTAACGAGTGCCTGAGAAAAGCGTTCCCAGGTGTGCCGAGGCTTACCTATCGCCACAACAGGAACATTAAAGACATGTTAGTGCACGTAGAAGTCAGCCAACATCATTCTCCCGTACAAAAAGCATGTTGTCGCTCCAGGTGCAAAACCTGCAAGCACCTTCAAAGTGACGTTAAAATAAAAAGCACCACAAATAATTATACACACGAAGTCAAATCTAGCTTCACTTGCACAAGTTCGTATGTGGTTTGTATGGCTGAATGTTTCTTGATTAAGAAACAACATATAGGTGAAACGGAACAATCAGTTAACGACAAATTAAACGGACAAATCGCGCGGACACCGATAAAAAGCTTCCTAAAGCCGTCGCCGAGCATTTCAACCAACCAGGTCATAACATTGATAAACATACACTCTACATCTTACAGTCAAATTTCTGTTCTGAACGAGAAAGAAAATACAGAGAATTATACCTTATCCATAAGTTCAAGACATCGCAACCAATAGGCATAAGCGTTTCAAGACGTTTCAAGGCGTTCATAAATGTTTTTTAGGATATATTCGCTATGCTAAATTTCAAGCTGTGGGCAACAACGCGTAGTTTGGTTGCTTAGTGGCCTTTTTCTTTCTCTATTTCTGTTTTCTTTCCTTTTATTTATTTACTTATTTATTTATTCCATTGCAGTATTTTGTAATTTTTTTTCACGAGCTCCGGTTTCTGCCGCTCCTTGTATTACCTCTGTCAGAGACACGACAGGCCACGACCACCAGCGAAACAGGCAACAGAGGGCTGCTGTGCAAGCCGTTGACCCGCCGGCTGACACATGGTTGTTGACACCTGATTGACAGACGGTCGTGTCACTGGCCTTGTGCACAGCACTCCTTTATTCTCAATTCTACACTCTCGCCGCTAGCACTCGTTCGCTCGTTGCCGCACCCGCCCGCCTTACGCTCTCTCCCCCTTTAGAACCACACATATATATACTGTGGCGAGGAAAGCATATGTCGCCTTGAAGAAGACAACTCCACTTCTCGAAACGTTGCCTCCTGCTTTCGCCTTGTTCTCGTTTACCTCATCGTCTTGAATTTGCATCTCCCGCCTTCCCAGTGCCTTTCCTGGGTTTAACTCCACCTAGCATTTCCTCCACCACAGTCATGTCGTATATCAACGCTATTGTTGAAATTAGCTGTCAATTTCTAGTATTTAGTAGCTTAATAACCTGCCAAGATGGTCACCAACCAATTAAGATGTCAAAACAAGGGGAACAAGGCCGCTTTGCGTGTTTTACGCATTGTTGGCGCGATGTGCAATGGTGATGTGCCGTTGATGAATAACTCACAGCCACAGCAGGAATTGGCCATATCCGTAAAAATGCTCTTTAGATGTGAGATGACGATGTGTTGCGTTGTTATAGTGTCAACATATATCAGTACGACATAGGCTTTTATTAAGCAGAGACGTTTACTACTAATGTGCCTCGATAGAGTGTGAACATTCATCGACACAACTGAGTTTTATTGACCACTTGTCGACTACATATCGAATACTGAATTTGTATTATTTTGATTCAATGATGTCGGCCGCATTTGTCGAACGTGTGCGATTTATTGGATCCTGTGTTACTTTAGAAAAGCTTTATCAATCTGAGGCAGTATGGGTGACACATCTGTCTTAGTTACCATCCTAAGAAGCACCTTTTGTACCTTGTCCTTTTATCTTTAGGCAACACTCAACATTTCCAATACAACAATTACAATATCGTTCATTTTGGATAGAAGATCCATCGTCATCGTTACTTCGTAGTCATTCCATCGTCGTCATGCCTTCGTCCTTATGCGTGGGATCTGCGTGCTCGAGCACCATAAATTGATGCCGAGTGCGGCGTTTCCTGTTGAACGCGTGCCCGGCTTGTTAGTGCGCTTTACGTGCACGTGTGTATGCTCACGCAAGAAAACCGTGCTTTCAACGCCAATGAAAGCTTCACTTGAACCGATTCTCACAGCGTGTAACATACTCATAATATTTTCTTTATAAATGTAGCTCTTAATGTCCTCGAAGCACTTGACAGCCAAAGTCAGTGCGTAGAGGAAGCCCCATATTAGACCAATATGCACATATGTTAAAAGCGACATTTCCTGTGCCTGGACATGTAGAAAAGCATGCGTTGACCAGCTAGAGGGTTGGTCAACAACGTATCGCCTTCTACCTAGTATAAAAGCGGCATAAGGAAGTGGTTCGCTGTGCAGTGAAGCTGCATTGATAGCATGGTAATGTTCACAATGCCATATGGAATGCAGTGGAATGCCAATATAGTGCCTAATTTAGAACCTAGAAAAATATACTCAACGATGAGAATTTGAAAGAAGGAGGATTGTCGGTCAACATTAGGACATTTTCAAGCCAGCTCTGTTCACTCCTGCAGCGGGCTCTGCAATTGAACTATAGTTGTAACTATATTGTATCGAAATATCTTGACATATACACGTAAATGCCGATCGAGTATCGTATTGCAAGAAATTATTGTTTGTCTTGTGTCTGTATCTCAAATACTTACTGGATCAGTATCTTGTATGTGTATCACTCTGCAAATTATAAGTCGCTTTGCCTTGCACTGTATAGCAGGCTATATCTATATCACAGTGGTTGTTCTTTACAAAAGCAGAAAAAGAATTTCGGCCGCACTGGGTCCAACGCTCTGTGGGGGTGCAGTTGGGCAGTGAAAGAAAGGGGGAAGGGGGGCCTAGACACCTACTATATTTGCCCTGTCTTCATCGTCCTCTACTTTCAAGCTTTCTGCTTCCGAAGTGCTTCTGGTGCCGCTAACCTTAGTGACGTCACTGGCAGCAACTGAAATTGATGAATGCACTCGAAAATTCGCAATGCTAAGTTGGGACTGCAGTTTTCGATTTCCAGTTACATTGATTGTGGATAATAGAATTGACTTGATCAAGGCAACCTAGGTCCGCATACTTTTGCTCCAGAAATACCTTTTGAAATGCCGTGGTAACTATGTGCGTCCTATACTCAATTGCTATTAATGAGTTATAAGCAAACAGTGTGTTCTCGCATATTAGAATGGGGCCAAGGTCTCTCTGAATGAGCTGCAAAAGTTAACGAAAGATTGACGACCTCAACCTGTGGGAGAATGACAGAAAAGGCATGGTTGATGAGACGCTTCAACTATCGGTGACACTTTCCTGTTTATGCAGAAAGTAACCAGGTGACCTGTTTTGTAGCATAGAATCTAAGCGCAGGTTCACTTAGCTCAGCTCCAGCAGTATACAGAATGCCCGCGATGCACAAAGCGTTATCCCGGACACACTGCCACGCTTCATGGGTTGCCACACAAAGTACCCAGCTATTATTTAATGGGTGCGATTCTTTTAATGTCTCAAAGCCACAAAGTTGGTTCTCAGACCTCCTGAATCTTGTTGGAGCCCCATTGCCCAGCGTGACGATAAGTGCAGCGTTCGTTTTTCAGACTATAATACTCTTGTTACATGGCTTCCCCAAAGCAGTGCTTGGCAGTATCGAACACACATCTATCCTACATAGTATCTCAGGTAAACTTTAGGTATCTTGTAACTGTATCATGATACGTCTGTCAAGGCGTGTATCAGTATCTGTATTTTCGATACACGAAAATATGGATCGTGTTTCTTAACATACAAGATAGTGCTATCGCAACACCACCGTGAGAAACTATAAACGTTGGATGAACTCCGCTTCTCAAGCTGATACTGCTGCCACTAAGCCACTGGAATAAAACTAAAGACGGGGACATTATTTTATCTTTCCGTCAGAGCACTCCAGGTTAGCCCGTGGCGTTTTGTGCCAAAACAATATGTATGAAATATTTTCAGGCTGAACAATATTTCTCGCACAAGAAAAATCACCTAAGGATTTCGCATTAATGAATATGTCGCCAACGACCGCTTTACGCGAGCAGTAAGTAGGATATGAAAGGTCATTACAGCTTCAACTGCTCTGTGTATACACGATGCCTCACAAAAACTGTCGCTACCAGCAGTGTTGCTGCTGTACACCTGTCTGGTGATCTTCGAGCTATCACAAAAACGATAGAAGTCTGCTTCCATACCGATTTGCCAAGGCAATCGTCTCGACGACGCTCTAAAGGATCCGTTCAGTCCGTTAAAAACGTCTAGAAAGGGATAAACGGTCGCGCATCGTCCCAAATGTCCGGCAGATATGACTATTTTAAGGAGTTCTAGAACCCTGCCTTAAGCAGGTTAGAAAAATACTCCCTTAAAAGGGGATTTTGTAAGACCATCCCAAGCTTTGAAAGATACGGATGGAATCCTTCTACAATGCGCATTTTCATAGCCGTTCTCTTTTATGCTTGTTTCGCTGCTTCTCTCCTGTCCTTCTTTCGTTATCCTCTTCCTCGCTGCGTTCTGCCAGCAGGTGGCCTGCAGGTTGGCGCAATACACCGTGCACATACAGCAACAAGATCTTTTTTATTATAAAATGTATGACCACTAGATAGAAAGGGTAGCGATACGCGTTTCTTGGTACATCTTGTACGTGAAGCTCAGAAACTACTTAAATTAATCACAAGTCAACGTGATTAATTGGATATCACGTGCTGACTGAACGTAAAGAAAGCGAGATAATCGCCATGAACAGCCGCTTTCAAAACGCACTTGCAAACCACCTTTGAAATTTAGGGAACGGAATCAAAGCAATCTCCTCACCAATGAATTAAAATGCACATGTAGCTCACAATTAACATTGCGTAACCGCTTCAATTAATTAATTAATATACGGAAATATAGACTCTCTAGAGAAAAACTACACACATGTTGATTGTAGGAATAAGTTGATATTTTGAACAGAATAATAATGTTGCACTGAACAGTTTGAAATCAGGTACTAAGATGAGCAAGAAAGACCACACAGACTAAATGTGGGAGAAAGCAGCCACACACACGGCAACAAAATTTAATGGCCGCTAATATGCAATTAACACATCTATAAGTTGCACAAAATAAAAATAATTAGAATATATATATATATATATATATATATATATATATATATATATATATATATATATATATATATATATATATATAAATTTCGTCATTTCGCTTTCCTTTCCAATGGAAGTAAGCACGGAAGATCGCCGCATGTTCCAATGTTTGGGGGCTGCTTGTGTTTAATGAAACAAAATATATATGTCCCCTCACTGGGAGGTAGTACTGACCAAATAGAGAACCGACACTCACGGAAAGCGGTGAACACGTAAGTTGTGCTTCACAAGCTTTTGTTTAACACACACACTCAGACTGAAGAGAAACCGTGCACAAAAGGTTGAACCTGTGTGAGAAGCAGGCCGTGTGTAAACGGAGGAACTCAAAGCATGATGACGCGAGAAAGTGTTGACTGCCGCACAGGGAGTAACTTGCTTTTGATGATTTCGGCGACGACGGACATGAATGATACATGCAGTTAGGCGCTGATAACTACAGCGATTTGTAGACCTTCCTTCTTGTACAGTGGCCTAGATCGCATTTACCGCCAGGTAATTGTAATCATACCCACGTGCGGCATAGTTGGCAGCACCTCGGCGCGTCTGAAGTCAAACCCGCATGGACTCATTTCGTGCGGGGTTTTCTCTATAATTAATGTATAGCGGTGTACGCCGCGCCTTCTGCGAGTGATCCTTGACAAGAGCGTCGACGGGAGAATCCCAGGCTATGCGAAGATTGCAGAACGTCTCGTCGTTCCGCGCGAAACGGGAACGCGCAACAGGGCCAAAGCGGGGGAAAACTATTGCTCAACCACTATACTGTCACTTGAATGGCATTGTTCGTCCTCAATTCCTTTTTTATAGAGAAACCGCGTTGGCCCTATGATCCCGTTCATGTAATAAGGGCAAAATTTGGGACTTCTAAATTTTACCCGTGCACAGATACCAGGACTATTACCGTGTGGTGCGCAGGCTTGGAAGCGAATGGCGGACACAGAGCTCGATAAGAGCGTGGTAGCAAGCAACAGCGGACGGTCAGCCCAGCCGAGAGAGGTGTCCACTGAAGGTTTGGCCGCCGTCCATTTCTCTCCTCGAGTTTTACTTTGAGACGTCCAACACGCGGAAAGTGATGCAGAGATAATGCACAAGAAGAAAGCGGCTACAAGCACAATGTGTTAAGAGGAACAATGCAGAAGCTTCAACAGATTGAATCTCCTTCCCTTGACTTGTAATCCTCAGGATTACCAGTCAAGGGAACGGCACAAGATTAATTTTAGACAGCTTTCGAAAACCTCGATGTTTAAGCAATAAAAGAAACGTGCGCAGACGTAAACATGCTTCTTGAGAAGTATAGGAGATTCCAATTATAATAAAGGTGCCTTCATGGCGGAACTTGCAGCCAGAAACACCCGCTATACCTCCCCCCCCCCCTCCGCTTTCTCCCGTGCGCCGTCTTTCATGTCCCCGCTGCGCTCCGCGCTCACTCTCATTCTTCGTTGAGCTCATTTGCTCGATTACGCCAACGTTCAACGCAGGAACGGGCGCCTAAGAGCTGCGCTGTCTAGGGTATGGCGAAAGCGTGAGAAGAAAAGCGTAGGGCCGTGCAAGACGGGCTCTTCGGCGGCGATCGCTATACGAGGTGGCGCTGCAGTAGCACACCGATGTCTGTCCACCATTGCTATGCGGAGAGCGCGTCCACCTGTACCATAAAGGGAAACAAAGCGCTGCATGAGCGGAAGTCTGTTTGTGGCGGCTGCTGTGAATCGCGCCCATGCGTCACCCACGTGTTGCCTCTTGCAATCTCCCAATTAGCGAGGTAGTTGCGCCACATTTTGCTCCGTTTTCAATGTGCCGCACGATACAGATTGTCCGCATCAGCCAATATATCGAGAAATGAAAACACATATAGATATTGCATTAGGGAGTATCGTAATCATCGGTGATTTTTTTACTCCAGAAAGAAACGGTACAAGCTCGGCCGAACCCGAAGCCTGTACAATGTCTCGCAGCGTCTTCGTAACATTATGCTACGAGACGAGGAAATGACTGGGTAATGAAAGCCGACCCCGAGGTTAGGGGAGCAGTTTAACGCAGCGTCCCAAAGGGTTAGCTACCACGAGGCGAGAAATGGACAAACCGACACGCTCCCGCTCGTGAAGAAGGAATAAATAAATTAATTCTCGTGGCAGAATGGAAGCTAGGGTGCACGCACGTGCTGTAGCTCCTGCTATGTTGGACGTGACGTACACGTGTCCGTCGCGTTAGAGAAGGGTAATACAGGCCAACGCCTTTACACCGAACTGCTAGGGGCCTCCTGAATCGTTCATTATAAAGGTCACTTCATTGCAAAGGTCACGCAGCGCACAGCTCACAAAAGAACTGGAAGTTATTCTTTTGCTATAGATGTCATTCCGTTCTACCCTTACAAAAATTTATATATAACGTCTATAGACAGTCTATAGATGTCTATAGACTGTCTATAGACTTTCTATAAACTTTTTTGTAAGGGTAGAGGCGTTCGTTGTACAGGCGCTCGACCATAAAGAAAGAAATTTCAACAAAAGCGGACACTCCAATAGAGCCCAGCGGCCGAATTGACTGTAGCACACAAAGCGGATGGTATTAACACCTTGCGGTTTCGGTTCTGGGCGCGCGCGTTTTGAACACCAGTAGGTACACGCTGCGCCGGCTCCGCTGCACGGCGCGGCATTTATTTTCTTTTCTATTTTTTCGTTTCTGCTGAACCCCGCGTGGCCTTGGCGTGGAATCGTTTCATTATTTAGTAGAAATAGTTGCGAACGATCTTTGCAAGACTGCACCGAATCTGTCAGGTGCAATTTCATAAAGAAAACGAAACACGTCTTCTGAAATGATGAAATGTTTATTTTGCTCTATAGAAATGCTCGTTCCGGGCTTCTTCTGCATTCATCCAAAGTTGTGGAACCAGGTGAGCAGCCGTCGTTGCCGTACGAAGCTCCGCCGGATGCCATCAGCTGAAAGAAAGTAAATTACAAGCATGTATCATTTTGGTATATTGAGCTAACAGGAGTATTGCGTGTAGAGGCGAAACGTGCGTCAGTGGTGAATGAGCGGCATAACAGATAAATTCACTTTTACGTACACTTCGCAGCAAAGACTCCTCCCAAACAATGCCATAAAATGTGAAGGAAACATCCGATAATCAAGCATCCCTCCTTTCCCAGGCATTATTTCCTGCACTTTAAGAGCACAAATACACGGGTGACTGCGCGTTTCCAAAACAACTTGGCCTCAGTCGTATGCAGGGGTGGCTACACAGGCTCAGCCAGGCCATGTTACACGCTCGCAGATTGCCTCCTAGTCGCACTCAAGACAGATTCATGGATGCAAAGGCTGTATTCAGTCGCTCAGAATACGTAAATGTCAAGTTCTTGAGCTCTTCCGTGTTATCTTTTACGCGTCCTGGCGGCGGAAGCAACGCTCCCGCGTTATCACTCTCGGCAATCGCTCGTCGCGTTTTCGACAGGCGTGAGTACCGAAATAAGGTATATGTTGTTGCAGGGCTATAATATGCGTCACAAACTTCTCCCACTAAATTTCAGCACACGCAAAAAAAACTCACTATGGCCGGCTTGCTGTTTTGCTAACAGCTTCACAAACCCAGGAGCGGCGAGCATGCCTCAAAATATCCCAAAAAGTTACCAAATGAATTACAATACTTTTTCGGGTCAGAGAATGCGTCACGAACTTCTACCGCTAAGATTCAGTACACGCGAAACTAACTGCGGCACAGAGCCGAGCTGCTTTTCACTAACTGCGCCACTACGCCGAGCGCGGCCACTGTTCTTGAAAAGTACTTCAAAAAGTAGCGAAATTAGTTACAATAATGTCTGGGGTCAGAGAAGGCGCCAAAACTTGTCCCGGTAAAATTCAGTACACGCGAAACTGCGTCACACGGCCAAGGTGCTTTTCGTCACAAAGCCAGGTGCGGCGAGCGTGCCCAAAAACTACCGAAATAGGTTATAATTATGCTTGCGCTCATAGAAAGCGTTGCAAACGTGTCCCAGTACGAATAATTAACTCAATTTAACTAGGCTTGGACGGCGGAGCTGTTTTGCGATAACTGCGTCACTATATAGGTTCAGTTTTGTGCAGTATTATAAGCCTAAATGTGCTTGAAGTGCGTCGTAGACTGTAAAACAAAATTCCTCACCCTGCTGTAGTCCAGTAGTGCAGCTGTGCCCTGTCGAAATGCAGACGGAACACAAAAGAACGGTGGGAGCCCCAAAAAAACGGGCTACATCCAAAAGAGCCGGGTGGCCGAGCACACGAGCTTCTCATGCGCAGCCGGCCTCGCTCACTCCTGTGGCTTGTCTGGCGCATGACGTAGACATGCGCGTCTGGCGAGTCGCTAGCTTGTTGCTAGGCAACGCAAGAAAAATAAGTCGCAAAGTGTACGTTCATTTACACGCAATACGTTTTTAGTTTTAGTGGGAAAGAATACAAGAATAAACCGTTGTCTGTAAGTGTATTTCACATTCCTTTTTTCTAATGCTCGTGTCAACTAACGGATGGAGTTGAAACTATGTGTGACGTGTCCCCTCTTGTTGAAATTTTTTCTCTATGGCTCGACTGCGGGTGGCAGAGAAGCATGCGTATGGTTTAAACATCGCTATTCAGGGGAAACGCTTACCGCTATTGGAGCCAAATTTTAGACGTTGAAGGCAACCTCTTATCGCCCATAACCACTGCAGCCACTCTAGGAACCTTTGCAGTCTTCTCACAAATATTTCGTCATTGTATGACTAACGAGGAAATCAGGGCAGTCTTCGTGAGAAACTTTGGCAGGAGCGAAAGATTCTTAGCTCAATATCTCCAACGCAAAGACTTTAAATAGAACAAACGCTACGTTGAAAGTCATTTCTGGAAAGTATGCGCTTTTGACAGTCGAAAAAACCACATCGTCCGCCGACCCTCATTTGTAAGGAAAGTCGCATTACGTGAACGTCACCGTGTGCGTGCGATGTTGTGATACGTGCAGTGACCCAATTTGCAAAAAAAAAAAAAAAAAATCACGCAGAAACTTCTCTAGGAGTTGTCGTGGTATGCGTAAGCGTTGTACCTCTTGCTGATCTCTATGCAGCCTGGTGTCATTACCACCATTGCGAAACTTGATCCTGCCAGTATAAAGCTTATGCACTCTTATGAGTTATCAACTTTATCGGACTACATCCGACCCTTATAAGCCCGCACCTGCCCATACCAACCTTATCGGGCATGATCCCACCCTTATCAACCTTATAGGACTTGATCCGAACGTTATCCACCGTTATCCGTGCTTAATAGCATTATCGGAATTAATCCGAACATTTAAACCCTAATCGCTTTTTAGCACCTTATCCATCCGCGTCGAACCACTATCGACCGTGATGAGACCCTTATAGCCCCTCATCACTCCTTATCACCCTTATCAAGTGATTGACTGCTTATCTGTCTGTGTTGGACGACATGACGTGCATGAACCCTCATAGATCGGTGGAATTTTTGTCGGTGAAGGAACACCCAGCGTAAGGCACATCCGGCGACCACCGAATCGCAACGGGGATGTGGCGTGTTTGACAACAAATATTCGCAAATGCGGAGTTTTTCTTATGTGTACGATGTACCAAGTCGGCTCTGCATGTGGTTCTAGAGATGCATGGTTCTAGAAATGGAGCGTAACCTGCGTTCCACGTCCTTTGGCTCACTTAAGGAGTCACTGCCACTTTGACACCTCTGGTATTTAATTATTTAGAGCGCACTTTAGACGGAAGTTTCTGGTGGCAAGTTCCGCAATTAAGGCACCTCTATTTTAATTGGAATCTCTTATATTGTTTAAGAGGCACGCTTACGTCTGCGTACGTTTATTTTATTGCTTAGGTATTGCGGTTTTCGAAAGCTGCCTAATACTTTTGTGACGTCCCATTGACTGGTAATCCTTCGGATGGCATGTTGCCGCCGTCGAAAGGAGGTTGAATCTGTTCAAGCTCCTGCGTTGTTTCTCCAAACACATTCTGCTGTTATTGTTTATTAACTTATAGCCATTTTCTTCTTGTGCATTATTTCTGCATCATCTACCGCGTGTTGGACGTTTCAACGTTAAACTCGAGGAGAGAAATGCACTGAAGTACTAAAGCGCCAAACAGACGACATAAGAAGAGACACGGACGAGCGCATATTTAAGCGTTCGTCCATATCTCTTCTTGTGTCGTCTGTTTGGCGCTTTAGTACTTCAGTAACATGTACCAACTAGCCCAACAAAAGTCCTGAGAGAAATGAACGGCGGCAAAGCCCTCAGTGGGCACATCTGTCGGCTGTGCTGACCGACCGCTATTGCTGGCTACCTCACTTGTATCGCGCTGTGTGTATGCCATTCGCTTCGAAGCCTGCGCGCCACACGCGTTTAGTGCTAGGATCTGTGCATGGGTAAAATTTAGAAGCCCCAAATTCTGCTCTTAGTACATGGATGGGCTTCATGAATGTCCCATTTCTGAGAGTCCCAGGCAAAATCAGCGAAAGCAAGTTACTCCCTATGCTGCAGTGAACACTTTCCGCGTCATCATGCTTTGAGTTGCTCTGTTCACAGACGGCCTACTTCTCACACAGGTTCAGCCTCATGTGCACGGTTTCCCTTTAGTCTGAGTGTGTGTGTTAAACAAAAGCTGGCGAAGCGCAAATGAGGTTTTCACTGCTTTCCGTGAGTTTCGGTTTTCTACTTGGCTAGTACTCCTTTACAGTGAGGGACACATCTTACTTCATGAAACACAAGCGGCCCCAAAACATTTGAGCATGCGGCGATTTCCGTGATTACTGTATGTTTGAGCTGCAGTGTTGCAAAGTCAGGACATATGGCAATAAGTGCACCTACTGGTCATGAGTCAATGATCTAAATTTAACATCCTAATGTGTTTCGACAAGCAGAAATTTGGGTACATTGTTTCTGATTCGTGACCACAGGCAGCGCAAGGACCCATGGGCAAGAAAAACAAAATGACAAAACTTTGCTGCGTAGACCATAAATGTTATCGCTTGGCGCAAAACAAGGAAGGACAGAAGGGAACAAGGGGATTAAGGCGCTCCCCTTGTTCTCTTCTGTCCTTCGTTGTTTGCGCCAAGCGACCATATTTGTGGTCTACTCAGCAATATGAACCTATTAGCCCAGCAATATGTACTTCTGGAGAAATGCTTTGTCCTCAAACGTTTTTTTTTTATTTCGATAACAATTTTATGGACACTGCAGCCGTATTTCTGGCGTCGCCATAGGCGTCGGCGTCCCGGTGAGGTTCTGTATGAGTGAAAGCCTGTTATGGTGAGCCATCGAACGCAGTTGAAACTCGCGTGCGCGACTGAGGAACCGGGCCCAGACCTGTGCGCGCATGACACCGTGCTTGGTAATTTAAGTAAATACGTTGGCGGGCTAGGTGGCTTGAATCAACGATAGAATGTGTAAGCGCGACTGAACAAAGACGTAGAAAGATGCAGACAACCAAAACAGCGCTGCTTTCGTGTGTCTGTTTCTTTCTACGTCCTCGTTGAGTCACGCTTACGTATTGTATCGTTGTTAATTTAGTTAGTAAGCGAATGTTTACAAGTTTATACGGCCGATAAAGCTACTATCCTTACTTCATGCAGCTTTCTACTAATTTGCTATTGCAATCAGTGCTTCGCCTTTCGGACGGAACTGCGGATATTTTGGTAATGCGTACGCATTAGTAGTGTAAAAGTGGAAAAAAGTGGATATATATATATATATATATATATATATATATATATATATACCGTATAAACGCGTGTAAGGGCCGCACTTTTTTTTACAAATTCGAGGGCCTATTTTCGGGGTGCGGCCCATACACGCGACATACGAAAAAAAAATTTTTTTTTCAAGTAAAAACAGACCAATAAGTGAATGCGCGTTTATTTACAATAATCCTCATCAATCATCACTATTTACAATCAGTCATCATCACTCGCGGAGTCCTCAGACTCCGAGCTGGTGCTGCATTCTTCTGGCTCATCACCCCACAAGTCGTCGTCTTCAGTTCCGTCCAAATCGTTGGAAATCCCGGTCACTTTGAAGCTGCGGGATACAATGTCCGTAGACACCGAATTCCACGCGGTCAAAATCCAGCCCAGCACAGTCGCGAGCGGTGCCCTCTTGAGCCGCCCGGTCGGAGTCTCATCGTGATCGCCGTTTGCAATCCATTCCGAGTATTGCCTCCGGAACTCAACCTTAAAAGGCCGGTTAATGCTCACGTCCAGTGGTTGCAGCACGCCGGTGAGGCCGCCCGGAATAACGGCCATGTCTGTGCGGATACTGCCCAGTTGTTTTTTGACTCTATCCGTCAAATGACCGCGGAAGCTATCCAAGACGAGCAGCGATCGTTTGGCCAACATCGCGCCTGGGCGATTCTGCCAAACGCTCTTGATCCAATCGAGGACGAGCTCATCATCCATCCAGCCCTTTTCTTGGGCTCGAACTACAATTCCCTTGGGGAAAGCCTCATTCGGAATCCTCTTCCTTTTCAAAATCACATACGGGGGCAGCTTCCGCCCGTCTGCAGTGACGCACAGCATAACTGTGCACCGTTGGCGCTCCGCGCCAGTTGTCCGCACAGAAACGCTCTTCTTTCCTTTAAGCTCAACTGTGCAGTTCTCAGGACAGTCGAACCACACGGGGGTCTGGTCGGCGTTTGCTATTTCCGACAACATGTAGTTGTGCTCATGGCGCATCCCGATCACGTACCTTTGAAAGTTCAGCACCTTGTCGGTGTAGTCGGGGGGCAGCCTCTGGCACAGCGTGGTCCTTCGCCGAAAGGATAGGCCCTTCCTCTTTAAAAATCTCCGCAACCAGCCGACGCTACCTTTGAACTCCTCGCGGGGTATGCTTCTCGCACGCGCCAAAGCTTGCGTCTTCACGCGCAGCATGTCCGTCGTCAGAGCATATTCATTGTTCCGCACTTCCATTGCGTAGCGGAACAGCTCTTCTTCGAGCTCAGGATATTTGCATGGCTTGCCTCGAAAAGCACGCCTTTTGGAGCTGGTGGTCTTCAACGCATCCTTCTGGTTGCACCACCTTCGGACGCACTTCTCGTCCACGTCAAATTTTCTACCCGCCGCACGCTTGCCATGGTCGAGGGCAAACTCCACTACCTTCAATTTAAAGCCTGCCGTGTAGCTATTGATATGTTTGCCCATCGTGCTAGAATGGCAACGCTCGATGGCAATTCGTGAAAAATAAAGCAGAGCACACACGAGAGCCGCAACAACAGCGTGCGCCCACGCCAACAACGCTGCTACAACTCGCGTGCCTTCGACAGTCGCAAAACAAAGCCGGGGTGGCCAGCATGGTGGCCAGGGCTGATGATACCGATGACGATATGGATTGCGGAAGCTCGCGGCAGAAAGAAAATATGATGATGATGATGACCCGCGACATCGGCGCCATCCGTGGGCGGCATCTGGAAGCTTCCGTGCGCGCGCATTTTGAAGGCTAATCACACGTGGGTCGTGGAAAGTTCGGGGTGCGGCCCTTACACGGATATTTTTTTTTTTAAATATTTGCTTCGGGAAGTTGGGGGTGCGGCCCATACACGGGTGCGGCCCTTACACGCGTTCATACGGTATATATATATAGATGTATATATATATGTGAAGTGCGACTGCCGGTGTTATCCGAACCATATTGAGTCGCGCTTTTCTGGAAATGATTTAGATTTATCCAGTTTTTCATGGTCACTACAGGCACTGTACTGATTTGTTTCCGACAGGAGTCTGTGTTTGGACTTTTGGTAAATGGTGATGACCTGGTTACGCGTAGTTTGGCTTTCTCGCACTCTTTTTGCGGAATTCGAACATTGCGCTTGTCGGCATGATCACAACACGAGCAGTACCATCGGATCAGCAGTGCAGTAGCGGTGCAGCTCATTAGAGCAGCACGAGGAGGCCGGTACCTAGCAATGGCGGACAGGCTCGCTTAGCCAACCGGAAATGACGCACATGCATATTATGTAGTTTTTTCAGCCTATACCACAGGCCTATTATACAGGTATAACAGGAGTAGGAACAATAAATTAGCATACAGGCAAGTTAACATGAACAGTAGAAAAAGAAACACAACTAGAGCAGTCTATGTATTCGACAAGCTCTCTTCTGCGGCGAATAAAAACTCATTTATTGCCAAGGATCAATAATGAATTCTGGCGTTTTTTTGCGCACCGAGAAAAGCTACTTGAACGTGCACTGTGGCCTATTGCCATAGTGCACTGTTGCCTTGTTTTGGGACTTGAACTTTTGATTCTCTTTGGTAACATACGCAGGTAGTTATACAATCATACAGCATACAGTCATATAGTCACATTTGTTTCTAGCGTACTTTAAAATTTTTTGTCTAGTGATTCAGAAAAAGAGGAGGTTGCATTCGTGTTTTTTTTTGTGCAAGTATGTGTAGTTACAATATTTTGTTCAAAAAAAAAAAAAAAACATTCCAACATTCAGTACAAACACAAACAAACTACAAACAGAAACTTATACGAGTCCCGTGCAACTAAAAACTTTCTATACCCCGATATGTACGAGAGCGATATGTGCAAGCTATGCAAGTCTGTTAGCGCCACCCTTCAACACATGTTGTATACCAAAATAAGATGGCAGTCTCCCCAGAAAATCTACGGGCGCGGTGGTCGGCCGTGCTGCTCAGCTCAGAATTCCAAGACCAACTTTGGGCCGTCCAGCGAGTCAAGGAAGCCGCACGGGAGCAGTAGGTGCCAGTGGCCATCTAGGCGGCCCCAGGCCCGGGCCTCCCAATCGCCGGATTCCAAATAAATTTATCACATCATCACACAACATTCAGTTCTAATAGCCACTATGATTACATTAGGCACACAGATGCTCCAAGTTTATCAGTATAAGAATGAAGCCTTATTTTCTAACTTGCTATGAAGGCACATACCTGCATGAAAGGGAGACAGCACACGAGAGTGAAGAAACAGACCATGTACCCTCCACAGTTGCATTGGGAAACGCCGCCGCTCACAAGGGCATGAAAATCGTGTCAGCTCAGTGGTTTTCTCGCTGAGTAAACAGGGCCATCGGCATGGAATGTGCGATTCGCTGTCTCGTGGGCGGCTTGTGTGGTAGAGCGTCGTCCTTTTGTGCTTGGAGACTCTGGTTCAATGGTAACGTAGGACAAGCAATTTTCCAAGCCAAGTTTTCATTGCAAACCATCCTGGACTTTGTTGGTCATGTCTGCTGGCTGCAGGAGCGGCTGCAGCTTTCTTGCCAAATAGCTCACACTATACAGAAACAACTATGCAGAAACACCACTGGCGTGGACTAAATATTCTTAAGCATACCCCCAAAGTGTAAGTTGGCCCACCCTCAAATTACAGGTTCGCCCGACCCGAACAATTGTGCCTTACAGGCAAGACCTTATTGCAAGAAAAAAGTACGGGGATATATTGCTGCGGTAGCTGCACGATGCAGGACCGCAGGCATTTATTTGGTGTCGTTTTCGCTCTTTTTCCGTTGAATATAGCTCGCGCCATGTCCCCCGAATAATAAAAAAAATATGAGAAGGAAATGTGCATGAGAAGAACAGCTACAGAAGAATAAAATAAGCTGGAATGCACACGGCACGCATTACCAATTTATGACAGACAGCTCCATATCATTGGACAGAAGTATAACATCATTCCATTCTACTGGCACTACCATATGCGGCAGAAAGTTGGAGGCCTATAGGAGGCTTGAGTAGAAGTTAAGGACGACGCAAAGATCGATAGAAAGGAAATTCATAGGCATAACAATAAGTTACAGGAAGATAGCAGTGTGGATTAGAGAACAAGCGGGTGTAGCCTATATTCTAGTTCATATTGGGAGAGGGAAACGGAGCTGGGCAAGTTATGTAATGCGTAGGGCGGGTGAAATGGTGGTGTATTGGAGTTATAGAATGGATGACAACAGACTGGAGACGCAGTCAAGAAAGGGTGAGAATTAGCTGGTGCCATTAAATTATGATGTTTTCAGACATAAAATGGGGTTAGCTGGCACAAGAGAGGAATAGTTAGAGACCGCTGGGAGAGCCCTTCAACGTTCAGGGGACATAAATAAATAAATTATGATGATATGGTGGCTAATTGTGATAGAAGCATTAGATTGGTTCATCTAACGTTTCATAACGGTGAAGTGCTAACCATATTTTAAGCAGCTGCCATAGAATGATCTGGTAAATTTTGTGCTTTAGGTCAACTGAATCCATACAGCCTGCTGTCGCGAAGGCAGATGGACGACAGGGGTCGCTATAAGTGACCTGTAGAATAAGTACAAAAAACATAGCTGCCTATATTAGGCCACACATCTGCGGCTACAAATTTCATAGAGCGTCTTGTCTTTGTGGGTGTTTAGCCTGGACTGAGTTAGCGTTCGCAAAGTGGATTCAAAGCAATCAAGTTCTGAAGCAGTGTGCATTGCTGTCGAAATACGTGTGTGCAAGGTGCAACGTGTTTATCCAACTGTAACTGTAACATCAATGCATTTCACCACACGGGTTCAGAACGTATTTTTCAAACATGATTCTAAGCACAAGTTTCTAGCAAAAGGCCATGCTTTGAGCACTGTCTTGGCTTACATTTCGCTGTTGCAACATTTCAAATAGTGAATATAATTCAAAAATTGTATAATAAAATATGGTTAATTATTAAATATAGTGCCACACAACATCGCAGTTTGTCAATCGTGCTTGGTTATACTATAAATGAATTTGCACCAAAGCCTTATCTCTCAGAATGAACATTAACTGTGGTCACTTGCTTGTCTCGTCGACTTTAAATATCTTTGTGGATGTACCTATAAGAGAATCTTGTACGTTAAGATAAACGACACTTAGTATGATGTATCGAAAATACACCTACTGATGCACGTCTTACCGAGTGTATCATTATAGAGATACAAAATACTCAAACAATATGTTAAGATAGTATCTAAGATCCATCTATCTTCAATGCTGCCCTGCCCTGTAATAAGTAGCCTGTGATGCAAAGCATGTATTCATCCCATCCGATTTTTGTTTCATGTCTGAAGCCAAGTTACACTAGAGTGTACTTCAAGCTGGGGACAATATATGATTGTGTGATTATGAGAGGCGTTCTTGAGAAATGTAAGGTTTATAGCGTAGTAATAAGTGAAAGGCCACAATTAAGGCAAGAAACGTAAGGCACAAGATTTTAGTGACAATGCTCCTTGCAATTTTGCATTTGTTATGCTACTTACAAGCTAATATCGTGGATTTATTTTCGTTGTTTATTTGCACAACTGAGGGGAGCGGGTTAAGAATCAAACAATAATTTTTGACATCATAATACCGAAAACACGTTCAGGTGAATGGTAAGCAGGAGTAGTTTGTACTGGATTATAATTAAAAACAGTACAATAAACAGTGAATGAAAAATACTCAAGAACAACAATAACACGATGCTGACTATCAACCGAACTAATTCATTTGCGTCACTGCCCGCTTTTATAGCAGACACGCATCTTCATGGGGCACATATGTTGCCAGACAAAAAGAAGCAATACAAGAAAAAGAATGTAAAGGAATAAAATGATTGCGCAAAAAAGAAATAGTGCTTCACAGCTATCTTCTTTTCAGCAGAACAATTTCGATGTCAGTTAGGGCAACGGACAACTGTATTACGTAAGTTACCTCGTTCCCTTTTACGAAAAACGCTTAGGTAATTTCTCTCGCCACCAGATGACGGTACCGGTACAGTACCTGCATCTTCTTAATCAGTGGCTGGCAATTAAAGGTGCGAGAGTTTTCCGCCAAATGATTGTGCGCCTTTGACATTGTACTGTGTGTCCTAAGACTTCCTTCTTCATAACATCTCCCGTACTTCCAGATGTCAATACGGCTGCAGGAGAGCGGAACTTCGTAGATGACGGTGCATATGCCTGTAACAAACGCCAGGGCATTGTTCGTCGTGCCATATCTTCATGACGTGCTTTCACTCTTAAAATGCCCCTTTCAAGTTGTGCAAATGGCGACTCAAGTCGTTCCAGGCTCAGAACATCAAGTACACGAGGTGTCTTGCCGCAACCTTCTTTAAACGATAGAAAAGAGGCCAGGAACGCACGGCGACACCGGCTTCCTTTTACTTGTGGTAACGATAGTATTGGACTAAGTACTTAGGCATCCCACTTTCAGCTCATCCACTTCAACTTCTACTTGAACTCCCTGTATAACTGCCTCTCCAAGCTTGCATCTATAAATAACATCCTTGCGTGAACTGTATGATAACGGACCATAAACTGGTCTTACAAAGAGCAAGCAGCCTTAACAAGTGACTCCTGAATTACCGTTTAGCACACACTAAGCTCGTTAAAGCCGGTGTTTCGAAGTCGTTAGTGATAACCACTTTGACATTATATTCTGTTCACCAGTGGCAATGAAGTGTCGTCCAGCAGCTCACCAATGCCAAGGAATCCAGGTATGCACAGTGGCCAATAGGTACAAATTATATATGCCTTTAAAATTGTTGAAAGTGGATCGTGCCAATATTCAGCCAAACACTAGGGTTTCCACGCGTAAAAAGAAGGCAGTGATGCCTTACGTTCACGGCCTCTCCACTCATTCGAAAATGCTCGTGTCTTGGTGCTGAATGCATTCGATATTATCAGAATGGAGCACATTGTATTGTATTTGCGCAGAGATTGACAAGAGCACCCACACTTAAAGTACCTCACAGAGAGATTTTTTGCCTACTTTCCGGTATTTGGCTTGGCTGCCTGGCTATTAGGTTGATCGCAATCTCGCTGGATTAATTTGTGAATATAAATCAAAAGGTTATATGACGGTACCCGCTAAGTGGAGTATATAACCCTTGTATGCTGACCAAGTATGCCCATTCATGTTGTGTGTAACCAAAAAATTACTTCCTTGATAAAACCTGAAGAAATAAACGCTGCTCAGAGGCATCTCTAGAAAACGCCAACAGCTTTCTATAATGGTGAATTTGTTTCAACAGAATGTTTGATTCAGTTTATATTTTTTTATGTAGCTACTCATTTTGTGCGCTGGGTTGAGCTAGTTCCTGGCAAATCCTCCAGAATGAGCACAGCACGCTACGATTCCTTCGTGAAAGTCGTACCATGAAAGCAAATTAAACCAGCCGTTGTAAGGCGCTAAATAAGGAACGCCAGTCACCAAAGCTTGCCTTCACATAGATTCCAACCTGTGTGCTAGATATGAATAAATGTTTAAATTGCCGGTCACATTATAATGTGGAAGATACACAACAGAGACCTCATATCCCTTTTAACTAGTTTCAGTGCATTTTTTTTCACCTTTTTTCCGTACACATGTGACTATATCTATGACTTCCTCACCTGGGCTCCTAGACTAGTTTGGGAAGTCTATTTGCTCGGCGTAAGAGCGGTGAGGATGACGGCACGACGCGAGTCAGATGACGAAATCGAAATGAAGAAAGTGGAACTACCATGATGGCATCACCACCACGAGCACACACCAAGTGACCCGAACCGGTAGACAACGTGGATTATTAGGCAGGTCTAAGATGCTAGATAGGCAGACATATAAAAGTCGCTGAAGTACGCGAATAATGCTATTCGCATTAATACTTGCTGCACACGAGCACTCGTCGCTCCCTTTCATCCCAGTGCACAGATTTATGTCCTACAACTCAACCTTCGCAAAACTGTCACAACTTTACCTTCGCCCATTCCAAGGGTTATCCTAACCAGAAAATGGAAGTAAAATACTTAACCGAATGAGAAAGAAAAGCATGTCCCAAAAAGAGGAGGCAGCGTCAGTGCAACACCGGAGGATGCAATGGCGTCGTCGACGTGTACAAGCTGCAAGTCCAAACGAGAGCTCTCTGGCTCCAATTCCGCAGGTCTAGCAGAAGGTAGTTGAATCGGTATCAATAGATCTCTTCGAACCGTTGCTTCAAGCGAGCCGCGCGCTCCTGGAATCGAATGTATAGGCACGCTTGCCGGGGTGCACAGGGGCTTAGATTTTCAGCGCGAGTAAGGACAGTGCACTAAAATATCACCATCGGACTCTCTCATCGAAGCCATGGTGCGACATATAATCGACGCCCTGCAGCTGCAACTGCCCGGTATAAATACGTAAGTTGCGCTAACAGCGGCAAAAATTATGAAAGCTATAGACAGTGTTCTAGCTACACTGCACTAATTTCTACCTCTGCCCCCGAAGATGGCTGTGCTTCGCTGTCCTGTGAAGTGTGCGTGTACTCGTTGCACAGAAACAGTATGCTGTGGAGCCCTCGTCATCATCATATACAGCATACCACTACCTTCCTTCCTATTCACGTCCTTTCTCTGCTATTCCCCCAACCCTTTACCTCAGTATAGAGAAGCAGGCTAGAGGCACCATCTTTCTGCCATTAAAAATGATATCGCTCTCTCTCCTTAGTAAGCCGCGGTGATTTTGACGTCACCGCTTTTGTCACTCCGGACTGTTTGGTCCAAGGTTTACGACGCCATAAAGCAGTGTTCAAGCCTGCTATCTAGGAGGCGCTGGCTTAGCCCAGTGGGCGAGACACTCGGCCCCTTAGCGTGGGGTCGGAGGCTCGTAGCCCTCTACCGCAAATAGTTTTCCTTTCGAATTTATTCCGTTTTTTTAAATATAATTTCTTTATAGCGATTAGGGAAGCGTAGTTAAAACGGAGTCCAGAGTTTCCGCGGACAAGGAACGCGCGGATAGCAAAGGCTTCTGAGAGCGAGCGTGACGTGGCGTTGCGGCTATGCCGTCTCTCCTCACGCAACACCTGGCGCGCTAGCGCGGCAGCAAATGTTCCCCTTTGCCCACTAACTCCGTAGAGGCGTGGTCGTGACGCGGCATCTCAACCAGTATAAATTTTGGTGCCGTTTTACGCTTGTCCAGATGAGAAACGCCGGCTTTTTCGCTGAAAGGGCCATCGGATGCTTTCATATTAAAATACACCAGCGCAGTGATGTTTCTTACTTTTGGAAACCTGGCCTCTGAGCTTCGTGTGTCATGAAACTGCTGTAATGCGGACACTGTCTCGCGACCAGTGCAACTCCAAAATCCACCTGCAGGGCCTTTATTTCGTCAGCTGTTAGGCAGCACCAAACGCAGTATTGAATATCAATTCTCAGCGTTTGTTGGCGCCGGCGGGCCCCGTTTCGTGTGTCGGAGGAGACGCGTGGACTGTTCAGTAAATTTATATGAAGCCGAGAGTTGGAGCACTGGCTAAGTGACACCCGTTCTGTAGTGGATTTCAATGAACTTCTTTGCTGCGAACTAGGATCACTGGGTATGTGCCAGTATGCGTGTGCCGCTATTTAATGAACGCCTTTTACGACAACTTAGGTAGCTAAGTATGAACTACCGGGAAATTGCTTCTTCACATTGAAGAAAAAAATCAGCAGAACCCATCTCACGATGGTAATCCATTTATCATTAAAGCATTAAAGCAACATAGCGACACAACGTATTGCCGCCGTCAATACAAATTATGTACAAGGCGCATTCAAGCAGCAGTGCTTTGAAGCCTACATGTGGACTACGAAATGCCTGGCACGCGGGTAATTTCGACCGTTCACAAACGTGTTATGTGGCAGCTGGGCTTCTCTTGCACTTCTTTCTGGATAGGCTGCGCCATCTAGGGGAGCTGACGAGAAGAGTGCGCGTGACTTTTGAGACAAGAAGCATGGCACGCCGTTGCGTGCGAAGACTGAGAATTGTTTTCTCCCTTAGTGCACAGGCAGATGCACATACCCAAATTGACTCTTGAACAAGAGTAGCGATGGTGAGCGAAATTGAAGCCACGTTAGAAGGGTGCCTCAGTTACAGTAACCTAACGTTTTAGCAGGCTGCGCCACAAATGCACTGGGTATGTGGAACTTTTCAAAGAGTGCTCTCATGACAACGGCTTAGCGATCTGCGCCACGAATGCACTCGGTATGTTCCAACCTTCACAGAAGCTAACTTGAAGAGTGAGTATGTGCCATAGGTTGTCCCGCAAGCGAGGCAACAATTATGTGCGTTCATAGCCACCGGCATGCCATGCTTCTCCTGTCAGAGGCCGCACGCGGACCTCTCGGCAGCGCCACCAGATGGCTCGGTAGCTCCAGAATGAAGCGCGAGAGCGGAACCTGGATCGCGCGTGACGCGTTTCTAAGCATTTGCACGCACCCGCGTTCCATGCATTTCTGAAGCCACGCAGATGCTTCTCGGCGGCGCCGATAGATTGCTCCCAGTGTTCTCAGGGAAGCCTGAAGGCGGAGTGCCGCCTACAGTACAAATAGCATAGATGTTTCAACGGTGGCAATAAGTTCTGTCGTTATATTGATTCAATGCTAAACACATACCAACGACAGTCATCGTCGCAGGGGATCTGCCGAATTTTTGCACCTTGATCGGTAGCGTTGTTCAGAAAGCTTCCACCTTTCCACACTTTCTTTGTGTGCTTAGAAGATGGGGTAGTTCTTGGTGTCCTTCATGGAGCGAAGCAAGAATGACCCGTGCTTGAGTACCCGTGCAGTATGCAAGCCTGCAGATCTTGGTCTCTTCAGAAGCCGTGCTAATACCCGATGCGAACGCATAGTCCTCCAATTAGAGTAGCCATACTGGCCACTGTGGTCGTCGAATGTGAAGGGTGGCGGAGAGCGCAAAGTGGCGCTGTTGATTACCGATGCAGTTGTGGTAGCTTGCTCGGTGTTGGGCATTCTGACTCCATGAGAAGGTGTTGTTTGAAGCGTGGCTTAACTACAGGGAGCTCGCCAGCAAAAAGAGACTGCCCCACGCCGTTGCTGTGACTCGAAGAAGCCGGCCTTTTTTGTGCACGTCTATGCACAGAATGTTTCGTAAGCAAGTGCGCGGAATATAAACGGGAACATTTGAGCAAAAGTGATCTAATCTCTCAAGATTATCTTGTAAGTCGTCAAGTGTGCTGCCATATCCTGCAGTTACGGCGAGGCATAGCACGGAACCTTTTCTATGTAGCAGTGATCGACGACGTCTTTGTGCATTCTTTGCACAAAGGCGTTGTTTGCCCATTCCTGAATCTCACATGACGAGATATATTTGCTTTTAAAGTAAGAGAAGTGGAGAAGTATTGCATCTAAACATGGTAGTAAAGAAATGACCCCGGAAGTGCCACCTCTCTGCGATGAAGGTTATCGTCGAATAAACCGGTTTAGCACCGCAAGTTATGGTTGTGTTAAGCATTCTTAGATTCTTAGGGTACTTCAAGCACTTTCTGTGGGCTAAATGCGCATCCGTCCGTCCGTCCGTCTGTCCGTCTGTCTGTCTGTCTGTCTGTCTGTCTGCCTGTCTGTCTGTCTGTCTGTCTGTCTGTCTGTCTGTCTGTCTGTCTGTCTGTCTGTCTGTCTGTCCGTCTGTCCGTTTGTCCGTCTGTCCGTCTGTCCGTCTGTCTGTCTGTCTGTCTGTCTGTCTGTCTGTCTGTCTGTCTGTCTGTCTGTCTGTCTGTCCGTCCGTCCGTCCGTCCGTCCGTCCGTCCGTCCGTCCGTCCGTCCGTCCGTCCGTCTGTCTGTCTGTCTGTCTGTCTGTCTGTCTGTCTGTCTGTCTGTCTGTCTGTCTGTCTGTCTGTCTGTCTGTCTGTCTGTCTGTCTGTCTGTCTAAGCGTATTCCCGCAAACCATGGTACCTGGGCAGTCCATACGAGTATGGATAGTGCGTCGGGATTAGAGCACTGCACGGGCTTGGGACTAACCGAAAACCCGGGTCCGGCCCGGCTCGTGGGCTGGGCCAGACTGAGTAAAGTAGCTTTCATTGCGGGCCAGGGCCTGAAGTTTCGGTCTTTGAGTGGGACCCGGTTTTGAGGCGGTGGGCTCGGGTCGGGCCTTGATTGTTCTTTCGTACACTCTTAACCTGGTTCCACATAGGCAGTGCATACATTCTATATATATTTTCTGGAAGAACTGTTGTTTTAAGTTTTTATCTGGAACACTGGATTTGTTATGCTTGCTGCTGCTTCATTTACGTGGAACGGACGATAAGCAAATGAATCAGCTGCTCCTTCCAGTAACATTTATTTTCATGCGTCTGCGAAAACGTTCCAGTAAAGCATCTCACTATTTCGTTCTCTACTTTTATTTGCGTTCAATATTATACTATATTCAAAGTGTTATTTTGTAAACCCAGCAAAGTGGTGATGACATAATAACTATATTTGTTATTTTTCGTCGCAAAAGCAATGACAGGCTTCCTAAGCGAGGAACGTTCATGAAAACTGGCGCTGTTCACAAGAACAAAAATTCTGCATGGAGTTTAATTATTTAGATTCATCAGAGAAACATACTGTAAAGTGGCTCGTTTCACGCGGATTGATGTCAGTAGACCTATCGCCGTGGAACAATCCCGAAGGTTGTGCAATACCGGGCCGACCCGCGGCGAAGGTGAAGCAGAGAAGGCATTCTGTAAGAGTCCACGTAGTGGGCATGTCCATTTCGTCTGCTGTTGAAGTTCTTAGTGGCAAGGCTGGGGTGCGCGTCCGCATCAGCAAGTCTCCACAGCCAATCAGCACTTCAGCAGCAAACGAAATGGACATGTCCACTAGGCGGACTCCTACAGAATACCTCCGCAGGCTTCAAGGCCCTGAAAGCAAGAATTGCCAACATTCCAAACAGATTTTTGCAGATTGATGTAAACACTGCTGAAACATGCAGCGAGAAACTTACGAAGAGGAGGCTTATGGACGATTTTGAAGAGTGACATGACGTTAGACAGCCACAAGAACGACGTGATGAACTGGACAGCTATGTCCATGGCGCGGATGCTTGCAAAAATATTGGAAAGCTGCTCCACTGACCAAACTATAAGGAAGACGAGTTCTCCCGCCTTACTCCCCTTGCAAGCCAGATTCTGCGCGTCCCTGCGACTAGCGCAAGTAGCGAGAGAAACTGTAGCGCGGCAGAACGTGATGCGCGATCGCAGGACGTATTTAAAGACAGAGTCATTTGACAATTCGCTTTTTCTGCACAAAAAACATGTACGCGTAGGCAGGAAACTGAATTATGCTGCGAAAGACATATGGATTAAATATTTGCTGCGACATGACATAACAATAAACGTATACATTTTTGTTGTTTTTTGCTCTCCATTACGTCTTCCGATTAATAAACGCTGTGCACGAAGTCTTCGTTAACTAGAAGAGAGGGCAAGAATATTTTAATCGCGAGGAAAAAATACATGCGCTTCGATAAAAAGAAAGTTCGAGAAACAAGAGTCTGCGTTAAACGTCGCTTCTTTATATATAAGTTCGACTGTATTTACGATAATGGCTATGGTGTTGGGCTGCTGAGCACGAGGTCACTGGATCGAATCCCGGCCACGGCGGCCGCATTTCCATGGGGGTGAAATGGGAAAACACCCCTGTACGTAGATTTAGGTGCACGCTAAAGAACCCCAGGTGGTCGAAATTTTCGGAGTCCTCCACTACGGCGTGCCTCATAATCAGAAAGTGGTTTTGGCACGTAAAACCCCATAATTTTGTATGTACGACAAAGTCAATACATTTGGCTTTCATCCTGTGTTTCTCTTGCTATCGCAATCTGCTACTAAAGTGAGGACAGGTGCCAGAAACCATTCTGCCTCAATAAACGCTCCTTGTGCGTGCACTTCTAGTCAAATTTTTCCACCCTAACGACGTTTTGCAAAATTAATGAAGGGGAAAATACTTGTAAGCGAAGCATGGGCGAACAAAACATGGATTGTAGCGTTTTCAAACACCTTGCTCTCGACTGCACGTTCGGGCCTATGTCGGGTCTGATTTGTGGTCGGACCAGGCAGGGAGGGTAGGTGAATTTTTTTTTCCGGGCTGGGACAGGGCCCGGGTCTCGCTTTAAGTCACGAGGCCGGGTTCGGGCGAGTAAACCTTTACAATCGCCAGGCCCATGCCGGGCACGGATGGAGAATCACGGCCTGTGCAGTGTTCTAGTCGAGATGATAGGCTAAGGGAATAGGGTTCCAAACCAACCGTTACATCAACTTGGGTATGGAAATGTGTACCTATGTGTAGATCATTCTACCTATATGTGCTGTCTCTTCAACGAACCTCTTTGACGCCATCACGAGTCACTTGGAATGCCGGACCGGGTCTGTGACCTGGGCATCTGACCTGAGCATGCACTGCTCTTCAAGGAATCTTTTGCGCGTTTACTTGAAGCATTGTGTATTTTTCACTCTGTCTGTACTGCTCTTTAGTGAACCCATCTCCTCACCCTTTCGGCATTGCCGGCGGCTGCCCCCTGACGCAGAGCGTTGCCATTCATGGCATCGCTCTACGTGGCGTGGCGCGCGTCTGCGTTATGCCGGGTTATTCACACTTTGCAGATACGATGGCGCCGCCATGCGGATTTTCTCTGTAGCCGTACAACAGTGATGAGTTCCCAGTTCATGCAGTTCTCGCAGCGTTCCAGCGCTTCTTCCTCGGCGTTGGCGACAAACGATCGACGGACGAAAAATAACCACACGCTCGGGTGCTAAAACGCGATAATCGTTGGATATCGGTGAAGATAGGCCTGCACAATTTTTGCCAAGGTTAAGCTGTAGGATATAAGGAAGCACACTCAGAAGGGGAGCGACAAATGGTCATGTGAAACGAGCGTAAATCCGATTAGCATTCTTCGTACACTTCAGCGATTTCTATATATCTATCCGTCCAGCATCTTAGACCTACGTAATGGCCCAAGTTGTCTACCAGCTTGAGCCACTTGGTGTGAGGCCTTGTTCGTGATGCCATCATGGTAGTTCCATTTTCTTCAGCTCAGTTCCCTCATATGACTCGCATGATGCCGTCAGCGTCACGCCTCTAACGCCTAGCATACAGACTTCCCAATCTAGGCTAGGAGCACAGGTGGGGAAGTTCATTTGCTCGCATTTCATTTGCCTTTCCTCGGCAACCAGAGCACCATATTTGATTTTTTTTTTGCTTTCAAGATGTATCTTTAAAATCTAGCGACTATATAAAACGAATTTTTCATTTCGGCCGCCAATTTTTTAATGAAAATGACGAAATTGCAAATTGTAAGAAAACTGAACTATTCACACGTTTTATTTATCCTTTTTCCGGTGACTGCCTTTCAGCTGCTCACAGATTAATGTTATCCCTCACTGCAAGACGCGTCTGCATGATTTGCAACTTACTCGAATGTTATCGTTGTTTCTATCTGTTGTATAGGTTACCGCGAAACTTTGTGTAATCCGATCGCATGCGCGAAGCAAATAGTGTTGTGTTTTCAGGAGGGTATGTAAGCGCCACCGATTACGCAGGGACATTTTAGGAGTCATCTATGAAAGCCGACACGCTTGACACGCAGACGGAGTTTCGACGATCGCAGACTGTGGTCGCCGCTATCGTTAGGCTTTGAGTGTAACTTCCTTCTTTGGGCTCAGGTTCGCCCCAGAAAAAGTTGTTTCGGGATTCATAGTTTTGTTACTGTATTATTAACTCTTACTACAACGTGGCACTATAATGTTTATAACTCTGTATCTCAGCAATGAAAGAAAAATGATAAAACGATTCTGTAAAATGCGTTTTAAAATGCATTCACGTTTTCAGAGCAACATAGGCTACACCGTTCGCATGTGTGGGGTGGCCAAATCTTCAAGGAATGTTGAAGAAGAATTGCTGCTGGGTGGGGGGCTCAAATACCGGCGAGAACGTGCCGGTGATGCGGTTCTAATCATTCCCCGCAAAGCCTCATCAGCGGGAGCAACGGTAGCAATGGATGGTCGCTTCGTCGGGAAATTTCTTGTTCTTATCCTTTCCTTTGTCGCGTCGGCGTTTTTTTCCACTCGATCATAGTTAGACGCGTAAGCGAAGAAGTTCGTTTGCAGTGCAGCATGCGATTTAAAGGCATTTCACTAAAGTTAGGAATGCCTCTTGCCGCTTATATTGTTTTCCGCTTCTTTACCGCATTGCGCAAGCTAGGCAGCACGACTGTACGAGGGCATTGCGTTGCATGTTAAAGCTACTGAACTTTGCACGAACAGAAATTGTTGGTTTTATGTGGCCCGGTAAATCCTCGCACCAGATGTCGCGCACTTCATGCTTTTACATCTATTTTATGCCTGGCTTCGCACATGTTTAACTGTTGGTAGTTGCTTCATGCATAACCCTTGTTGATTCTTTTGAGCTGCGAGGTTTTCACCCTGCCTCGTTTGTAAAGGGTATAAATCACGCTGTGTCTTATCGGAATGATAACAAGCAAGGGCTTCGTTAACAACTTTATTCTTTTCGCCCGAGGGCATCTTAGATATCGTGTTTTTTGGGGAAATGTGTTTAGAAAATAGGTATTTCAGGGTGAGAATTGCTAATAGTTGCTGAATATGGCATTTTTGTTCTATTTTTCGCTGAAAAGTACGTGTCGCGATTGGGAAGTCATCACACCTCGATGCTGTTTGAGCAGACTTAACACGCCGAGTGATTTGTTTGTTTCACAACGTAGGTCCCTTCTTGCAAGTGAATTTCGTACTCAACTGAATTCTTTCTTATTATGCGCGCGCCTCATAGGACTAAACCCAGCCTTGCCGCCAGCGCTCATCTACTTTGACTGGCGCGGCTCTGTCTTTAAATATATCATGTAGCGCCTCTCTCTAGTAAAATTTAAAACAGAAAGGACTGAAAAGTTAGTCAGACTTTAGCTTTTTTCTTTTTCGAGCGGCTCCCTTGGGGAATTTAGAATTGCAACAATTGCAGCGGGAACGGCAGTTCATCGGCGTATGCAGCAGAATTGCATTGGTGGTACAGCGCTAACACCCGATTTTATTAACCCGCGCGTTTGGCGACTTCGTTGACTACACTCTAAAAACAAAGAAAGTTCTGGGCACTCTCTTTGAGGGAGTATTTGCTTGTCCCATATTTCGCTCTTTTCGAGAGTAGGTGGACCTTCTTTGAGAGAGAGTAGGGCAACTCCTCCTGACAGTTTCGTTACTCCACCGCAAGGGAGTGCTAGTACTCTTCCGCAAAGCTAATACTTCCCCACAGGGAGTGCTAGTACTCTCCCCAAAGGGGTAATAGTACTCCCCCAGACCGAGTGCTTCTACTCCGACCGAGTACTTTTCCTCCAAGCCGAGTGTTTCTACTCCCCCACACAGAGTGCTTGCACTCCTTCAGAACAGAGTGCTAGTACTCTTCCCAATAGTGTGAAAGCACGATGTAGATCCATGGTCACGTTTGAAGGGATTCGCAATAATTACATGTGGGGAATATTTGATTCCTTCATAAGCAGCTTCTGCACTTATGGTTGGTGAATGGGATGTAATCTGTAGTAGCCGAGTTACTCGCATGAAACATTTTCTCTCTTAAAAGGTCAAAATCTTTATGATCAGTAACAAGACTAACTGAATAATAATTTGAGAAACATACTGACAAACACATAAAATCATATTACAATGATGCCCAGAAAATTTAGAACACATATTGTAATAAAACGTAAGTATATTCTCTAAAGTTTCAGGAGTATTACAGTGTAGAAATAGCCTTTAATTTCAATTGGCGCCTTCTTTTCAAAAATAGAGTGTACAATTGAAAGTTAAACATAGAACAAACATGTGCACTCAAAAAGTATTGACATTGTGATCGAATTGAAATATGCGCCGCCATAGTGGCCAGCAAACGCATTTCTGGCACGAAACGCGTGCACTTATATGGCACAGGCTACCACAACATGAGCTGCTCTGCATGGGGCTGGTAATGTAGATAAATTGTGCAAGAAACTTTTTTGTGTGCCATATCCTAAGACCACAGCTCATTTGATAGCGTCCTGTACAGCGTATGGATGTTCCTGACTGAGAGTACAGTGCATTTAGAAATGTGTTGTATATACTGATGTAAGGCTGCAGGTCTAGCTAGCTTTGCTTATATTTCACATAAAGTTATTTATGTATGGGATGCACCCCATTGTTTCTAAGTGTGTCTTGTCATGGTTCTGCAGCAATATCCTGCCTGGTCTCAAACTGGTACAGAGGCGTATTACATTTCCTATTCGGTGGGCCTCCTCACGAAAGTAGTTTCCTGGTGCTGTTGGAATTAATCCAGTGCACTTTCTCACAAATAAACAAAATTAAATTTACAATATTGTCTAGTGTGTAGCAAGTGAGTATAAAACTGCAAGGAACATTGGCATTATTATCTTGCGCATCAAATTTCTTGCCATATATGGTAGCTTTTCATTCCCATTACGGTAAGAATGCTATACTTCTGAGGAGCAGCTTGCATAATTACATGATCAATTATTGTGACTCGCTGAATATGCAATCTAACTGAAGTATAGGATGGCTTCAGATGTGAACCAAAAATCAGATGTGATGAATATGATGCATCAAAGGCGACATAAGCATAAGTGCAGGCAGGGAAGTGTACGAAAAAGACAAATAAAAAAGCAAAACATAAATTGACAGTGGCAGAATCCTGTTTCACATATCCCTTTCATGCACGTGGATTTTGCATGCGACTATTCATACACTTGGACAATGAAGCAACTACCTCAAACCAAAGCTTTTTTCCTACTGGAGTGGTTAAGATGCGCTAAAGTAAGAAAAAACATTGCACTTCGCAGAATCTTCGTCTCAAATCTAGTACATATGTGTCTAGGAAGATTAATAATTCACTTCACTGCGCGCACTATCTTAAGTCCAGAAGAATTATGTCTACAAAAGCCATGAAACTAAGGGGCTTTTGCTTAGCACTATATGTTCACATCCGCCAATTGATGAACAAGTGTTCTACTCAGATGCTCTCAGTTCTTTGCATTGAACGCATCTCCACCTCTACTAGCTCTACTAGCATACTTCGTTGGCAAGTGGATTGGAAAAAACCACAATTTTATTTTTTTAAGTAATTTTCAATTTCAAGTGGCTCTCCGGCTTCTAAAACGTAAAGTGTGCACCACGGTGTACGCAGTTAAAGGCCTTCATTGCTCCGTGCTTTCGCTTTGGGAGGCACAAGCGGTTCTAATGAACTGGTTTCGTGAGCATGCACGTAAACGATAATGACTTCTTAAACATAGGATTCTCTTCCCCCAATGCTTCCCCTTTCTGGAACCTAAAAGGAAGCCATAATTCTAAAATTAGGTGTAAAAAATAGATAAAACGCAAGACATGAAAATCTGCCTGCTTCATGTCTGCATTTACAATACAGAATCACAGTGGTTTCTATTTGCACCCTTGCATTCACATGCTGTTAAATGTAAGCTATTAAAGCTGTTTAATGTAAGTAAGCACCTAACCAAGCATGACGTGTTGCTTTTTACAGTGAACACAGACACTGTGCTCATTGCAAGTATCTATAATGTCACTAAGCAAATGTGCAATTTCATTGTACCATTACATTTTTATCACGTAGATATATGTGTTAAGAGGCAAGACAAAAAGCAGTCACTTCTCACAACTAATCACATTGTTTAAAACATATTTCGAACTTTTTGATGAGACTGAGACTTTCTCCTATGTGTTTGTCTCCGCAGACGATACTTTATTTTAACTTTCGAATCAGACATTACATAAACATACCAGGTTAAGATGACTGCCTAGAGCATGTGACAATTTTCATCTTGGTGTGGCATACTGCATTTCGATTTTGTTGACATTTAGTCAAATGGTACACCCAATATACCCAAATTCTAGTTTTCTCGTCCAACTGCATGGCAATGTATTTTGATTCTTTGGCGTGCGCTCCTCTGCACTACGTGAAGTCGCGCTGGGCCGGCTCTTAGACATCCTTGTGTCCTTGCAGAACTGCCTTGCGTTATATAAAGCGGGTGCCTGAAAAATATCGTGTGCAAAAGTCAACACGAGCACATGGTGCAAACAACATCAAGACAGTCAACGTCATGACACTAAAAGAAAACCTTAGCTCTTAGTCTTACTACTGAAATGCATGCGAAACATCTAAATGACTGCAACAGTCAACTGTTAAACTAACTTTCATTTTTAGATTGAAACAAAAAAGAAATAACGGACAGTTCATCCTCGTTCGGCACCAATGTTAAAATACTCCTGCTAATAAATAGAATATTGGTCATTGTCAGATATCACAGGTCTGTCATTAGTCTGGTGTGTCGCAAACACTACTTGTGACACATCCTAAGCACGTGCCCAGTGTGCCCCCCCTGCACCATGCCTGGTTGTGCCACTGCTGAAGCCATAATTTCAAGATCATATCTGCGAACATGATGCTCAGTAGGGATGAAACGATGGTTCTCCAGTTCAATGGGTATGACTGGATGTGCCTATAAGAAAGGGCAACAAGGCTTGATATGGCAAGCTTGCCCACATTTCAATAATAACAAGAAAGTTCACTGCCCCTGCATCTAAGCTAACTAAAAGGCATGAACTTATTTTTATTTATGGGGTGCGCAATGGAGTTCATTTTGACAAACTCGACTACTGCTGAAGTTTCAAATCTAGCATTTTACATTCTTGGAGGCGTGTAAAAGTTGCAGTTAGACCGCAGTTATTAGTTTATTAGACCAACTCTTTGTTTTGTGTACGACCAACGACTGGTAACACGGAATTAAAGAAAAGTTTTATTTTGATACTTTATTTCTCTACTAAAAATATTAAAGTGATAAACACATTTTGATCTGCCATGTAGCATCAAGATCCACACATTAAGCTTGTAACCCCGAGAGGAAGGGTGATTTAGTTGTTCATATGACATAACTCTGAAACGCCAACTCATATTAGCAAATGCACAGGCATGTCCAAAATAATAAACCTATGCATAGCGCCCCTGCCATTGTAATTGCACACATCAGCCGTTATATTCGATGCCGATGCATAACTCGCTGCTTGACAACTCACCGAGTTCGTAGGCATATGCACCCTTTCATATTCGCACCGTGCTCGAAAACCGCAACAGGAGACATAAAATCAGACATATAATCACACCATTTCTATACAAGAGCAAAAACAGTTCAGCCTTAGGGCTAAACACCACGAGAGCGATTTAGTGCGCGACGGCTTCGAGCGACAAAACGGGCCGTCGCTTGAACAGATTGCTCGGTTTTGGAAATCTAGAAATCGTTGCTCGTCTCCCGGAAGTGCTATGAGCGATTAGCCAATAGCGCCAAGCCGGAACTGGATGTATGTCGCTCAAATACTACCGATTGTCACGCGGAACGAGTAAACGATTGAATTTTTATACGTGCAAGGATAAGAACCTACTGCAAGACCTTCGGAAATATTTTATGCTACTTTTTACAGTAAAATACATCAACTTGAGTTACTAAAGCACGCGTCACGCTAGTTTCAACGCGTGCTTACAGCCCTGATACCGGCAACACCGGGGAGGCGTCGCTAAAAATCGTGACGAGCAAACGCGACAGCCACCTTCGTCGCATCGCTTGTAGATGTCGCGCGCAAGATCGTTTATATATGGGGTTTATACGTTATTCAGCATAAAACATGGATTCCTCCTGCGTTTTGAGTGAGTTCAAAATAGCGCTCCCAATTGACATCTTGCAGCATGCAGCTGAATGCCTGCGGCAAAGTTTCTAACTAGCCCTGGTGCTGCACGTAACTTCCGTGGTCGCAGGTTACCAATGGGCGAAACACCGTCAAGCGCGCGGCTTATTTATAACGAAAGGATGCCGCCAGCAAAATAATGCCTTCTGGTATGTGACTCCTTATTTCTACTGCATTCCATACACAGTAGACTGCCAAACTGAATAAATTCAAACACACAAAACGCACGCTAAGTACGCTCCGCATAGGCTCGGAATCATGGGCTGGTGAACAGACCATTCCCCTCGCCTCACGTCTTATTGAACATACTGTGGTTCTGGCAGCGTTCGCGATTTTCAAAGCTCTTAGGGACAGCGGCAAGTGATAAAATCACATGCAGTTATCTTGACGACTGGCTTTTTCGATTGACGTTGAGAGACACAGCGCGCTTGCCTAGTCCTTTGTCAATCGCGTCAACTAAGTGCCACGGCGACTTCCTGGCGATAGCATGTCATATACGCAGAATGTGCACCTAAGTTAGAATTCACTTACCGTGAAGGATTTGTTACATCGAACGAATGACGAACGACTGTCGTGTTTTCGCGACGACGCGAGATGGCTGGCGCACGATCAACCTTGGATGGCCTTCGTTGCTGCTCGCTGGACGGGTCAGCTTTCTCCAGTGTTGCGTTCTTCCGCGACGTTGAGCGCGCGCGCGGTAGAGCAACTCCGAGTGAAAAAGTAGAGCGCTCGCTACGCGTTCCTTTGAACTGAGGCTGCCTGTTCTCTTAGAAGCAAAACGGTGTGTTCCTTGCTCAGCGTGCGTGAGTGATGCACCGCCATATTCGGGGTTTGCTTCCTACAGTTGAAGAAGATTACGCTACGTTTTGTTCTCGATTGCCGCAAGAGTAGAACGGGCGTTCTACTCTCGCTCTCTAAAGGGGAGAGTGAAAAGCACATTTCACTCTCTCCTTGGTGGCGGAGTGAACAATGCATTTCACTCCACTCGCCATTTTGAGGGAGTGAAACAACGCTTTGAAGAGTAAATCGGCCGCTTCACTCCTGCGATACCCTCTCTAGTTTTTAGCGTGTAGCGTACGCGTTTCCACCAATAAATTCGCATTTACTCTTCTTGAGGCGACTCTGACTGCAGTTATTCGGCAATGTCACATGTATTCATCGGCAGAAAAATCACTACGGCATATGCAGACATCGCATCGTGCGTATTTGTTTGTTATACGTTGCACTAACGACGGGCGCTTATTATTGAGGTACTGAAGCAGCATTACGGCAAGGGCAGAATTAAAAAAAGAACGATCGAGATATCGCATTACTCAACAAAATTTATCGGCTAGTTAACATGAGCGGGACGCACCTCTGTGAGATGCACCTGGCAGGTATGTGGACCATGTTATCCCAAACACCGGTAACATGGTGTTCACCCGCTCCCACAGAGGTCAGCGTCTTCCCTACAGCTGTCACCGCAGAAGAAGCAGTCTGGCACCCGAACAAAGAAGAAATCGCAGCCGCGATCTTCAGCCATCCTTGCTGCAAAGGGTTGTCGTCTGTTACTGCTCCCTCGCGTACTGTTGGAAGCGCCCGCTAGGTGTCTATCAGTGACGCCTCTATAGGCGGTGCAATAGTAGTATAGGCGGCGTCTGAGAGTTTGGCACGAGCAAAAGCTTCCTCTAAGCAGCTATATTTACCGCACCGCTTGAGTCTGTTCGCATGTTCGAAGGCCACGATACATTTACACTATACATGCACAACGTATGCTACGTCGAAGTACGCGCATTAAGAGCGAAAGAACTGAGTACTTCCCACGAGCAGCTGCGGCAACTCGGCCGCTGTATCCATTGATAAATTATTTGCTACTTTGTTCTATTTCTTGTTTTTAGCTTCTTGTTTTTTCTTTATTTTCAGCACACAAGTTATTTTCTTAGCTCTGCGCAATGAAACTTTTTAAATTCTTTTCCTTTTGATGAGATTTATTGACCGGCATACGGTTTTTGCTGCTAATGCGTAAAGCAGGGGATTTCTGCGGATCACCATAAATAAATGTTTCTTTATCTTATCTTGCACTTTAATGGCATCATCAAATCACCTACAGGTAACACATCAAAATCTTGGTTGTGGTCATAATTAAAGAATTCAAAGGAGAATGAAAGAAGAAGAGCGCCAATACGTCGCGTTCGCAGAAGAAGAAGAGGTTTGCCACCGGCTGCTTGCCTGCAACGAGCTCACTGCACTTACACTTTGGAGTATTTTTCGTTGTATCAATTTGGTCTCCCTTATCGACTTCTCAAGGGTGCTGAGGTTTGTCTTAGATCGCCATTAATTTGTGTACACCGGAGGCAAGATGAATCGTGTGCCGCGATGTTGCAATTTCATGTTATTGTTTGGTGGGCAGAATCTGCAATCGGTTGTGGAGTTTCGCCACTTGGGATAGAGTTTAGAAGAGCATTCTAGGATTTTATTATCAGAGTATAATCTTACTTCCGCAGGCTTCAGGCCACTTGCCCCGTTTCAGCGGTGCATGAGCCGCGCTTTGGAAGCAGTGACAGATACTGCGCAGGGCTCCAACCAAGCAGCGCATTTCAGCACGAAGCACTAACGGCGATTGTTACAAAGGCGTCATTGACTCAGCTTGAACGACACTGGCGCAGAAAAGATGCGGACGTCCGGGAGCCGACGATCTCCGGAGGCTGAATACTACGACGGCCGGCACAGACCAGATGCCCGATATGATGAGCTCGCTGGTTCTCAAGGACCTCTCTCGGGCCAGGCCTCTCCAACTGAAGCGACGGGTGTCGGAAGCGTTGGGCCCGCTTTCGGTCACGTCGAGAACTTTTTTACCGAGCCAACTTCGAGGAAAGGCGGTCAGCATGCAAGGTAGGGTCGAATGGCATGCATTTTATGCCTACTGATAAAAAAAATACAATAATACGACCGTAGTTCCGCATTGAGCAGGGTTGTTTAGACAGTGGTTCTCCTGTAATCGTGGAATATTTGGTAATTACTTGTTATACCTAACAAAAGCGCCATAAATGACAGATGGGTTCTCACATATGAGGTTTTCGATGGCTGTCTAAAAATGCGGCAAGCTGGAATGATGATAACCGCTATCCAGAATGACGTTTCAGCATTTTGATTGCTATACAAAATTGAGCGCAACTGCTTATGCGAAAGATCGGTATCCCCACCTTATGCAAGTAAATACGTGACTATTCGCTTAAATATAGATATTTGGTTACTCACGGTACCAGGAAAATTTTCGGAATGAAGTTGTGAAGACGTAGTCAGATACACTACAATTTGAGAGAAATTCAATAGTTAATGATGATGATAAATTGACGCGACTGTTGTCTATGTGCGTTTGGATTATATTGTGTCTAAAGGTTGTCCCTATAATTTTTGTTACCAATAGCAATAATTTCCTACTTGGGGTCATTGAGTCTGTTTATCTAGCCTCTTACCCCGACCCAGGAACTCAAATTGCCCAATAGCTTGGGAGACTAGGTGTTTCTCAATCCATCAAAACCAGCCTAAGACGAATGAAAAGTCCAGCTCAGAATCTTCTTGAACTATCACGAGGCAAGCGAATAATTTCCTGTCCGCCTTTCATATTGTTATGTGTGGAAGTACACAGATGAAAGATGCTATATAAAGGCTATTTACACTGATGTCAGACCGTCAGACCGACACTCGCTCGCTCCATGTGCACCGACCCACTCCGTCGTCGTCGTTCTCGCGGCGGCTCGTCCCTTGAGCATCGCTCGATGGTATCGTAATACTACCCCCAGGCGGCAAAAGCGCCGTCACGGTGCTGTTAAATATCCATGGCGCATGGAGAGTTGTAGGGTTTGAGCCGGGGGACGTGGACAATGTCACTGGTTGTCACAGCGGAGGACGTAGTGGGCGTGGCTAGAACGATTTCGTAGGTGACGTCGGTCACTTGACGGAGCACGCGATATGGGCCTGTGTAGCAGGAAAGCAGTTTTTCACACAGGCCAACTTTACGCGATGGTGACTGAATCAACACGAGGGTGCCGGGCACAAAACGGACATCACGGTGACGGAGGTCGTAGCGTTGCTTTTGTTTGCCTTGAGAGATTTGTAGACGAGCGTGCGCAAGTTGGCGAGCATGGTCAGCATGGTACACTGGAGCCAGACCGTCAGGCCGACACTCGCTCGCGCCAAGGGCACTGACCCACTTCGTCGTCGTTCTTGCGGCGGCTCGTCCATTGAGCATCGCTCGATGATATCGTAATAATAACTGGTTATTATTTGCAATTTTAGAAAATTGTACCCCTTTGACGAACATCACAATTTCTGACTTTTCAGTAGAGCTTTATATTATATTACTATATAGCCGGAGATATACTGCTGTGTGCGCGCTCGACTGCAAGGGAGAGCAACGACGTCACTACTTGGGCAGCCAGTCGCGTGCCTCTCTTTCTCTTCTTTTCGCGCATGCGCATGGGGTTGCGCCAGAACAGCTTTCGGCCTACAGGCGACAGACGGACGGCTACCCATATCGGCTACCCATGTATGATAACCAGCTCTGTATGTATTCGCCCCCTTTAATCCCGAGGTAGTGCGCAGCTCCGCAGGAAGTGGTTTCTCAAAAGCTTTTCTCATTGGATATTCCGTATATTCAAGTACACAAACTGAATTATTTGAGTGTGCATTTGACGTATCTTAAGACGCGTTGTTTCAATGTTGGTTAATGACGGCAACAACGAATAAACAAACGGGACACATTTCGTTCACATTCGTTTATTCGTTCACAAATATATATATACATATATACTGGACCACAACGAGGCTATCTCGCTTCCTAAATCTACGCCCAGGGGCGCATTTGCTTTGCGAATCCCACGCATATATTCTTTTTGGAGCTATATGTATATTTTTTCGCACCGTAGCTGGACCACGGCGTTGCCGGAACGGGCCGTGCCTTGTATACGTGTACTGTGACACTGTGTTTCTTTCCACAAGTTGCCGCTCTTCTGTCTTCCTTCTGGGCCCCTTCTCTATTGTGCCCCCCCGCCGCCCGATCCAACTTGCCCTCTCTCCCGCTACAACGGCAGCACGCGCACTGGTGCTGCGCAGCGACGGTTTTCTCCATCCTTGCCTCGAGTGAACGGGAGCCTAGCTTCCGCTACTTCCCGCCCCCTCACTCTCCGACTTACGTCCCCCTCCTCCTGTGTGATTACTTGTTTTTATTTCTTTTTATTTTTTTGTTTTCCTTTTTTTTTCACTGACCTTCTTGCTCTACATACATGGGACTCAGCCTTCCTCTTGCCCTGCATAGCTGCCAAAGGCAGCTGTAAATCTGCCAAAGCGCCGAAAATCAATCACTGTCACAACTGTCACTCTCGCTTTGATGTATCTGAGAACGACCGGGCACCCGGTCTGGTGTCTTCACTACCAGGGCCGAACTGCCATTTTTTTTGTAAACCCTGATGAATATCGGTCCACCGATCGAAACTGTTGAAATTAGATACTTGTTCTGTTTACTTTGTAGCACCACTCAATTTCTGTACGTTTGAAAGGTAGCCTAAAGAATTCCTCATTGCCTACTGTGTATATATATATACCCAAAACAAGTTGAATTCGGTGGCAACCCGCCATGGTTGCTCAGTGGCTATGGTGTTGGGCTGCTGAGCACGAGATCGCGGGACCGAATCGCGGCCACGGCGGCCGCATTTCGATGGCGGTGAAATGCGAAAACAGCCGTGTACTTAGATTTAGGTGCACGTTAAAGAACCCCAGCTGGTCGAAATTTCCGGAGTCCTCCACTACAGCGTCCCTCATAATCAGAAAGTGCTTTTATCACGTAAAACCCCATAATTTAATAAATTCGGTGGCTCATTATATACAACCGAATGGGTGACGTAAGCAGAGAGCATAAACGCTACGGTGGCGGCCGACGTTGCGGTTCGGCTTGGAATTCGTTATTTGTATTAGTAATGGCTCGTGATGAAGAGTACCCGCCGTGGTTGCTCAGTGGCTATGGTGTTGGGCTGCTGAGCACGAGGTCGCGGGATCGAATCCCGGCCACGGCGGCCGCATTTCGATGGGGGCGAAATGCGAAAACACCCGTGTACTTAGATTTAGGCGCACGTTAAAGAACCCCAGGTGGTCGAAATTTCCGGAGTCCTCCACTACGGCGTGCCTCATAATCAGAAAGTGGTTTTGGCACGTAAAACCTCATAATTTAATTTAGTGATGAAGAGTCAAGGTCAAAGTCCTTTCAGTATAGCTATTGCATGTTCCCTTGCCCAATAATATCATATTCTGTCGACGCAGAAGTTCCATCGATAGCGCTGGAGACCCTTTACGCTATTTAAAATATTATATCGTTCTCGCAGGTACCGTTCAACTTTCCAAGTTTTACCGCTATATATAGGGGGAAGGCAAACTCAAAAATAATTTTGCCCCGATGACGGCGCGGCTTTGCAACATTGCGTAACGGGTGGAGACGCTCACGTCCTTTATCGTCGGAGCAGCAGGGTGCCCGTTTGCAACAGCGCGTGTGCTGATCGTGGGTGAGTTATCGGAAGTTGTGACATCGTCATCTCGCAAGACGTATCCACAGCATTGTTCCCTTTTTATTGCAACAACAGGCTCAAGAAAGAACGCGATAAACGAAACCGTGAAATTATGAATGACCAAGCAGCTGGCAAAACAATAAGCGAGCGCGAAAGTATCGATGGCGACAAAGCGCGCATTTTTTCGTTGCGTATGTTCTCTTTATACGTGTTGCTCGGTGAATTGTCTCGTCCTGACTTCCAAAGCAAAAAAGCCTTGAAAATTTCATGCGTATACTACCGGCGCCCCGTGCTCTTTACGGAGACCCCTTTCAGGATGAAGCGTGCTGAAGGAAGAGCTGATGATTTAGACTTTCAGTCATAGTGACGTGCTTAATTCGGGCTTTGCTAAATTCTGAGGAAAACCACGAAAAGAAAGATCAAGTAGGGAGCCACCTCGTCGGACGCGCATCGTCAGCAGCAATCGTACTTCGATGACCCTGTGCGCCATCTCCCTGCCGCTGAGCTTGGTCAGATCACCCAGAAACCTGGCTGGAGACGTTCGAAACGATGCCAACCTACACTCACTGGAACTGTGAAAACAAGCGTCGTCACGTATATTCCTCTGGAAGATTCCTCGAAGACATGGTTCAAAAATTGGGAGCTCACTCTTGGGATCTGTTTCGCAGCAGCTTCCTGAACATGTTAACCAGCGTCGCTCGAAGAGAATGAGCTCAAGTTCTATTGGAAGTTTGAGTGCAGCTTTCTTACGAGAACATCACCCTCTTTGCAGAGGAAATAACCAATCTATTTCGCCACACCAATCCCGACATGACTAAGACAAATGACGTCTTCTTTTTCATTCGTGGCGTGATGCAAGAACATTTTGCCGTAACCATACGAAACACGCCAAAAACCTTTGAAGTTTCCCGCTGAGGCCAACAACATTGACAAGACACTGAAGATGCGGAACAGGAAGTACAATCCCTGTAATCTGACAACAAATTACGCCAACGTTCAAGCCGTAAGCACCGACGATCTGCATGAAACCATCAGAAAAGTCGTGCGAGGGAAGCTGCAAAAGTCGCTCCCTTCATCCCAGCGTCGAATGGCTTCAACCGTAAACATAGTCCGCGAACAGATCAAGCAGTGTCTGCGAGTTCTTTACCCACCGCAGCCTCAGCCGCAAAGTGCTGAGCTATGCCACCGTTTCCGGTTGTCGAGTTATCGCCGCAATTCCGTCGCCAGCCACCGCCGCTACTTGCACGCCCAACCATCACCCCGTGAAACTTCCCTCGGAAGACGGACGTTTGGCGGGCCCCCGACCACCACCCGCCTTGCTATCATTTCTGAACCCACGTGGGTTCAGTGTGAAAGCACCGTGCTCGCGACATGGAGGAAGACCACGAGATATATCCGACTACTTCGTAGAGAATGATTGGAGTCATCGAAGACCACCCTTTTTGAAGCCGCCAAGACCCTACCGCTCGCCGAAACGGCGGCAGTGCTCTAGCCCTTCAGGTGGAAGGTCCGTTAGCACATATCCGGAAAACTAAAAGCAACAACCGATGGATGTGGGGATGCTATTCATCAAAATGCCAAGATCCTCCTTCACCGCCTATGTCGCTACAGGAACAATCGCGACTACATGGCGATGGTACCCCACTATCCAGGGGATTTGAAGCAAAGAAAATGGCATGGAGACAGACCTTGGTGATGCGATGCAACATCACTGGGACAGCGGGATGCATCCGTGATCTGACGCTGCGACATATGGCAGAGAAAGGACTACCGACCTCGATGTGCTTCTCTACGGACACAGGAGCCGGCTACTCTGTCATAGTTGGACCCTTCACGGCCCAGTTTAAGAAAGTTAGAACTGGCATAGGACGGCCCTCAAATCCGTAGAGCTAGAGGAGACCTAATAACACATAGTGGAATTTGCACAGCGAGAATTACCACTAGTGATCGGACCTACCCTGCTACCTTATCCTGCAACAGTACTCTAGGGATCTGACCCTGGGCATGGACATCCAAAACCTACCAGGAGCAATTATTGACGTGAAATCCAAGTCGATAACGCTATCCAAAGATAATGCTGTCCTGTGTTTGAAGGTCAAGTTAGTTAACCCCCCCCCCCCCCAAAAAAAAAAGGAAAGAAAAGGAACAAAGCTGGTCGACCGCGATATCGGGGTCGCAACTGGAATTGTGCAATAAGGCGGTGGAAAAGCGCAGGTAATGGGGAAAAACTTCGGTCAGGAATTTGAACACTTGAACGAGGACATGAAGATTGCACGCATAGAAGTTGCACTAGTCAGCGATACGTTGGGCCTCTTGGATTCAGGTCAACTAATAACAACGGTCCGTATTACTGAACCACCCTTCGATATTAATCCAAGTCTTCCCATGCATAACCAAGCACAGCTCAAAGGTCTCCTTTAGTAATACAAGAACTGCTTCTCGCCTTCATCAGGGATTCGACAAACACCTTCTTATAGGCATCACATTATAACCGAAGAATGCGCTCGACCACTCCATTAAAGCCCCTACTGGAGTTTCAACGGGAGTGCTCCTGCGTGCAGCGCTTGCGCACTGGCGCCTCCAGGGGTTTCCAGCGTACGCGGTGCTGTTGCGGACGCCCGGCTAAAACTGCCTAGTGTCTTGTCCGACGTTGTCATGACAAGGTGGCGCTATGAAAACAATACAGGTTTAGCTACGCATGCAACCGTAGATAAAACGCTCACGTACTAACGTAGTAGCCTGTTGTATACATCCTAAGCACACTTGATGCTCGATAGTCTGTTGTTGCCCACTCTTGTTCGATGGCCTAAACGACCTAGTAGGAAGCGATATTGATGTTAGCGTAGAGAAGAAGAAAATAATCTGCGTCAGATAGTTCCTCCAGACCGCAAAACAACTCTGCAATAAGTCCATACGCTGCCGATGAAAATGAGGGGTTGGTACCACGACCAAAAAGAGAAAGCAGCGCAACGGGTCCTCTTGCATGCGCCTCTAGCTCTATTCCCGCCCTGAAGACGAACAACAAGCTAGCCGATGCTTTCGCTTTAACAAACGAGAGAATACACGTTACCGCAATTTGCACAAAACGTTGAAGGTGCGCCGACTCGTCCGGCATTTTCACAATAATGGCGCTCTTAGCTATAGAGGCAATTGCGCCACCTGGCCTAGCCTATACAAGTTGCACTTATCGCAAGGCATATGGTTTCATACAACAATTACTATAGGGAACTCTGGCGCTAGTGTCTTCGTCCTGCTGGCTTCAAACGGCTTTCCTGACTTTGCAAAGTCGTTATTTTCAAGAAAGTACCGCGTAATGCAAATTCAGTACACATTATTAAAATTGTCCGAAGGGAGGATTTGAACAGCGATGCTCTAGCACAGAAGCCCGATATTGAAACCATTACGCTAGGGACGCTTCCATGGACAAACGACATAAAACGCTTTTACGAATTTGTCGCGGGCACGCCAGTGCCCTGAGACACTTCAAGCGTTTCAATGTGGCAACCTCAACAAGCGGAACCGTTGCAATTAGTAGCGTTCGGGCGTGTTCGCACACTGCATCTTCTGCACTTCTAAAAGTATAGATTGCTCATCATCATCATCATTTATTATTCCCTTAAGGGTCCATTCAGGGACATTACATAAGTTTACGAAGTTTACAGAAGTTTACGACCATGAAGCCATACAAAGCACCATAAGCAAAGCCACAAGAACGTCTGAATCCGCAGGCACGATGATAAGGAAAATCCATATACCTCCCGTCATTCCCATGGTGGCTGAACGACTGCAGAGCTGGAGTTCCCTCTATCAATTATTGTAGGAAACTCTATGCCACAATGAATATTGTAGACCACACCAGGACATTTTGTCGACAACACCCACCACGCTTTGCCATGAGCAGTGCCTAAACCGATCTTTTGCAACGCGCAGCCCAACTACAGATCGATACAGCGGGGAATCAAGAAGGCAATTCAGCAGCGATGCCTCCCAGGAATGGGCTGCTCGATTACATCAGAAAGCCGAAATGCAGGCGTCAGTAACACCCGATGACTATTCGCCGCACCGTGATATGATATCTGAGGGCGCGCTGGAATCAGCTCAGTACGGTGGCCGCAAAGCCCTACCACCGAAGTTTTATCGTCCTACCGGTAAGTGTCTTACGTATCTGCATGCAGGATTACCACTGTTTTTTTTTTTGTTTCGTGGCTGGTTTACGTTTTGTCTCGACGCTGCTTGCCCGAAGAATACGTAGGCTAGATGAGAAGTCTATACAAAACATCTCAAACAAAGTCTACCGACGCTTTAGGTGCGCACTTTCGCTAAGCCAAATAATAGCACGCCTTCGTTGCTGATGTGCTATGGGCGGCATGTAGTTTTCACAAAAGAAAAAAGAAGTGCAAGGTGTTTCACAAGAAAAGCGAAAAATACCATCTAGGACTTGGTGAAGATGCAAGAACAGGCCGTTGTATACGTATAGACGAGATGTCATCTCTTTAATGGAAGCGCGGAGGTGTTGCTCTCCTCGGAAAGAGAGAGAGATAGAAAAAAAAAAAAACGTTTTTACGCAAACGTCCGGCCCTAACCTCCTCAGAGATGTATTAATGAGCCGACAGATCCTATTCTAGCAGATGGTCAATTGTAGTAACAAATTAGAGAGCATTTAGTCTGAATTTATTATGTTGTTATGCCCCTGTATATACCCGTGTAGTTTACCTCCATGCACTGACGTGGCTTCCCTTCTATTATAATATCCCTTATTGATTTCCTAAACAAAAATTATGAGCAATTCCACTTTGTGAAGGCGGATGACCAGCGAAGCTGTGTAGCACACGAGAAATAGGCGGCACAGAATTTGGAACAAAGATACTATCAGATTTATTGCCTTGGTTGGTGGTCATCGTGGCGAAATGTACGCGCACACATTTATTTTAATACATTTGCGTTCATTCGTGTAATACAATCGGTATATACACCAGAACACCGTGAATTCAAAGCGCGCCGCCATATTGATGAGCGCCGGTCGCGCCATCTATCCCAAGCGCCGCGAAGTAGCAGGCCTGGGCTGCCACGCCGGGAGATGCGACCCGGCGCGAAAGCGAAACTTGGGCTTTTTAGCTGGGCGGAAGGCGGGTTTCGCGTTTTTTCTAGCCTGTCATTTTCGCTGTCTCGATTCAATCAAACTTCAAGACCTCATGCAAGTCCGCAATGGCCAGACTGAGTGATGTGCAGACTGCAGAAGCGAATACATCGGGTAACCACGTAAGCACGTAACCTGTGAAGGATTTTACAGCACTGTGTTGGTGCCACATTTTATTAAAGCACGCAGAACATTGTCCTCTGCACTTTCAGTTTGGTCTTGTTTGTCATGGTCACTAGTGGGTTGGCCGCGTTTGGCAACCAACTGGCGAGGTCGTTTGACTGCCTGATTAGCAGACGCCTGCCCTTCACCACCTGCACATTGAAAACAATATATATGTTATAGTAAGAAGGGCTGTAGTTCTTTCCCATGTCATCACTGTTGCGAAGACATAAAGTCCCCTCAAAATGAAATAGAAAATGCACCAGGCCAATTGTATCGTGCAACCCCTTAAGAGTACAACATTAAGAACACAAGCCTACAGTACTCGAACAAGCAGCATGTGATGCTAAACCTGCACTCATTGGAAAATGAGGAACTACAGTAGTTATAATGTTCAACTACATGTGCAGTCAAAGCCCATATAACAGGGCGAGCATGACGGATGCAGGTTTTGTACAGTTGCACAAACCATGACAGGGCACATAAAATTACCATCCCTACTTAAAGCTGCATCATCAGGGAAGCCTTTGCTACAAGACAACAACCGCACCTGCATTCCAAAAAATTAGCCCCACCAGCTGCAGCTACCTGGTATCAGACCTGTTTCGCTTGTGCGAGGCCATATCGGATTGTTAGCGCTCCCTTAGAAAACAGTAAAAGAAACTGGTGAGAACGAGCAAAATTTTGTTACAAAATACAACAATAATTAAACACCTTATTTTCCTCGCCTTATGGACGGAAAAATTTTGCGCTTTGCCCTGCATAACAGCCCGCACGCAGTTAAGAGCTCAGGATGCTCAAATGAATTCGTTACGAATGACACCTGCCACACCAGCTCGTAAAGACAGGCGCGCTGCAAGAACGCCTTCGGCGACGAGCAGTCGTTGTTTACGTTTTTGTCGACGCATGCTACGTGACGAGCAGACTTCGTTTTACTTTCATTAGCAATAACGCTCACCAGATGGGCAACATACTATCGTTTACAACTTGTCGTTCACGCTTAATGGTCATGCCGTGCAGCAGCTGCAAGTATCGCTAACCGCAAACTCAACTGTTCCGCTTAACCGTCGGGAGCTCTGCCTGAATGAAAACACGGAAAGGCTTGCCTTCTTGTTATAGCCAAGGCGAAGCACCGGCGCGGGATTCTGCTCTGTGGGCTTGTCCTGAAAGTGCTCGGAGCAAACCTGCGTGTTACACATATTACGTTCGTAGGGCGCAAAGTTGAACGTGGCACCAAAATATACACAGATCGAATACTCACTCGTGCATTTTCACTGGGTTGGTAGTTCTTTCTATTCACTGCAGCTATCCACCGGTGGCGCAGCTTGTCATTCTTCGTTGCGGATGGAAATCGGTGCAGGCTGAAAACACCGCACCGGCACAAATCCCTACGTGTATTGTGCTCTTCGCAAACAGCGCTAAGCAACCTGCCCCTTTTCCGCTGGTTATTTTGGCATCCAAACACGACGCAACGATGCCCAGATGACTTCTTGTACTTTGGATTCGCGTGAACGGGCACATTTCCGCACTTTGGAGTCCTAGAGCTAGCGCTAGCCATGTCTGCTGGTCGCCGGCGAACACGCTTTGGCAGCCCAGAACAAAATGGCGCTGGTCGACCGGGCAATCCGGGTGCGAGAGTATGCGTTCGATTAGCCTGGGTGCGAGGCTAGCGTGTTCTGGTCTATACATTCGTGTTTTCATTTCGCATACGTTGAGGCAAAGAATTTGCGACAGAAATCACCGCACTGACTGGCAGTGGGCCAGTGCCGTCAGCGCCTTCGCACATGCGGGGCAGTATGCAGGGGCGTAGCCAGGGAGGGGGGGGGGGCTTATGGGGTTTCAGCCCCCCCCCCCCCGAAATTTTTTCGTGCTGTCCATGCACCGGCGACCAAAGCAACGCCCGGCGCCGGAAATTATTCTGGATTTTGTCTAGAATGTCTTTTTCACGCTCGAAAAGACAATTCACCGCAAAAATTGCGAACTCAAGCTGGATTCCGCGGCAACACCCATGCACCGGAAGTGACATAACGCAAGGAACCCCATCCGAGCAGAGTTTCAAGGGCGTTTTGATGGCGAACGGGCTCGCCGCGGCATCTAGCGGAGGCCGCGGAATTTACGGAGCGCATGGATGTCGATTCCGAAACTTTATGGGTATAAAGTTCTCAAACTTTTGATGTGAAAGGTGCATTGACATTTCCAAAGTTGTGCTTTAGATTTTCAATTCAGAAACTTTGTGGGTTTAATGTTGTTATAAACATTTCCCGCCAAGGTGCATTGACTTTTCTAGAGTCTTACATCGGAACGTACAACGAGACAGGCCAACTCAACACACCATTAGACAAGTTGACAAAGCACGCATCGAGGTCCGATGAGACGAAGCGTTGTGGTGGCTTATTTGTGCCGTCATGTCACACAAAAAAATATAAACATTATTTTTCACCTCCGCTCTAAGCATCCATGTCGAGACACTAAAGCCAGCCAAGGTAACTACGTTCTCATTTATTTTTTCTACTTCAACTTTTATTCGCGAAGACACTTTGAGCTGCTTCAATTTTATTGTTCTCGCTACCCGCGGGCTGTCAGAGCCAACCAGAGCGCATGCGTTTTTCGCGTGTTGCCCCCACCACCGCGCGGCGCACTTCGGTGCGCGTTCGTTTTATCTGGGCGAGTGGATTTTCGCCTGGCAGAGTTTTGGACGCTTTTTGGCTAGCGGACGAGAAAATGAAACAATGGTCGCTGGCCGGCATCACTGTGGTCACTCGACGGATTGTACCGCGTTTGCTTGAGCGCAACCTCTCCGGAAAGTCTTGCCTCGCCGGTTTGGGATACCGAGCAGCATGCGTATGGTTCTCAGTGGACCAAGGGTGCCACGTTTTCATCGATATTCCATCGGTAGCCACATTAGGTGCCCAAAGTAGGCATCCGATTGTAGCCAACATAATTTCATTTTCGTTTTTTTTCGTTTCGGTGCCCCCGCCCCAGAAAAGGAAAAAAAAAATTGCATTGTTGCGCCGGAGCGAATTGTCGCATCGTGAAAGTTCGATTTTGTTGCTTCTTCTTTTGCGGAAAGTAATGGGCCCCGGGACGCTTCAGTTGCCGGATACTCTTATTAAATTATTGCGATAGCAATTATATGGACACTCCAGGCGCATTCTTGCCGTCACCGTCGTCCTCATGTTTGGTATAAAGTCCAAGGGCGATAACATCGCGACCGCGGGCCGCATGCTGTATGTGCGAGTGAAAGCGCAGGGGAAGGGGGGGGGGGGGTGGAATGTGTGAGCCGTCGATGGTGGCTCAGTCTTGTGTGCGCAAAAGATAAAAGCGGGGATCAAGCGCGCCGCCTTCCGTCGAGCGCATTACATCGGGGGTAGTGGATGGAATGGGGTGGCATCTCGGATTCTGTGAATCTGTGATTGCGCAACATGTTTGTTGGCCTTGTTTGACGCATTATATACACAGATTTTTCTTAGATACGTAGATTTGCTGGAGACATATACGTATATATAAATATCTTTTTGCGAGGTTCTGTGCATACGTGCAGTGAAATTTGTTTCCAGTGACACTTTTTTGGCCTTTATCAAGCTGTATCTTCGCATTTGTACATTCCCTTGTATCTTCGCATTTCTAATGTACGAGGGCGAGTCAAATGAAAGTGAACCTACCCACCCCGTGCAATAATGGCTCGGTTCATGATATGCCAGGCATGCGAGTTTACAAAAGGGGCACACAAGGGTGAGGCTAAATGTTTTTTAATGCTCTCATACACTGGGTTGAACATGGCTGCGTGACGTAATGGATGCTGCAGAAGTTGAGCAGCGTGGTGCTGTGACGTTTTTGACAGCTGAAGGTGTTTCGCAAAAGGAATTAGTAACCGTATGGCTGCCGTGTACGTTGAACATTGTATTTCATTGGCCACTGTGAAGAGTTAGAGCAAACGGTTGAAAGAACGACGTGAAAGTTGCAAAGACGATCCAAGACCGGGTCAAGGCCTTTGTGGAATCACCCCTAACAAAATTCAAAAGGTTCATGAGATGATCAGACAAGAACGAGGGATAAGCATCGATGAACTGGCAGAGCGTGAGAAGTTCGGTTCACACCATAATTCATTAACATCTCGGTCATCGGCTCATGTGTGCGCAATGGATGCCCAAGATTTTGAACAACCGCCAGAAGACGGAGAAGTGCGGCGCTGCCTTGACTCATCGGATCCGGTATCACAATGAGGGTGGCGACTTCTTGTCTGCAATTGTGATCGGGGACGAACCATGGTGCCCTACTACGAGCCTGAAACACCACAGCAAAGCTTACAGTGGAAACATTCGAATTCACCATTCCCAAAGAAAGCAAAGGCCGTCATTTCCACCGGAAAGGTGCTGTTGACATCTTTTGCGATTGTCAGGGGTCATTACTGATAGAATTTGCTAAATCTTGAGAGTCTATCAATTGTTTCCGATATCGTGAAATGCTAGATCGGCTGCGTGTCGCAATCAAGAACAAAGAAAGTGGAAAAATGACGAATGGGGTCATCTTGTTCCACGACAATTCGCGTCCCTACATGGCTGATGTGGTTAGCACAAAAGTGGCAAAGTTCAAATGGAAAACGCTGCAGCATCCACCATACAGCTCACACCTGTCGCCTTGCGACTTCCCCATTTTAGGGTAATTGAATAAACAGCTCAAGGGAACCAGATTCGTTTAGACGATAGCGTGAAAAAGTCAGTTGCAGACTTTTTGAAGCAGCAACCCAAGGAGTTTTATGAGACGGGAATCACGCGACTCGTTAGTCAGTGGGACACAGGTCTAAATGCTCATGGAGACTACATTTAAATCAAATACTCCGTTTGTCACATAATCGCAATGGCTCACTTTCATTTGACTCGCCCTCATGTATTTTGCAAAGCTCTTGCTTTTTATTGAGACTATAATTTTGGCGCAATTACTCAGAATACACGACCGGTGACAGCTGCTCCTGCGCAATACATTGGAGCAAAGGACAGCGTCATTGAGAGTTTTCTCTGGCCGTTGCATATGTACAAAAATGTACAAAGTTTCATTAAAATATTTGTCCTCAGCTAATTCATTTCATGGCCTTTACATTTTTCATATCGACGGCATGCAGTGCGCAGCTGGTTTCGAACTGATATGTAGTTCTAAAGTTCGTGTGATATTTTCTTTACTTATTAAATAGAGAAAAAACATGGAAGCATTCATATCAGTTATTTCGGGCACAATTTTTGGGGACATACGAGTATATTCTTCTATAAAAAAATACACATCTTACTTGTTTTGACACTGCATAGCGTTCAATAATTCGTTTGTAGCATGTTTGGCAATGACAATGCAGTTATTATTCATGTATTTGATCCCTCGAGAAATTGTTTACGAGGAAGCTGTAGCTCGGGCTCAACTCCAACGTGGCCTATTCAAATACATGCAAAACGCAGAAACGCTTTTCTGAGATAACCCGTGGATCGCTTTTAATTCAATTTGTTGCATTTGAGAGGGAAAGTTAAATTCAATTGTTTGTTGAAAGAGAAATTTCGATTTAGGGCCTGAATTTTGTTTCAAATATATTGAAAAATTCTAACGTTCGAAAATATATATAAGCACGACGTTTATAAACTAATAGCTCTGCATCAAGAACAAATATCGTGGTTTTTTAAACGGCATCTATTATAACAGTCAACGCGGGAAATTTTCGTCTGTCAATTTGTATATTACGTGAATTGGTAACGTTGTGTACAAGGGTTCTGCGAAAGGCGTATTTCCGTAATACTAAATTTTTTTTTAGATTCACGTGTAACATATAAATTTTTCGCACTGTAGATGTAGTATTAGATGGAATTCACAGAAATATGATATCATTTTTCACTGTTGAGTTACAGAGTTCTAAACTTGATAGTTTCGTTTTCTGAAAATTTGTGATTGTGGCCAATTTTTAATAAAGAATTGACAACTAAATGAAAAAGCCGAAACCAACACTCACTAGAATTTAACTTGTCTTTTAAATGCAACAAACCTCGTCCAAGTTGGTGCAGTGGTTGCCTAGAAAAACGAATTCTCCTTCTACATGTGTTTAGATACGAGCACCCGAGCTAAAGCGTCCTCTTAAGGAGGAGGCCGAGCTGCAAGATGAGCCCCCCCCCCCCGAAAGAAATTTCTGGCTACGCTACTGGCAGTATGGCAATCTTGAATGAAGAGCGGCAACGGAGCCAGCTGTGGAAGAGGACGACGATGAAAGCGCGAGCACTGGCACGAGCCGTTGCTGATGACGATAGTTTTTTTTTGCTCGCACAGATTTGTTGACGGACACGAACAATGCACGGAATCCTAGCCACAAACAGCTTCGCTGTGAAATGCATGATGATCCGCTTAAGTATTGGCATGATAACAATCACTATGCTGGTAACAGCACTGTGGGGGAAGAGCGCGCAAATGTGTGCCCTGTTGTTTAATTCGTCGTCAGCGGCACGCAGATTAAGGAAACACAGAAAATTAAAATGAAAATTATAATCGATTTGTCTCATTTCTGCAGCAGACAATTTATACAAAAACAACAAATAGTGCTTACATCAAGCGTGCGAAGTGTAGTTTTGAACACCAGAAAGTTGAACCAGTTGATAAGAATTCACCTTAGAAAAAGGTGCGCTGATAAGTTTTGTGTCTACCTTCTTTCCCACCACAGGGAAATCTGTTATGGCAAATGTGTCAGTAATTTGTGCTGGATACTATATTTTCAACCTTTAAGAGTATCTTTGCTTCCCTTTGTATGAAATGCAAAAAAAAAGGTGCTGCAAGTACACTTACAGAATGTTCGGAAAAACCAGTTCATTATGATTTGCCAGAAGTAGTAGTTAGAAAAAAGAAAAACTTTTCTGATTGATGTGAGAATATTTATGGGACAATTCCAGTTAGCTTGTGCACTTATACGTGTGAAGATTACTCTGGTTAGCGCTATCCCTAAGATGCTAACTATGGTACGTGCCGGTTTTGATTGCCTGTTTTTTACCCCGTATATTTTGATCTTATTCCTTTCTAATCTTGTAATGCGAACAATACCAAGTTGTTTCATAAATTCTGTCGGCCTATACCAACGCGAAAATGTTTAAACGAATTTCAGAGCGATAAGTACAAATCATACGTTTACGCATCCGGGCACTTGCCACATCCGACATCGTTTGATCTATCCAGCGCTTGATTTCATCGAGATTTCTGCTGTAATGCTAGAATGAATTTAGGTTATAGCACTGTCTGCGCGACCACGTGGCATATTTGCAGTACAACCAAGATGGCGATGACGGGCAGCCGCTGCATTGCCTAAACTTTGTGTTGCCAGTTTCAAGCTACCGTCGGTATTGCGGTGCTAAATTTTTCACGCTTATTTCAAGGGTAATTTCTGGGACTGAAATAACGTTATCATTAGGTCTACAGATTATTGCATTCCATACTTGCAGGACTTGCTTATGTTTCAAGAAATAATCAGCAATACGCGCATAGCGTGTATTGCTGAGATGAGATATGCCGTATTTGCACGTAAATAACGCGACCACAAATACAACGCGTGAAGGAGCGGTCACTTTCTGCATTTAGGAAAAAGCAAAAAGCGAAAAATATCAGGAATAAAAAGCAAAGTTAAGCTGCAATGAAATAGCAGCATTGCATTTAGGCGGATGTCCGCGGGGCTTTATTCAACGTTACTGAGAACTGCTGTGGCGAAATAAATTGAGAAGACGTGTGCTGGAGTCTTTGTCACGGTCAGGGAGAACGACGTCGTCCTCCTCGACACCCACCAAGGTTATTCGACAAATAGCACTGAGATATACCTGCGACACAATCGAACACGGCAAAGCTTTTCGCGAACTGGGCGATGATCGAAGGCGCCACTTCAGAGACCGCTCGCATGGCGCTCCTGAACCACATCACCTATCGCCTTGTTCAAGGTTCCGACTAATAGGCCGTAACCACATTGATGCGGCACTAACAGCGTTCTAAATCGCGAGAAAAAAGATGGTGCTAAATGAGCAATGGCAACTCCAAGATTGCCTGCCGCTCGCGCGCGAGGCTAGGTGGCAGCGAGCGTGGGTAGCACGACGAGCAAGCAAAAAAGAAAAAAAAACAAGATACGCGTCATGTTTGTTCTAATGTAACGCCAGGCTAATTCTCAGGACAGAATTTCTCAAAAGAAAAAGAAGAAAGCTCGTGTTATGTTTGTGCCAATTCGGTACCTTTAGCCACATTGACGTGAATGCAATTTACAAACATAACACCTTTACTTCACGTGCGGATTCACGTGCGTATAACGGCCAACGCAATCTCAACACAAATAACAATAACAAAAGCTGTCGTCGGCCCTCTCGACCAATTCATATCAAATCATAAAACAAATCGAAGTCCAATGCATAGCTCCCACAATGGACGAACTACAGTTGCGCCAGCTCTCTTATCCGGTAGCCTTTATCGAAACACTCTTGTTGTTTCAAAGACGCTAGAGAATTCGCGTCTCTCGCTTATTCACGTGTTGGCACTGCTGCAGCTCGTCTACCTAGATCGTGGCCCGTGTCGCCGCCACGCAGCCCGTCGGAGTCTACAGGTGGAAGAATGTCGCCCCTCGAGAGCCAGTCGCGCACTCCGCGTTCCGCTTCCCCCAGGGAGCCCTGGATGAGCGGCGACTTTGGATCACGCACACTCCGACGCAGTGGCAACGTGACACCTGGCACTCCGCGCGGCTGTCGTACTCCTGCGGGCGAAACGAAAAAAGCTACGGTAAGTCGGCGGGTTCCTTCCTATTTGATTGAATAAGAAGCCAGATAAATGTTGCAATTACTCAAGAAACTGGCGGGCCAATTTAGCAAACATTGCTGCATTTCAACAAAAATGCGGAATTATAAAGAGTGACAGCCATGGGATAAATGCGTTAGCCATCAATAACATTGTGCATGATATGAGGAGTTCGCTTTCTTATTAATGCATTAGCATTATTAGTGTACTTCACGCACTTTCTAGGATCTGTCTGTCTGTCTGTCTGTCTGTCTGTCTGTCTGTCTGTCTGTCTGTCTGTCTGGCTGTCTGTCTGTCTGTCTGTCTGTCTGTCTGTCTGTCTGTCTGTCTGTCTGTCTGTCTGTCTGTCTGTCTGTCTGTCTGTCTGTCTGTCTGTCTGTCTGTCTGTCTGTCTGTCTGTCTGTCTGTCTGTCTGTCTGTCTGTCTGTCTGTCTGTCTGTCTGTCTGTCTGTCTGTCTGTCTGTCTGTCTGTCTGTCTGTCTGTCTGTCTGTCTGTCTGTCTGTCTGTCTGTCTGTCTGTCTGTCTGTCTGTCTGTCTGTCTGTCTGTCTGTCTGTCTGTCTGTCTGTCTGTCTGTCTGTCTGTCTGTCTGTCTGTCTGTCTGTCTGTCTGTCTGTCTGTCTGTCTGTCTGTCTGTCTGTCTGTCTGTCTGTCTGTCTGTCTGTCTGTCTGTCTGTCTGTCTGTCTGTCTGTCTGTCTGTCTGTCTGTCTGTCTGTCTGTCTGTCTGTCTGTCTGTCTGTCTGTCTGTCTGTCTGTCTGTCTGTCTGTCTGTCTGTCTGTCTGTCTGTCTGTCTGTCTGTCTGTCTGTCTGTCTGTCTGTCTGTCTGTCTGTCTGTCTGTCTGTCTGTCTGTCTGTCTGTCTGTCTGTCTGTCTGTCTGTCTGTCTGTCTGTCTGTCTGTCTGTCTGTCTGTCTGTCTGTCTGTCTGTCTGTCTGTCTGTCTGTCTGTCTGTCTGTCTGTCTGTCTGTCTGTCTGTCTGTCTGTCTGTCTGTCTGTCTGTCTGTCTGTCTGTCTGTCTGTCTGTCTGTCTGTCTGTCTGTCTGTCTGTCTGTCTGTCTGTCTGTCTGTCTGTCTGTCTGTCTGTCTGTCTGTCTGTCTGTCTGTCTGTCTGTCTGTCTGTCTGTCTGTCTGTCTGTCTGTCTGTCTGTCTGTCTGTCTGTCTGTCTGTCTGTCTGTCTGTCTGTCTGTCTGTCTGTCTGTCTGTCTGTCTGTCTGTCTGTCTGTCTGTCTGTCTGTCTGTCTGTCTGTCTGTCTGTCTGTCTGTCTGTCTGTCTGTCTGTCTGTCTGTCTGTCTGTCTGTCTGTCTGTCTGTCTGTCTGTCTGTCTGTCTGTCTGTCTGTCTGTCTGTCTGTCTGTCTGTCTGTCTGTCTGTCTGTCTGTCTGTCTGTCTGTCTGTCTGTCTGTCTGTCTGTCTGTCTGTCTGTCAGCGGCGTAGGCAGAAATTTTGTTCGAGGGGGAGGGGGGCTCACGCAGAGGCTCGGCCTCCTCCGTATAGAATTTGTAGAGGGACCAAATACATCATTAATAACTGTATTGCCATTGCAAAAGATGCTGCAAAGGAATTCTTGAACGCTGCGCACCGCCATGACAAGTGAAATATGTATTTATTCGTAAAAGAATATGCTCGTATGTCTAAAAAATTGTGCTCGAAAGAACTTATATCAGTGCTTTCATGTTTTCTGTCTATTTAATACGTATAGAAAATATCACACGAACTTTAGAATTATATCAGTTTGAAACCAGCAAAGCAGTGCAAAAATATAAAGGCCATGAAATAAGTTGAGGAAAAATATTTTAACGATACTTTGTTAACCTCCCTGCCTTTCTCTCATTTGCATCTCTCTCCCTGTATCATTCAAGAACCGTGTTTACATTTTTGTACATATGTAACGACCAGGGGAAAATCTCAATGACGCTGTTCTTTTTTAGAATGTATTGCGCAGGAGCTGCTGTCATAGGTCGTGTATTGTGAGTAATTGCACCGAAGTTATAGTCGCAACAGAGAGCACATATAAAAAGCAGGAGTTCTGCAACATATGCGAGGGCGAGTCAAATGAAAGTGAGTCAATGCGAATATATGACTAATAGCATTCTTTATTTAAAAGTATTATCCATGAGCATTTAGATGTTTGTACCACTGACTAACGACTCGTGTGATTCCCGTCTCACAAAACTCGTTGGGTTGCTGAATCAGAAAGTCTGTATCTGACTCCATCACGTCATCGTCCGACACGAACCTGTTTCTCTTGAGCGGTTTTTTTTTTTGTTTTCAAATGCTCCAAAATGTGGAAGGCACAAGGCAACAGGTCTGGCCTGTATGGCGGATGTTGCAGCGTTTCTCACTTAAACTATGCCAGTTTTGTGTTAATCACATCAGCGTCGTGGTGACGGGCATTGTCGTGGAGCAAGATGACCCCATTTCCGAATTTTCCACGTCGTTTGTTCTTGATTGACATACGTAGCCGATGTGGTGCTTTAAAATATCAGAAACGTTTTATAATCTTTCCAGGTTTAGCAAATGGCTGCTGACAAGTTAACAACACGTTTCCGGCGGAAATGACAGCCTTTGCTTTCCTTGGGGGTGGTGGATTCAGATGTTTCCACTGTAAGCTTTGACGTTGTGTTTCAGGCTCGTAGTAATAGCACAATGATTCGTCCCCAGTCGCAATTGCAGACAAAAAGTCGTCACCCTCATTGTGATACCGGATCAGGCGAATCAAGGCAGCGCCGAACCTCTCCGTCTTCTTATGGTGGTTCAAAATCTTGGGCATCCTTTGGGCGCACAATATCCGATAACCGAGGTGTTCATGAATTATGGTCTGACCCAAACCGTGACTGATGTTCACACGCCCTGCCAATTCATCGATGCTTATTTCATTCATCGGTGGTTCTTGTCTAATCAGCCTTTGCAGTTATGTAGGGGTGATTTCACGGTGGCTTTGGCACGGTCTTGGATCGTCTTTGCAACGTTTGAACCGTTTCCTCCAACGCTTCACAGTGTCCAATGAAATGTAATGGTCAACGTACACGGCAGCCATACGGCGACTAATTTCCTTTTGGGAAACATCAGCAGCCAAAAACTTCACGACACCACACTGTTAAACTTTTGGAGTCTCCTTTATGCCACGAGACCAAGTTCAACCCAGTGTACGAGAGCATTAAAGGGCCCCTCACCAGGCCGCATGGGAAATTTTGGTTATACGCTAGAAGTTGTTACGTGTCCTCTAAAGAGTGTACTGCCGCAGAAATTTTTCAAATCGACTCATTAATAGCAGAGATAGAAATATTTCACTGCCGCGAACCCATGATTTCAGAAGGCGAACTCCACTGTATATTGAGACTCTCTCCACTCGCCCCGTCCAGCCTCCGCAAGCGAAATTCCTTCCCTGCGTTCCCCTATGCCGGACCTCGAAGATCGTGTGACACATACGTCATGGGCACCGGCTTCACTTTTTTTTTTCTCCTCGCTTTTCTTTTTCGGCGCCGCGCACTTTCCCTGGCGGCGTTGCGCGCGAGCTGTTATCGCTTCGCGCAGCGCACAATTTTCGCGCTGTGCACAAGGACACATGACTAGCGCCATAATTCAGTGCTACACGAATACTGAGGCTGAACAAGCGGATCGCAGAACATGTTCACGTGCTGCAATACGGTAGAAAATAATGCCATAGTTCGGGTACCTGCGCACGTGACCGCACGACCGCGGGAACAAGCAGACGAAGCGGAAGCACATCTCTCTTGCTTCGGTGTGAAGTAAAAAAAAAAAAAAAGAACACGCAGACATTCAGTTTGTGTGCTTTATTATTTCTCTAAACTTTAGTTCGTCAATGCAAGCAACAGATCCCACAGAAAGCAGATGTTGTCTTGAAGAATTCTTGAATTCACATTTCACCACGAGCGACATCACACTGCGGACATCAGTACGTAGGCGCAGGAGCCCGAGTACGTCATCCTCCGGCTTAGAGCGCGGTGGCCACGACGAGAAGAGAAAACGCCGTTCAGTTTGAAATTTCAGATCTTTCCGCGGCGCGTAGCGATGTAATACTTTGCAGACACGATTGTTATCGCGCAATGTATGCTCTGCGCTTGTCAGACCTGGTCAGACCTGGCGAGGGGCCCTTTAGAGAACCTTTATCTCACACCTGCGTGCCACTTTTGTAAATGAGAGATGACTATGTGCAACGCGCATGTCTCGCACATAATGAACGGAACCGTTATTGCGCGAGGTGGGTTGGTTCACTTTCATTTGACCCGCCCTCGCGCATTAGAAATGCGAATACACAATGGAATATACAAATGCGAAGATACAGCTTGATAAAGGGCAAAAAGTTTCACTGAAAACAAAGTTCACGGCACGTATACACAAAACCAAGCAACAATACATTTAAATATACGATAACTCTCCCATAACTCTCCAACGTAACTAAGAAAAAGTCAGTGTATATAATGCATCAAACAAGGCATATAAACATCTTACGCAACAACAGATTCACAGATCACAGCCCCCCCTCGCTCCACTCCCCCTGATGTATCGCGCGCGACAGGAGGCGGCACGCTTCCCTCCGGCTTTTCTCCCTTGCGCACAAAAGACTGAGCCACCATCGCCGGCTCACCCATGCCCCCTTACGCTTTCACTCGCACATACAGCAGGCGGCGCGTGGTCACGATGTTATCGCCCTTGGACTTGATGCGGAAAATGAGGGCTACGGCGACGGCAGGAATGCGCCTAGAGTGTCAATATAATTGCTATCGCGATAATAAGTGTAATAAGAGGCTCTAAACTTCACGTGCTAAAGGCCTCGTGATAGCAGCATTCGCGTTCTGGACCTCAATCTCATTCTGATAAACACGCATGTCTGTTTCGAATACCAGCCCAGGTTCAAAAAGCAGCTAATTTCATACGACACTGCGCACTCCAAGCTGGTAAAAAGAGGAGTTGTCATGACTTGTCTAGAAGAAGCTCTAAATAAATCTTGCAACCACAAAGTAGAAAGCGGTTTCAATAACCAAATTTCAAGGCTACGCCTTGCCGGTTTCCCTTCACTCTTGATCTCAAGCGTCTGCGATAAGCTTCTTCAAAAGATAAAACAGGCAAGAGAGGGGACTAACAAAAAAAAGCCATTTGATAGGAAGAGATTACATGTGATTCCTTATTGGCACAGGGTATCCCACAACCTCAAGAAGGTGGCGCAAAGGCACAGTGTTAATCTTCTCTTCAGTGCACCGTGTAAGTTTGCCAAGATATGCCCTATGCTGACAAAAGAAAAACCCGCACCATGCTCTAAGAAACATGCAGCGCAATACACGGCTTGCAAAAGTAATGTCGTATATGAGATACCCCTAAGTTTCCAACATGTTTATATCGGTCAAACCGGACGGTGTTTTAATGAAAGCGCGCGTGAGCACAATTGGGCCGTAAATAACAATGCGGGGGGCCATCTGGTAGAATAGTGTAAACGTCACAATTGCTTTCCGAATCTTCGTGACAGGAGGTTTCTGTCACGGTCTAGAGATAGACTAGAACGGGAGATATTAGAAGTTTTCTACACTGCAAAGGCTGAGGGCACGTGCATTCCTTCAGTGGCGCTTACTGGAAAAGACATATATTTTCTAATGAGACAGGGAGGTCGTGATGTCACCATGGGCCATTCTGGGTTGTATCTATTTGAAATCCTGTTTCTTCAAAAATACATTTAGTTCGAAGTAGCGCCTTGTCCGTCACACATGTTCCTCTTTTAGTCCGCGTCTTCGTAGCGCTCTTTTCTTCAGGTATGAAAAACCAACTCGCCCACATCAAGCTTCTGCTGTTAACATTAAAAATAAAACACCCCCTATATAGCGCTGGTTCAATCTCACACAGGACCGGATACATTTTACGTGTTATTTTTTGTCATTGAAGAGCGGCACATACTCAGCGGCACACACCCAGCGACCTAAGTTGGCTCGAAAGAGGCTCATTTAAATGAGGCATGCACCTAGTGACACATACCAAGTGACTCACGTTATCGTCAGAGAGGCTCACTCGAGAGCTGCACGTATCCAGTGACCTAAGTCCTTCCAATGGTTGGTTCGAGAACGTTTCAATCAGCATAGCAGCCTGATGATCTATCCATTAGGCATAAACTATACCCAATGACACAAGCTGGTGGGAAAACGGTTATCGACCTAGATAGAAACGTACATAGACAACGGAAAGAGCGTGAAGTATCATGGGAACGCTAATCACATTTGAAATATTTTTGTCCCTGGCATATAGCAAAATATTCACTTTGTCCGCATGCGATTCAGCGCTGTTTTCGTCATGTAGCCTAGTTATTTGGTACGTTTTTGAGGCCCGTCTGAAACCGCGTATCAATGATTACAGGCTATGGAAGGGATTTTGTCACTACGCTTTCTTCAGGATATCGCGAGCTAATGCTTCTTGAAAGAACGCTCCCCTGCACAACTTCTGACAAGAAAATGTACAATTGTCATATCAATTCAAAAAGATGGAGGGATATGGAAGGCTTGAGCCGAATAATGACACTTGTAGTACGTATTCGACCGATCTTTGACCGCGAACATCAGCGTGCTGTAACAATGTTGACTGTTTTGTTGGGGTGAACGTGTATGCCGAGGCAATCCAAAAATGGAAGAGGAGAAAGTGGGTTTATTTTCACGTGGAAACGTGGTTACAGTTTCAGAAAGCATTACGGCAAGTGGTGCAGATATTGTGGCGCGCTGAACGAAAGCGTCTCAGTTGCTTTCATAACCTGATATTAAGCAAAGCAAAGTTCATATACAGTGAAACTTCTATAGGGCTCGCTTTATTCCTGTTGCCAAAATGTATTCGATGTTCCCTAAAACAATCAATAACATCTCGGCAATCCACTTATATTTCGCCATGTTTCTTTTAGAAATAGGATAAAAAAAATGAAAAAAAAATGTGCATTTGGAAACGTCCAATACAAAGGCTGCGATGCCGCAGTTACTGTCCAAGGACATCCCGACCACGTGAATATTTTGAGTGTCCCAGTAGTTTAGATTCATGGAAAAATCTCTTTGGCTGGATGAGTTCTATAAATACTGGAATATCCGGGTGGTCGTTTCAGAGCGCTGTGGCAGCGCTGCAAAAGTCACTGAAAAGAGCAATAAACGCTATCGCTAGAATAAGTAGGCTGCAGGTACGATACTGATGCAGGAACATAACTTTTTATCCAGTTATTCTTGAAATACAGCCTAAATTATGTTTTTAACCGCCTTCGTAGGACGGCGAGAACGCTCTCTAACGACAACCCCATAGTGCCTTAACATTTCGTCCAAACACCGATGTGTGCAAACACGTTCATCAAAACTCCTATTATCCGCGCATCAGCCCGCCATTTGGCTGTCGAGATCTCCTCGATCTACCGAAAGGATAATTAAGTATTGCAACTTTGACCTATTCAACTATATTTAAGTTTTTGACTGAGGCAAGAGTATTCCTTTCGCTTGTCATAAGTCATTCCCAGTTTCATTTGCCGCGAACTATATTGAAGAAGAAACCATATATTACAGAGAAACGCCACTAAGACGGCGCTAAACATTATGGTTATTTTAGCGCTTCCACCTGGTATAGTTTCATTGATTTTCTTTGTACTGCTTCCTAAAAAGGCTGCCTATGGAACTGGCATTATACTTTTGTTACGAGTGGTGCAAAATATCATAAGAAGCGCTATATTAGTTTTTCCTCGTTAGGAAATCTGACCTTTGGGTGCTGTTTCCATATTTCGTAGCACGAGATATTCCACAAAAAACTTAGTGCATAAATTGCCCAGTGAAGAATGGTCATATAGTGTGCAGCATGTTTTGTAGTCATTACTTATGATGCGTGTGCTGTACCGTTGAAACCAAGAGTGCCGTGTTTTAAGAGACAACAACTGCAAAGAATACCTCGCACAAGATGACGATCTCTCCAGTAAACTCATTTTGACTACGGATCTTATGTTTGGTAAATGAAAGAAGCGTTGCTGCAGGGCTTTTTACTCGCATAATTCTGAGCGCCGGGACGCTCGCCTTCGATCCAACGCGTCCTCTTCAGAACCTTCTCCCCGTTGATGCTGGCGCAATTCTCTGGTTGCTTGCGTTATCCGCACATTCCTTGTCCTCGCAAGCTCTCGACTGTGTTCTAGCTGCCCCTCCGTTAGGCGAAATCGGAAGCCACCAAGCATCTGAACGCCTTCGCATGAGCGCGAGAAATTCATAAGGGCGCCCTATGCCGCTTGTCGATACATGCGCCCGTGGGGTAATGGTATAGCCATATCGAAATTCTACAGTATCAATAGTATCAAAAGTGTACTATCAATATCGGACGTTGTGTGTTCCAATCCAGCCGTCGGATAATTTTAATGACGTTTATATATTTCCTTATAAAGCAATACTTTGTTAAAATCATGAGTCTGCAAAATCACGAAGCCGTTTGAAGCCAGAAGGACGAAGTTTAAGCAAATATATGTATTAACCGTCGCTCCCACGCTTGCTGACAAAATATCGCGTCAGAGGTTCGTCGGCTCACAAGTAGGTGGTAGTGTGCGTAGAGAATTTTGTGCATTCACAGAAATTCGCCTATTCAACCTTAAGTGCCGGTACGAGCTTTTTGGGAGAGGAAACAGATGGACGAACGCAACGGAGCAAAAATTGATCCAATGCGCCTAGTCAAACATTGTTTGGCATTAGAAAGGACATTTTGTTACACTACGGCACAGCATATGCATTCAGACATATTGACGTTTTACGAAGAAGTCGAAGAACTGTCATCGCTAATGCTTATGTTCACTTTGTTATAAGGCAATCTAAAATACCACAGGTAAACTTGCTTAGCGCACTTTTCTGAGCGTTGTTCTGTCCGTCTTGCACAAGAACGAAGCGTAGCTGTACCTTAAATCATTATTCGTTGCAACGACTAGAAGATGGACTTGTGCGCATTTATTCCGAAGAGCCGGCCAGTACTGCAACTAGAGGGCAAGAGAAATGACTGAAGTATTTCCTGACTTACCAATGGATGGGCTTACTAACTGGTTTTAACGTTATTTGCTCGTGCACGAAGTGTTATAAGATACAGTTTCACGCCTTCTATGACGCTTGTTGTTGCTACATGCGAGATATCTTACTTAACGAATGTACTTGAGGCCTTCGTGTCCCCAAATAGCCGAGACAAATGTGCATATCCAGGAAGCTTTGAGGATAGCATACAGGCAACCAAAAAAATTGCACGCCTGTGATATGCGCGAGGACAGAAGGCAGGAAGAATACATTACGTAGAGCGAGAATGTCATAAGGAGCCAACAAACATTTACACCAAGGACAACATAGGGGAAATGACTCAATAAGTGCATTAATGAAATGATAAATTATTGGAAATGAATGTGGATGGAAAAATAACTTGCTGCAGGTGGGGAACAATGCCACGTCGTCGCATTACGCATGCGATGCTCTACCAATTCAGATACCGCGGCGCCATTTCCCCATTCACACTTCCTGGATATTTATATTTCCTACTACAGCCCTTGGAGTGTTAGCCAGCGCCATTCCCATGTTACTCTTTTCCTATGGAACATCCTTTCTGCCGCAGGCAGATATGAATAATAAATATTGGGCCCCTCTGTTAACCCCATTTCTTCTCGTTTATTACATACGAGGGTCCCGAATCCGGCAACATTGATGCTTTCAGGTAGCACGTGTAGGCTTATTGACCTTGCCTTCACCCAAAAAGATAACGTACTCGTGACGCCTGCGGCAGAAAGGATGTTCCACCTCCGCTGCCAACATTTCTGAGGGGTGGCGTTGGCTAACACTCCCAGGGCTGTAGCAGTAAACATAAATAACCAAGAAAGTTGATGGGGAAACGGCGCCGCAGTAGCTCGATTGGTAGAGCATCGCACGCGTAATGCGAAGACACGGAATCGTTCCACACCTGCAGCAAGTTGTTTTTTCATCCACTTTCATTGCCATTAATTAATCATTTCTTTAACGCATTCATTAAGTACAACCCATTTCCCTTATGTTGTCCTTGGAGTCAATGTTTGTCGGCTTCTAAGGTTAATAAAAATCGGGCCCCTCAGTTAACCCCAATTTTTCTCGTTTAGAGCGAGAATGAGAGATGTGTTGCGTAATTTTAGTAAACACACCATGCCACCTGTCACCGTCTTATAGGTAGGATATAGGCTCTCGGTGTCCACCTGTCTGATCTCTATAAGGGATATTTAAGATTTCCATGCCTCTTTACCTTTTCCTCAATTTAGTTTCATTTTTTCTTTCTAGTAAAGTATTTTTCGAATGCTATGATATTATGTCATTTGATTTACCATGCGCTTCACTAAATGTCACAGTCCAAGGCCGCCAGTGGAGTCAGAGTCAAAAGTCGTTTGCACGTGCTTCACAGGAGACCGACGCCGCCAGCGCACCGCCGGCCAAGCCAGCTCAAGCTGCAGCGGCACAAGCCGACAGTCTGGCTTCCGACGAAGATGTGCGTACATAACGATTCTTTTCAAGGCTAGCTGCTTGATAAACTTATTGTTTTCGACGGGCCTGGTGATACGTAATGCTTCTGTTTCTTATCGGGGTATTACATTGCACTGTTTGATCAACGTTAGCTGAATTATTATATGGCATGCAAATTCGCGGCCTTTGTTAGTGTGTTGGCGCCTGCGCGACACGCAAGGGAGAGAGCTCTTTCACGTGTTCTAAGGGCCGTTTCTACTCCTATAACGTGTACAAACCTGGGAGCTTTTGCAATTGGCAAGAGGGCTCAGTTGAGCAGCGCACAAATAGCGTTGCTTGTATTGCAGTGGAAGTTTCACGAGCTAGCTTCTTTTCAATGTTATCTCTATTTTCAGAAGTATTAACAACTTCGCTTTCGACTAAAAGCTTATAACCACGATTTCTCTAATACTTGTTCTCAAGTCTAAAATGTCAAAATTAGAAACAACCCTACGTTTACTGTATCTTGCTATGATATTATGTCATTTGATTTACCAAGCGCTTCACTAAATGTCACAAACATTACAAACATTACACTGCCAGTGTGCCTAAAATACGATGAGCTTATGTTTGTTTTATTTGTTTTCTTTGCTAAGAACCCCCTTTTATATTGGGCTGCATAACACTTGCCGGTCACATCTGCACCAGCAATTCCAGTGTACCGGTGTTGCACCTACAAAAAAATAAAAAAGAAACAAAAGAAAATTACATGTAACCGCTGTATTTTGTCAGTATTAAATGACGGGACTAAAAAATAGAGGGTGACATCAAAACTTGGAAACAACCTATCTACTACGCACTGTGAGAAGGATAAGGAAATTATGGTCATTGGAAACGTCTGCGATGAGCAAGACTGCGCTATAGAGCTAATTTAAGCTGCTGAAATTGCTATTCGAGGTTAGGATAGGAAGGTTGATGTGGGTTGTGTAGTACAGAGCTGGCTTAGATCTATGCACTGTAATATTATTAGTAGTGTGCTTGGGTTATAGTCCTCACACACGATGTCAAACGCTGAATTCAACATTTTTTGTACATGATGCGCCATAATTCATTGCAATAATAAAACCTGTACTTATTATTTCGTAATGTTTGTTCGCGTTCTTATTTGCCGGTGATGGGTGATGGCAGGCGGGGATACAATCGGCGAGCTTAAACGAAACGCACATTCGTTCTAGACTACAGTATGGCCAACATCAGGGCACACCGAAGGCGAAGGCATCGGCGAAGCTGAGGGGCATATTTCTCAACATTCGTGGCAAATAAAATTCGCTTCCCTCGTGTCTTGTTCACCACGACGTCCAGGACGCGGCGATCCCTTTTGTGCTACCCGAGGACAACAGCGTGGGCTGGTTCCGCATCTGGGTTCTCTGCTCGGTGGCCGGCATTGTGCTCATTATTCCGTTCGGGCTGACCCTGCTGTCATACCGCGCGGCTTCCAGGTCTCACAAGTTTACGACCCACAGAGGCCACAAAATTTCTACGCCCAGGAGACACCCGACTGCCGCCAGCGGCCCGAACAGAGTAATTTGCTCCGATGCATCCTTGGCATGATGAGAAAGGTTTTGGTTCGGGCAGGATATCTTGTTTACCATTTGCTGTTTTCTTCGGAAAAGTTAGCAGAGGCGTTATATAGAGAAATATGTTAACATACTTCTGCACCGTAATTGGCATAATATTTTGACTAGGTTGTTGTTTATTAAACATTGGATCTGATGTCCCATTGAAACTTAACCTCACAAAAGGAGTTCATACTACTGAAATAGTTTACTAGTCAGATGACAGCGAAAAAGGCATGCCAGCTATGCTCAGAAATTTCGTGTTTCTCTTTTTCTGAACGACTCGTGGCTTTTCTAAGTAACTCGAGGCTTACAGGTGGAAGCACAAAGTTTTTAAAATGTTAGGATACAATTGTATTTTACAGCATAGTTTAGGTATTAAGTAAATGACACGTCACCTGCAATTTTAGGGCGACCGCGCTTGTCTGTTCTGTTCAGTGCAAGCCAAAAGCACAAAATGACGTACTGGCTTTACATTTTTTGAGTGAGACAAGTTGTCGCGTCACGCGTTCACACGCTAATAAACACAACCCTGCACCGACTTTTCGTAGCGTGCATATTGAGCCATGGTTTCATTTTGACCTGAAAAAGCAAAAAGAACTTGCCTCCCGAGTTCAGTATTGGACTGAGTCTTACCTGACTTACATTCATGACGTCCTTTCTATTTGCCGCAAAGTTGACAAAAAGGTGCCTGAAGCTGAAAAGCTCACCCGTATGTTAAAGGGAATCGTTGAAAATGCGCTTACTACGCTTGTGTTTACGGACATATATTCAGTACAGGAATTCATTTATGATTGTCGCCTGCTTCAAGCCCATTTCTACTTACTGGGCTGCAACCTCTAATTCGCTAGGTTCCCAGTCTCCAGGCCGCTTCACTACTTCGGACAGTAGTGCGCGCATCGTTCTTTGGGAGATGTAAGCTGCCTCTCTAGTTCCTCCTTGCATCCACAACCTAGATCCCTGCCATGTCACCGTTTTTCTCATTTAGATCATTGACCGTTAAACAATGGTGAGCGTCGGACCTTCCCTCGTATTTTACGGTCAACGAGCCATGCTATATCTCACTCGGCGCACCCGCTCAAGCCCGATGCCAGTGATCGACCGCGGTATCAAATCGGTTGAAACGACGCACTCCAGACGACAGAATCCCTCATTCTGCTGTGGAACAATCGGGTCATATCTCCCGTCATAGCCACAATTTTTGGAATTCACAACCTAGACCGACCTTTTAAACGATATCCCTCGTCCTTCCTGCGCTGAATGTCGCGCCGGTGCAAATTGAAAAAGAAAGAAATCTCTGATCTAACTTCTCCACCCACAAGAGCCAATCTCTCACGTTCGCCACACCTATGCGTTTTCCATTCGTCCCCGTCTCGTAGCTCGCCGTCGTGTGTGAACCGAGGCGATCTACTTCAGGTAACCAGCGGTTGCAGCTTCTAGGGGTGATGCCGCGATTACAACCAGATCAAAGTCTCTTTTTCTGCATGCCCTGACTCATCATGATAACTTGATCAGGGCGAAGGTGGATGGTATACAAAGAAGCCCATTTATCAGTCATGAATTCCAGTCTAGCCTGGAAAACATTGCTTAATGCATTACCAACTAGCCCTCCTATCCACCCTAATTGAAAACAATCTTGGAAAATAAATACTTTAGCCTTAGGGCTCATATGAGTGAGTTTCTAACTCCTGCTCCACTCGCTGTCATGCGCATCGACGATAGAACTGTAGCTGGTACTGAATGTGTACACCTCATATTAGCGTTACCGGACGCCATACTTATGTTTTGCTTTATGGCCAGGAGGACTGTCCTCGAAAACTTGTATTGGGAACTTGATTTTTTGTCGGTGCGTTCGACCCTTAGCGACTGCTTCGCTGGTGTTGTCCAATTCGCCCTACCGTGTGCTGTTGACCCCAGATACCACGCCGAGTTGGCTGCGTTCAACCGATCACGTTCGTCGACGTGGCCTCACCATGACACACAGTGAAATTTCACTCTGTCAACCGCTCGTGGATTGCCGTTACATCATGTCACCTAACACTACCTTTCTTTCCTCGCACAACGTTGCTTTCCCACACACGTCATTAGCATGAAGGAAAACATCACCTGCCCTCATGGGCATATTTCTGATCATGCCGTCAAGCACTGTCCCGTTGAATGTACGCACGCCAGCAACTACTACATTTTCGCCTTAACTAGTAAGACTCCGAGCTCTATCAATCTTTATTTATGTCTTACAACTGCAGGTGCAGATACTTTGATGCAAATTATCACTTCGGATCTTCGAGACCAACATACGCAGGCTCTAGGCTACCTTCCCACCCGCACCAAACAATTTTGATCTCAATGTCTGGTCCCTTATTAAACCTGCTGTTCGAAATCATCGCAAGCATACACGCGATACCAGCTCGATAGAAAGTCGGCCCTACCACTCCTTGCCTATTAAGCTCCATTTCATACAGAAGAAAGTTGAAGGTCCTTGCCCGGGACGTGAATGAACTGCTTCGTAGCCTTCGTAATACCTGTTTCGTACTCGTTGAAGAACCCCTGGTGCTTCTTTGTCGATATCGCCATTTTAACAATATCGCAAGCACGTCTGCCCACTGCCGTGCATAGATGCTGCTCTTAATGCCTGGACGGTGCAAAATATTTACCTTTAGTAGATATTAGCTCCGGGCTTTGACAGATTGCAGTGGACAACATCTACTGTGAAAATAGTGTTATTGTTAGTCCTGACAGCCTCTGTCAAGTCCCAGTGATGTTCTTTGGTTTACGCACTGCTCCGACTACCCTTGAACGCAGGATGCTCTGCTTCATCGGTTCAAATTGGCTATATACCTTTGCTACCTGAATGATGTCTGGTCTTCTCACCGACTTTAGCTACGAACCTCGAGCGTCTTTCCACATTTTCTTGTTCATCGCCGGTTAAGGATCCAGTTCAAATATTCTTAATGTCACTTCGGTCTGCTGGAGCGCAGTTGTCTCGTCGATTTTTGTGGCGTCACATCCTGAGATTGGAAAGATTGCGCTGGGCAAGTATTTCCCCACGCTGATCGGTGCTAACGACATTGGAAGCTTTGGGGCCTAATTTTCCGGCAGTGCCCGCCTCGAGAAAGACGCCGGTTTGCTAGGGTCTTTAATAAGCTACTGCGTTCCCTGAGCGTTCAACGCAACTACTTCACCGCTCTTTCTGGATCATTTTGACGTGTCCGCTACGACCGATGTGTTCCCTGGGCCAGTGACCATAGTAATGGTGTGGTTTTGTCCCAGCGCTAAAACGGATGCGGACGAGTGATTTCGTAAGGTAGCCGTCTTCTTGCACCTGAGGAGTGCGCATAACCCATTAGTAAATGAGGGTGCTTGCTCTCGTTGGGGAAGTGGGGAAGTTTTGTCCCTTATCGTACGCGCATCCGTGACCACACCGACCTCTGCTGGCTTCCGTTCCTACAACGTTCTGCTTGACCTGTCAGACAATGCAGTCTATAACTCATACTCAGTGCTATACAAGCTTAATCAATATGTCACGCAGCCATCCAATAAAAAGCGGAACACCTAAGGCTTCAATTCTCTCACCGACTTTATTTATCACTGCGACGATGAAGCAGCGCACATTACTGAATGAAGTACCTGGGCCTAGATAACGTAAAACTACTCTAGCCTGTTTATTATTCCAAATGGACCATTAGCCCTAGGTGACAGACCAACAAGGCTCGGGCCCATCCTATATTGGCTGCCTCCACGCGCATATTGGCGTTGCCCGAATCAATGGGATCATCCACGTAGGGCTCATGGCCAATTTTGAATAAATTTGGATAAAAATATTTTTTTCCTATCCCGGCCCGGGCCTAGATAATAACCATTACGCTGACGACATACCCATTTGGTCCAGTCAAAGATCACCTGCATGAAAAAACACATTCTTGAATGCAGACTAGATATGATGTTGCAATGCACCGAAACAACAGGAGTGGAATGTTCCCCTTAGAATTCAGGATATATCGTCATTACTGGAAACGTATGCAAGCCACCTTGTATACGTCCGGGTATACAATTCCGGCTTTACAAATAGTCATTCTGGTGAATAACAATATTTCCTCTAAAAAAAGAGATTGGCACTTGCCGGTTACAAATTATGGCGTACATCAATTTTTCAGGCACGTAGAATTCGAACTGCTATCATGTCACTGATAAGTATGCATATCATACAAAGCCTGTAATTTGGTCAAATGCACGTAAGCGAAGGTTGTTTTTCGTTGAGTGTGTCCGGCGTTTGGGTTCACTCAGCCGCGTTTGATAACAGCGATTCTTTCTTTCTCTTTAAGGTGCCGCTCATATACTACGATGACAAGAGCGGCCGACCTCCGAACTGTCAGTCAGCGAACTACTCTGACGTGAACGAGCTGGTTCTGGACTTGCCTGTGCCACGGCCAACCCAGCCTTTGCCGGACAAGATGTTCCGCAAAGTGTTCTGCGTGTTCAATACGATGTACGTATATTGCAGAAGAACAATGGCTGAAATGAAACGTATAGCACCTCATGAGCCGCGAAGCTGGCCGAGTGTCTCTAGTAGAAAGAATTCAATGGCAATTAAGCGGTAAATGCGAGAGATATGCGTTAGCATTAAGTCGCAGCTCTTTGAGGTCACGGATCCTTGGTTTAAGCTAACCAATAATATCGGTGGGTCCACCGACCAAGACTGTTGGGAACTGAAGATAATCGCGAGGTTATGTTTCTTGGCCTTCTAAATACGTGTGGTTCATTGGAAAATCCAGGGTTAGTTATAGTAGAAATCAGGCACATACGCAGGATTTTTTTTCGGGGGGGGGGGGAGGCCGGGGGGGGCAACCCAAGGTAACTTTCCTATGCACATGGGGAGGGGAGAGTACTTTTACAAGAATAGACGTGAATAATCCCCACCATTCGCCATGAGGACGCGTAAACCCTCAAAATGTATTTGAAATAACGTGTGTCTCACACATACGCCATTGAGATACATCTCTTCTTTACTTGGTAAAGAAAGAACCACATCAAATGGACTCGGCATGAAAGATATGCGCAGGAAGAACCTTGCCAAGAACAAGTTAACAAGCGAAAGTGCGAAATCAAGATTTCTAGTAGCGTTCTTTTAGTTAGCTCTGCAATAATTATAGAGAAATGTATATTTTCGGAACAATCACAGTTCTTTTGCATCCCTCGTTTACTGCTCTACCAAGTGCCAAAACCGACTCGTGTTGTTATTTGGGAAGTTCCGTAACGATGTGTGGTCACCAGTCCCATACAACCGCGTAGAGCGCAGGACGCTGCTTTTCTAGACGTACTGACCCCACCGCGCAAGGTTAGCGTCATTCAAAACACACGGAATTATTCTCCACTTCCGGCGGCGTTTTCTCTACTTCTTTTTTAAATAAAAAGATGTTAATCTATAATTATTTTCACAAACAAGTTTCGCTTTTCCTCCCTGTTTGGCTGTTGCCTTGGCTTTCTCTCTTAGTAGATCGCTAATTTCTCATCTTGCGACACATGTTTCCAGTTGCCAATTTTACAGGAAAAGTGCTGTACAATTAGGGGAAAACCAGACGAGCTAGCGGGTGACAGTCATATTTGCTTGGGGGTTCAACCGTTATAGCAGGGTCTGATAATGGACGCTGTTTCGCAATATGTTATTTTCCACCTTATCTAACCCATATCGCGGATATATGGTTCCCAATATCTGCCAGCGTCGCGGCGAGCCGTCACTCGAGAAAAAAATGAAGCAAAAGGAAAATTTAAACGCAACTGTCGTTTTCTCAGGCCACAACACGTTCCACGAGCATACAGACCAGCTGACTATGAACCTAACCCCTTTCGGAGTCCCTGGATCAGTCTAAATAAAGAAGGTTGAACTAGCGAAGCAACAGAGATGCGCGTGATCGTTGAATACATCGCGAAATAAAAATTGTGTTGGGCATTATAAATAAAATTAAATATTATAATTTAAACAATAAAGTAAGCCCTGCCTGCTGCAATAGATGATGACAGCTGAATTAATCTTGAGTTAATCGCGCGGTCACTGAATTGATGAGAAAACCGGCCTCCACACCCCAGGAGATGCTGATAACTACCGCCATCCAAAATGAGTAAAAAAAGTGACAACCGTTCCATGGACTCTGCGAAGATGGAATGGCAGCGAAAGCTGACGACAGTCAAAGCTCTCAAACGAAAAACAAAGTGTTTCACCTCCGCTGTGGGTCGGCCTGAAGATAGTGCAATATCGGGCCGACCCGCGGAGGAGGGGAAGCAGGCGGTAAGAACACTCCATACGTGGGCCGATCCCGAAGATATTGCAATACCGGGCCCACCCGCGGCGGAGGTGAAGCAGGCATTAAGAACGCCCCATACGTGGGCCGATCTCGAAGATATTGCAATGCCGGGCCCACCCGCGGTAGAGGTACAGTGTACTAGAATTGGGGCAGTGTGCTCACTGCCGTATCCCTGCACCGCGTCGCCGTGGAGCACTGAGCGTCGACTGCTCTGGCGCCCGCCAGAGGCGCTGTCGCCTGTTTCTCCTGAAAACTTCCCCTCGCTTCGTGTAGAGTGTGTTCTGTTACATCGACGTGCCGTCGACTGAAAGTCCCGCCGGCGTTTTCAGCAGTATCCTCTGTGCTTGCTCTGTGCTTGACGCTTCACTCAATGCGCACTGTGAGTGAGTGAGAATGGCAAGCCGCCGTCGAAATTACTACTTTGCACCCGGGTGCAGAACAAGCTACAGTCGCTTGAAAGATGCATCAAAGGCGTCTTTTTTCAGCGTTCTTCGTGTTGAAGAACGGCGAAAGGAATGCGGGAGGAACCTCAATCATGCAGATAAGACACCGGCTGTATCTTGCGCGGTCTGTGAGTTGCACTTCGAACCGCGATTCATAATTAGAGACTTCGTGCACCTTATAGATGGCAAAGAGCTGCGCATTCCTCGTGAGAAACCACTGCTATCAGAAAACGCTGTTACCACGATTCTTCCGAATTTACCACAGTACCTGACGAAAACGACACTGAAGCCCAGGAACAAAAGGAAAAGGTGTGAAAATGACAAAGCACCCGCGAAGAAAACAAGCCGATGCGCACTGGACAATAACCATTCGTAGTTTTCACCGGCTGCTCCCGGCGCTTCCGGGATAGACCATGACTCGGCGCAAGAGGAGGGCGTTATACGGCAGAGCGTCAACACTGTTTGTCGTTTCTTTTTGATTTAAAGACTCCTTTCAAGTATTGGAGTTCACATCAACTCCCCGACCTTGACGGAGTGCTTTAATGCACATCTACCAACCTAAAAGAAGGCGTTCTCACGTCCGATAAAGTAGTCGTGTTCCTCTGCGACAGACAACCCGATGTTTACTGCAAGGTATACATGAGGGGGCAACAGATTAGGAACTCAGCCTGAAATCTCAGGAACAAGCAGAGAACGTGCTGAAAAGCGTGCTCGGGCAACGTGATATAGACGGGGCAACGTGAAAATGTTTGCTTTAGTACAACACACTTTTGCGCTGCATGCGCCTTACCTGTGAAAAAAATAAAAACGAAGTGGTGGGTAAATTCGGCGTGGTGGTGCTGGAAACGCGGATGTGCGGTCGTTGTGGCGAAACCAAATTCGCAATTTTATCGATCGGCAGGAGAAAGCACTCGAGTGTCCCTTGCTATGGCGACTGCAGCGGCCGTATCAAGCTATTAATAGAACAGTGCTAATAGCAAGGTTAGTTCATTCGTGCTTCCGGTAACAAAACATCGCCAACCATCTGTAGATCAACCGCAACAATAGTCATTTAGTTCAGTGCACAATGCGAAGGTGCACTAAAAGAAGTTTCGTGCGTTGCACGTGGCGATCTGCTGCTTGAACGCCGAGATTGTAGAAAACATGAAAAACTACCCACCCTAACGTCTTGCAGAAGCATTCCTGTTACAGTAACCCGGCACCGACCAAAGAACAATATTCCTGGCGTCGTTTCTGACTACAACCCGCTAAACCTTGCAGACACGGAACTTTTTGAAGGGTGGAAAGGTCAACAAGTTATCAATGTTCAAAAAATAAATTTAAGACGGGGCAACACAGAGAAATTAAGAAAGCACATAATTCCAATATTTGCATCCAGCGAATCACGCGAGGCGATAGGCACTGGTTACACAAAACTAAGAGTGAGCCCATACCTTCATAACCCCCGCAGATGCTTCAAGTGCCAAAGGTATGGCTACAGCTCCTATACATGTGAACAACAGTTAACTTGTGCCAGGTGTGGTTCCAAAGTATACATATTTATTTATTTATTTATTTATTTATTTACTTATTTACTAATACTGCTGTCTCTATTTCGAGACACAGCAGGAGTGGATACAGATTTTAGTACATACAAGAGAAACGACACTAGAAAAGAACAGATCAACAAGTGATATGACTAGGCAATCGCTCAACAAACTCTGCAAGTCAATATGTGCGAAGCGAACCATCCAAACTGCTCGAGGTTTAAGTTGTAAGCGGAAAGAAAGAAAACTTAAAAGAGTCAATATGTGGCCTAAAAGGAAAGATGTTTAGCGGATGGCTTCGTCTGGTTGAACGTGAACTCGAAGATATAAAAGAGAAGGGTGCCTGAATGCCGGATGGCGTGTGAATAATCTTATGCAGCAAGATGATACGTCCATGTGTGCGTCTATGTTTGAGCGTCTGTAACGATAACATGTGGGCATGTGATGAAGGTGACAAGCTGCGATCATAACGACTATAGATGAATCTGATTGCTTTTTTTAATTGATTCCAAGTGGTCAATAGCACGCACACAATGAGGGCACCAAACAGTTGAGGCGTATTCTATAGTATCGGCCGAAGTAGTGATTTGTAAGCAATTAGTTTGCATTCCTTTGTTTCATTTTTTAAAGTACGTTTAAGGTAGCCAAGTTTCCTAAGCGCTTTTCCAGAGATGTGGTTAACTTGAGCATGCCATGTTAAATTATGCGGAAAAATAACACTCAGGTCATTTGGTACATAACGAGGGTCTCGAATCCGGCAACATTGATGCCTTCAGGTAGCATGTGGGGGTTTATTGACCAGTTGCCTTCACACAGAAAGATCACGTACTCGTGACGCCTGCGGCAGAAGCGATGTTTCACATCCGCCGCCAAGGTTTGTGAGTGGTGGCGCTGGCTAACACTCCCAAAGTTGGTTCTGGCAGTAACACAAAAATAACCAAGAAAGTGGAGCTTCCAACTGAGCTACCGCGGCGCGGTAGCTCAGTTAACGGCGATAAACATAGGGTAATTAGGAATGCTGAAGCTAATTAAAGTTAATTTCCTTTCCTTTCCTTCCTTCTTCTCCGCCCTTAAACTGGCTCTCTTAACTACTACACGCAGAGACAAAGCAACAGCGCGCGCATGCGATCCCATAGATGAGATGAATATATATATATATATATAGAAAACTATCAGTCATAGCTCTCGTAGTATAGCCCTCTGGGCCGTTTCCTTTTTTTTTTCTTTCGAAAGTAGTCCTATTAGGGTTATTATAATTACACGAAGGTATTTCGCCCTCGTCAGCAGCAATCCTTGAGACAGTTATTCTGGCGGCTAGCTTCCCACGCTATGCGTGCCGCCATTGCACCTGGTTAAGCTTCTCCTAGACGCTAGAGTTTTACTATGTCCGCGCAACCTTGAGCGATCGGAAAGCGCGTTTCCCCCTCTTGGCCGGCGGGGACGGGAGGCTTTGTTCCGGCCGCAAAGCCCTCCACGTCTCAGTAAGGTGCCTGGTGGTGGTCTCGTACAGACGATGCCCTCTCGGTGAGCGCAAATTTCCCCTCATCTTTTAAGAGGTTCAATACTTACAAGCATTTGTCTCGCAAACCATATTTATTTCAAGGAAATTTTCCACGTCTCAATAATTTCTCTCGTCGTATTCGAGTGCTGATTGCCGTGTTATAGTTTGTTAACGAAGCTTTCCCTCTAGTCTAAATATTTTAAGGCAGTTTTCCTTGTCTCTAAAGCCGCTCGAGTTCGCTCTTCGCTTCGGGCAGCCATTTTTCCAAAAAAGTATGCCTTCCAACCACGGAGCAGGAGCTGTGGCGCTTGAAAGTAGCCTGGGGCCTGACGAACCAACCGACTGAGCTATCTTTCCGGGCAACATCGAAGGGTCACGAGTTCGAATCACCTGTTATGTTCGTTTTTTTTTCGCCCCTTTTTCTTTCTTTTTTTTCTTTCTTTTAATGTCTTTTCCTTTATTTTATCACTGTACGGGAACCCTCCTAAAATAAAACAAAAAGAAAGATATATATCTTCAATTATGTATGGCCTCACATGTGCAGGTCATAAATACCAGGTTCTCTAGCCGAGTGCCATCCGTGCGGTATAACCGAGCTCAGATTGGTCCACCTTGACTGATCAAATAGGGCACCACTGTATATTAAATGAGGCGTACAACTCCTGCGGGACCCGCCGTGGTTACTCAGTGGCTATGGTGTTAGACTGCTGAGCACGAGGTCGCGGGATCGGATCCCGGCCATGGCGACCGCATTTCGATGGGGGCGAAATGCGAAAACACCCGTGTACTTAGATTTAGGTGCACGTTAAAGAAACCCAGGTGGTCGAAACTTCCGGAGTCCTCCACTACGGCCTGCCTCATAATCAGAAAGTGGTTTTGTCACGTAAAATCCCACAATTTATTTTTAAATTTAACTCCTGCGGGGACGGTAGAGTATCCGCCTCCCGTGCAAGAGGACCGTGATTCAAATCCCGGGCCGCACAATTCTCCACCGGAAAATACCAGAAAAAAACAACAACCGTGTGATGAGAAAATTGCACAAACAGGCCTGGAGTGCGGCCTGATCCCGGTGACCAGAACCGGTAACGCACTCTCTCACCAGAGCAGGATTGGCCACCCTGGTGCAGTACTTGGCCACAACCTCCTATATGAACACAACAATCAAACCCCGGCCCTCAGTCCCCAGCAGCTGCGAAGCAACTGACCACGGCGGCGGTCAGACCTGCGACGCTGCAGGGGGTGCTAAGAATCCCTGGCTCCGGACAGGCCGCCATTGGAATATGAACCTGGCAACGTTTAACGCTAGAACGTTATCTAGTGAGGCGAGTATAGCAGTGCTATTGGAGGAATTAGAGGGCAGTAAATGGGATATAATAGGGCTCAGTGAAGTTAGGAGGACAAAAGAAGCATATACAGTGCTAAAAAGCGTGCACGTCCTGTGCTACCGGGGCTTAGCAGAGAGACGAGAACTAGGAGTCGGATTCCTGATTAATAAGAACATAGCTGGTAACATACAGTAATTCTATAGCATTAACGAGGGGGTGGCATGTCTTGTTGTGAAACTTAATAAGAGGTACAAAATGAAGGTTGTATAGGTCTACGCCCCTACATCTAGTCATGATGACCAGGAAGTCGAAAGCTTCTATGAAGACGTGGAATCGGCGATGGGTAAAGTCAAAACAAAATACTGTATACTGATGGGCGATTTCAATGCCAGGGTAGGCAAGAAGCAGGCCGGAGACAAGTCAGTGGGGGAATATGGCGTAGGCTCTAGGAATAGCAGAGGAGAGTTATTAGTAGAGTTTGCAGAACAGAATAATATGCGGATAATGAATACCTTCTTCCGCAAGCGGGTTAGCCGAAAGTGGACGTGGAGGAGCCCGAATGGTGAGACTAGAAATGAAATCGACTTTATACTCTGCGCGAACCCTGGCTACATACAAGATGTAGACGTGCTCGGCAAGGTGCGCTGCAGTGACCATAGGGTTATAAGAACTCGAATTAGCCTTGACTTGAGGAGGGAACGGAAGAAACTGATACATAAGAAACCAATCAATGAGTTAGCGGTAAGAGGGAAACTAGAGGAATTCCGGATCAAGCTACAGAACAGGTATTCGGCTTTAACCCAGGAAGAGGACCATAGTGTTGAAGCAATGAACGACAATCTTATGGGCATCATTAAGGAGTGCGCAATAGAAGTCGGTGGTAACGCCGTTAAACAGGAAACCAGTAAGCTATCGCAGGAGACGAAAGATCTGATCAAGAAACGCCAATGTATGAAAGCCTCTAACCCTACAGCTAGAATAGAACTGGCAGAACTTTCTAAGTTAATCAACAAGCGCAAGACAGCGGACATAAGGAACTATAATATGGATAGAATTGAACATGCTCTCAGGAACGGAGGAAGCCTAAAAGCAGTAAAGAAGAAACTAGGAATAGGCAAGAATCAGATGTGTGCGTTAAGAGACAAAGCCGGCAATATCGTTACTAATATGGATGACATAGTTCAAGTGACTGAAGAGTTTTATAGAGATTTATACAGTACCAGTAACACCCACGACGATAAGGTGAGAGAGAATAGTCTAGAGGAAATTGAAATCCCACAAGTAACACCGGAAGAGGTAAAGAACGCCTTGGGAGCTATGCAAAGGGGGAAGGCAGCTGGGGAGGATCAGGTAACAGCAGATTTGTTGAAGGATGGTGGGAACACTGTCCTAGAAAGGTTGGCCGCCCTATATACACAATGCCTCATGACGTCGAACGTACCGGAATCTTGGAAGAACGCTAACATAATCCTAATCCATAAGAAAGGGGACGCCAAAGACTTGAAAAATTATAGACCGATCAGCTTACTGTCCGTTGCCTACAAAGTATTTACTAAGGTAATCGCAAATAGAATCAGGAATACCTTAGTCTTCTGTCAACCAAAGGACCAGGCAGGATTCCGTAAAGGCTACTCAACAAAAGACCATATTCACACTATCAATCAGGTGATAGAGAAATGTGCGGAATATAACCAACCCTTATATATAGCCTTCATTGATTACGAAAAAGCATTTGATTCAGTCGAAACCTCAGCAGTCATGGAGGCACTACGGAATCAGGGTGTAGATGAGCCAAATGTAAAGATACTGGAAGCTATCTATAGCGGTTCCACAGCCACCGTAATCCTCCACAAAGAAAGCAACAAAATCCCAATAAAGAAAGGCGTCAGACAGGGAGATACGATATCTCCAATGCTATTCACAGCGTGTTTACAGGAGGTATTCAGAGACCTGGAGTGGGAAGAATTGGGGATAAAAGTTGATGGAGAATACCTGAGCAACTTGCGATTCGCTGATGATATTGCCTTGCTTAGTAACTCAGGAGACCAATTGCAATGCATGCTCACTGACCTGGAGAGGCAAAGCAGAAGGGTGGGTCTGAAAATTAATCTACAGAAAACTAAAGTAATGTTTAACAGTCTCGGAAGAGAACAGCAGTTTACGATATGTAGCGAGGCACTGGAAGTGGTAAGGGAATACATCTACTTAGGGCAGGTAGTGACCACGGATCCGGATCATGAGACTGAAATAACCAGAAGAATAAGAATGGGCTGGGGTGCGTTTGGCAGGCATTCTCAAATCATGAACAGCAGGTTGCCACTATCGCTCAAGAGGAAAGTGTATAACAGCTGTGTCTTACCAGTACTCACCTACGGGGCAGAAACCTGGAGGCTTACGAAAAGGGTTCTGCTGAAATTGAGGACGACGCAACGAGCCATGGAAAGAAGAATGATAGGTGTAACGTTAAGGGATAAAAAAAGAGCAGATTGGGTGAGGGAACAAACGCGGGTAAATGACATCTTAGTTGAAATCAAGAAAAAGAAATGGGCATGGGCCAGACATGTAATGAGGAGGGAAGTTAACCGATGGTCATTAAGGGTTACGGACTGGATTCCAAGGGAAGGGAAGCGTAGTAGGGGGCGGCAGAAAGTTAGGTGGGCGGATGACATTAAGACGTTTGCAGGGACAACATGGCCACAATTAGTACATGACCGGGGTAGTTGGAGAAGTATGGGAGAGGCCTTTGCCCTGCAGTGGGCGTAACTAGGCTGCTGCTGCTGATGATGATGATGTTGTATTATTGGGCTAATCAAAAGCCACTAAGGTCAAATCAACAGAGCCTAATCAAGGATAATTAAGAGTACCCTGACATTTGTTAGACCGAATTAAACATTTATAATTATTTACAGATAGAAACGCGTCCTTTATAACTGTAACCAAGGCTAATTATTTATTAAGCAAATACCGTGATTATAAAAATAACTAAGCCTGAATAATTAACGAAATAATCACGTTTATTTACCTAAGCTAAATTTTACCTGAGTTCTCTCCTAAACCGCTCCGAATGACGTCAGGTTTATTCACGCTATGAGGGGAGCGGGGAACCAGAGCTCAGTACTGCAAAAAAATACGCAAATACTCCACTGCAGTTATCAGAGCGTACATAAGCCTACCCCCTAATTTAGTTTGGCCCACCTCCAAATTTCAAAATGGCCCACCTTTAAATTTCTCCAAAGTTCAAGTTCGCCCACCCCAATATTTTAAATTCGCGCACCCTAAAATTTATGTTGGCCCACCCTCCATTTTATTGTGGATCACCCCTCAATTTTAAGGTGGCCCAACCTCAAATTTATGCTGGCCCACCCCTACTGTAGGCTACCCGTGCATTTCTATGGACCTTTTGTATCTCTGTGGTTGTTCCCTCTAATCAATTTTTTAAAAATTCTTCCTCATCGCTTATAATACCACAAATTATCTACATTCACACGATTAAAATCATGAAATGTCGCAACTTCGCACATTACGCATCTTTGTGCAAATACAAGGCGTTGCACTTTTTAGCGTGGCGGACAGACCTTGCTGCGGTATTCGCCAAAGAATGCTTACACATTAAAATATGTTGGGAGGGCCTATTAACTACCGCGCATATGTTGGTCCTTCCAGGTTTCCAGTGTATCAGCGTACCGAGTGCGGTTTGCGAGCAGGCTCTCTTCTCGACAGCTGTCCCGCCTGTCGCGCCTCATTCTGGCCTGGGAGGCAGTCCGGCAGCCTGTCAGCCATGTCTGTTTATCTGGCCGCCAATAGATGGCGCTACAAGCGGACGTGATTCCCCTTGCTGCCTGTTGCTGGCGCTCTAAGCAGCCTCCGCAGAACACAGGCCACGCGCTCGCGTGTTCCCTTTCATAAAGGACCACCCTGTACGCAGCAGACGACGGAAGCCAGAAGCGTTCTCGGCGGAATAATCGTGCGCTTTGAGCTAGCTGCTTTATTCTTACTAAAGAGGAAAACTATTCGCTTTATCAAGAACATTAGGTTTAGTGCCTTCATTTCAGTTTCTTAGACAAAACGTCAAGTTTGCGACAGGTTACGACGGCAAAACGGAGCCATCCGCGCCATTTTGTACGCATCGCACCTACGTCATGCCTAGAAGAAGATGGCGGAATGTCCAGAATAGAGTCCCTGATCGTCTTTAGTACTGTCTGAAGCCGCCTCAGGTTCATTTCGAAATTTGTGACAAAAACTACAAAGTCATCCAAGCATACGAAACAAGTCTGTCACTTCGGTCCTGCCAAGACTGCGTCACGCTCTGGAACGCTTGTGGCGCAAAGTCCGAATGACATCGCCTTTAACTCAAAGAGGCTGTTTGGCATAATAAACGCGGTCTTTTCTTCATTCCTTTCGTAGACTTCAATTTAACAATGGCCAGGCTTGAGATCCATCCTCGAAAAGTACTTAGCATTGCAGAGTCCGTCAAATGCGTCGTGAATCCGTGGCAGGGTTTAGACGTCCTTCATTACGTTGTTCAAGCGGCAATAATCGATGCAGAAGCATATAGTTCCATCCTTATTCTTCACTAAGACTACAGAGGACGCCCACGGGCTTTTCCCCTGCTGCATGATGTCGCCACGCAGCGTTTCGTCGCCTTGTTGCCTTGTAGCTCCTCGTTCTCGCGTCGACACTCCGTAAATTCTTTGGCGAAGAGGTCGAGCGGTTCCTTCGGTTATCATGCGATGCTTTGCAAACGGTGTTTGCCGTATCCTCATTGACGTAGAAAAGCAGCCTTTGTATCGTCGGAGAAAACTTTAAAGCTGTTGCTTACTGCTTATGTGGTCGCCAATAGATGGTACAATAGATGGTTTTATTGTTTGTGCTCGCTACTACTGTTTGCGACTTTAATTTTTCTACATTCACTACCATAGGAGGTCCAGATTCAGTCTCTGACTATCGGACCTCCTTCTGTATACAAATGTTTTGTAATTCATTTAATGCCTAAATAAAACCACTTCTGACTCTGACTCTCACTTAAGGGAGGCTTGGATTTAAGCTGAAGGCTCATTCGGGAGCTATAGTTGTCGAGGTTGATGCAGCAGAATCCGAGAGGGCAAACGCATTGCTGGTTTCCAGAATTTCCTCGATGTATGCCATCGTGCGGCCCTTGTTGATGTGCATTGAACTCCTTATGTTTGTCAGCTTCACGCTCGCTTTTCTTTCCTGCAGTCGAGCTATCCCCCTTGCGACACACGTTTCACGATCGAGCAGTAGGCGTTGATCGCCTTCGATGACGCCGTCTACTTCTGCAGGTGTTTCAGAGGCGACGGAAATGGCAATGCTGGAGCTTGGTTGGATGCTCACTTGGACTTCGCGCACACTCAAGGGATGGTGACTGCGAGAAGTCTTCGGCGGTATCGCTTGATCTTCGGACAGTGTTATCGACTTTGACTTCAAGTCAATGATCTCTCCATGTTGGTTCGGTCATGGACGGTAATTCTTGTCGTGGAGATTCCGGTCGGTGTTATTAGGTGTCCTCCAGCATTCCAGATTTGAAGGTGTTCCAATGCAGTCTTTGCTTTCTTCAACTGGGCGCCAGTGGGTCCACTCATGACAGAGTAGTCGGCTCCTGTGTCCACTAAGGCGGTGACTGCGTGGTCGTCGATAAGCACGTCGTGGTCGGTTGGATGTCTTGCGTTGCAGTTTCTTCTTGGCGTCGGATCACGACTATGTCGTGTCTACCTGTGGCTCGACCATCGCGTCGTCAGGTCGTCTTTTGTCGGCGAATTCTTTGCTTTTATGCTTCCTCGGGATGGCAGCGTGTCGTTGCTACGTCGTCGAGCTAGATCTTGAAACGTCGTCGTCGACAACGGATGATATTCGGCATTTCGACGTACGGCAACCACACCTCCATAAGTTGCTGCCTTTAGTTTCCCATCTATGGGCTAGCAGAACGACGCCGGGCTGGGCCACTGTATGGTCGGCGCTGCGGCGACAGGTAGCGGCCTGGTGAAGGCGAACGGGACTGTCGTCGAGGGCTGCACTGAGTCGTGGTTAGGCAGTTCACGATGTTGCAAGCTAATTCACTTTGCTGCAGTCGCGGAGCGTAGACGGCGAACCCTTGTAGTCCCGTTTAGCGCTATAGGCTCCGACGGTAGACGAGGCCCGCTACGCTGCAGTGATAGCACAGCGGACGGTGGTGGGGGAATGCCAAACGTCGATCTTTCTTGGAATGCTGCGCTGGGTGACGGGTGGGCGTGCTGGTGGCGGCGGCGGTGTGTGATGTAACTGTCGTGTTACAGGGCCACGGTGCGGGCGCAGAGGGGTAGCGTGAAGGCGCGCGACGGCAGCGCAGGTCATTGCTTCGGGCTGAGGATGCAGCGGTTCAGGAAATTGCAGTGATTACTAGAGCTCTTGGCGGACGATGCCAAAAATTGAATCCGCCTGGGGCTGAGTCGCAGGGAACATCTTAGTTCTTCGCGCACAACTCTTCGTATTGTCTCCCGCCAGTGGTCTGAGCAGAGGGCTTGAAGTGCCGTAGATTCTGGCATTCATCGGCATTTGAATTGCCTGGTGCGCAATTATAACGTCTTCTCAATCGTCGTGGTCTGGGAAAGAAACTATGGGCGGATTTTGGGCGGGTTGCGCGTCAGTCCGGCGAAGAGTTTTTTTTTTACACCGCCCATGAGAAGACGCGCCTTCTTCCCCTCAGACATTTGCGGGTTGGCGTGACGGAAAAGACGAGTCATCCCTTCCGTGAATACCACGACGTTCTCGTTAGGGAGCTGCACTCGGGCTTGTAGTAGATGTTCGGCAGTTCGTGTTCTGACTACGTTTGTGAAAGTCTTCAGGAACTCGCCGCAGAACAGGTGCCATGTCGCTAACGAGTACTCTCGATGTTCAAAATAAGTCCTGGCGGAGTCTTCTAATGAAAAATAGACGCCACGCAACTTGTTTTCAAGATTTCACTTGTTGTAGGTTGAAATCTCCTGGAATGTCTCGAGCCGTGTCTCCGGGTCTTCCGAGAAAGATCCACGGAATGTAGGCAGCTCCCTGGGTTACTGAAGCACTACCATTGATGGCGACGTTGTTGTCACCATTGCTACTGACTTGGTGTCGATCTTTCTGGTTTACTCAGGTAGAATACCGTGCTCCGGGGGTAAGTTTCGTAGTCTGCGGCTTGCTCGATGATCCGGGGTGACACAGGTGTTGTTCTCTGGTTTCGGGCTTGGATCGAGGCTTTGCGGGGGCGTCCGGTGCATGAACGCAAAAGCACTTCCACCAGATGTCGCGCAGTAGTGACGGGGAAGAACACAGCAGCAAAACAGTGAATAACATAACTTCTTTCATCGGGCGGACCTGTACCCACAAAAGCAAGTACAGTCAAAACACAGCGATTAAATGACAAGTTCAAGATCAAGTTACAACGATCATGTCAAGCACAACGAGCAAGTTACAGTCAAAGAACAACGCAGTCGGCGATCGCTGGAATCTTAGCGGTCCAAGCGCGTCGGCTTTTATACATGAGTCGTCGAAGGTTCCAGAGTAATCGCGGGTGCCCGCTGTCTTCCATAAAGTACCACACAACTTGCGTCTCGTATACAATCAGATTACGCAAGGTTCAGTGACGACAGACAACGGTTAGCACTATAGATAACATTAAAGAAACTTCCGATACATGCAGGCGTGTCTTGCGTTGAACGACAACGTTGAACATTTGTTAGCTGGTGAAAAGTGCTCAACAGAGAAAGATAAATGAGTACACGTGTCAATACATCGCCTTGGTCCTCGTGATAACTTTGCATAGAGGTTTCACACTATGCATCCACCTGACTTGGAGTTTGCATTTCGGCATAGCTTATGGGCAGTGCAGTGCATAAAAACAAATATCGGATGAGAATATAGTTATTTTGTGGTGAATGAGCTTAAACATTGCATGATATTGCACGTTGCATAAGGATGCAAGTAAACACTACGCATTGGCTTTAGTGGTGAAGCGTTTATTTCACAGATTTACTAACGCTTCGCTTCAAATAGATTCCAACGTGTGTGTTAGATCTCCATTTTTTTCTGTTTCGTTATTGCTTAATTAGTGGACGATGGTACCCAATATGTTTAATTAATGTATGTATGACTGCGCCTAATAAAGTGCTTTGACACCCAATGTTAATGCGAGACATCCTTCTCCAATTACAGTCACATTTATTGCGAGCGGGAGCTGATACGTCTGATAATTCTATTGTTAGTGCAGCCTATCACCCTGTTTTCGTGCGCTGATCCGGGTAATAGTGCAGTTTAAAATTGTGATGCAGGGGCGACTCCGTATGTACCACTGTGTATGGGCACTGGGACTCTTGGGTATGCGCTATTTGTTTTAGTTCGCTTTCGATCTTATTTCTCCATTACAAACAGTGTATATTACCTATTTTAAATATAAGCAATACAGCTGATATTCTTTACAACCTCTACAATCTTCATACAATCTTCATACACTGCTTCGCATTACGCAGACGTGAACTGTAGTTCAGGCCAGCGATTCTTTAGCTTTAATTATGCATATCAATATAAATAGCACACGTTCCACATCAAGGTTGCAAAATTTCAGTGCATCGATTATTGCAGAAGCCTTCTATTGCATGTTTCATATCGAATTTTAACCACACAGCTGTCTGGCCACACCAGTTAGTGACAAAATTAATAGCACCCCTAGCTGCCGCTCTCTGGTATAGATAAAGATGCCAATCTCGGATGCCGTGCGTTATTTTGTTTTCTGGTAAAGCCTACGTTCGTGCTTCCATGCATCACCTGCTGTCTGCACTCGCAATGTCACATCAGTTTGTGCTGCTACCGGTGCATCTTTTCCCTATGCTCTGTACCGCGCAATTGTGCAACAGCTATTAGGCAGCACCCAGCAGCGAGCCCTTAAATAATGAAGAAAGGCGCATAGAAAACTTCCCGGCTATACTAAATGTTCACGTTGATTTTGGACATCTTTCTGGTGTTTGTCGTCTGGGTAAGCATGCCGCAGATATAATAATTTCTTTCACAGGGGTAAAATTATGCTGTGAAAAACACATCTGAGACTCTTATTGTAACCATCCAATCACAAGGTGCCGATCCTCCATTATTATTCCCAGGAACCTGAAAGATGACTGGAGGAACTACTGGGACATCTTCCCGTTTGACCACTGCACGGACATCATTGTGTACGCTATGTACATCAATCCGTTTGGGCAACTTCGCATGAAGCGTGACATCGTCATTGACGGCCGTCTTGGTCATCCGTTTGCTGTGGCAAAACCTTATCATCGAGGGATACGTTCAAATGTGTACATTACGTACGGCGGCAGCCGCGCCGACAGCCCAGCTATTGGCAAGAGCGTGAACGATCGGCAAGCCATGGGGCGGATTGTCAAGCACCTGCATTTGCTTGTCAGATACAGGAACTACAGAGTACGTATAGCATACCTGATAAAAGCGCCCATGGTAGTGAAACAGCGATTTGCAAATGATCCACACAAGGAAAAATACGCGGCTCATCTTCAGAGGCGGCCAATGGAAGGATAACCCGCGATGTAACAAGGGCTAACTCGAAGGCCTTCAATTATAATGCGTTCCTGCGCACTTGTTTCAGAGTAGTGAGCACTATTTCATCGACCCTGTTACGTGTGCCTAAGTGTCATTAGTCGGCTAGAAATATGGTTGAAGAAAATGAAAAGGCCTAATCTTATGTTACCCTGGCGCCCTTGTTGTGCCGCAGACACCCGCAGAAACTTTTAACCTCGTTTAAAAAAGCTCAGTCAAATATGATCCGCTGCCAACATGCACAACTGCAACTATTGGTAAATGCACTTACTTCAAAGTTGCCCTGCCTCCACGGCATAACAGCAATACGGATCCGCTATTCTGAGACGTCGCATAAGCGGGCGGGATCATGCCGGCACGTCGAAGCTTGTTGAACCGAAAAATATTTCTATTCACTTCTTCTGGACGCAACAGGGATGCCTCGTCCGTAAGAATGACAGATAAAGCTTTGGTGAGTACGAGAAAAATGCTCGCTAACCGCGCTTTTTAAGCCGCTCCGTTGTAGTTACCGATTCAGTGTTTATTTTGAAGCAGCTAGGCGCGTCAGTATTTCCGTTCGTGAGCGTACCGTAACTGTAATGAAAATATCCGAAGCATCACTGTTTTTCACACGCTACCTTCTTTTCACCTAATTATCGGACGGGCGCATGTGACGTTGCGACTAGCTACCGTGGCCATATCTGCAGTGCCGTAGATCTTAAAAGAAGGAAAAGAGAGAAGAAATCGAGGCGGGGTTAGAAAATATATACCGTGGGACTTAGCATCCCGACGCTGTCGTGGATTACGAGGGACGCAGTAATGGAGAGCTCCGGTATAATTGCGACGACATGGGGTTTATTAACGCGCACCCAAAGGATGACGCAAGCGTTTTTGTATTTTCGTCGGAATGCGAGAGGCGGGGCCTAGGCGCTTAAGCCATTGGGCTACCGCGGCGACTGTCCTCAAAAAAACGATTCAGCTGTTTGAGAACGTATAACCAGGCGTGATTTTGCCGGTGTATCGAAGCTGACAATGGCTCCATTCCTAGCCTTGCAAGTCGACGGCTCCGACGTAAAATGAACCTTGAATAACCGCGATTTCTCCATTGTGTCTTGTGTTACATTTGTACATGTGTATGATAATCACCACCGCAATGAGCACTTTGTGCTATCTGGAATGCCAGCAATTCGCGTATTCATGCGGAAACAACATTTAGTTATATAAAAAAATAAAAAAAAAACATGCCCACTGTATTAAAGTACACGCGCTGTATTAAGCAGGCACGACGCATTGCGCTGTGTGTCCGGCAAAGTAAGGTGCGCCAGCTAGTGCTTGCAAGCAGGTGAGATGGACTGCATGCTTGCATGCCTACTTATCTCGAAGGAATGATTGAATTTGGATTTAGGTGTCGTGTACACTAGTTGAGGGCCTCTACATTAGTCATATAATCTGCAATCTACCTGCACAGGTATTAAAACATTTTTCAAAGGAGAATAATTTATTTACAGTACAACAAAGTGTGCACCATAGTATAACTAAGTTCTTAACGCAGAATGAGGACTTATATACCAATTTCTGACAGTAAAAAGTAAAAGACAAATTGCGACAAGAATTACAAAAGCAGATAGGCAATGTTCGCGCGGGCAGCATTTAAAACGTGAAACAAGCATAACGCATCAACTTGCATGAACTTCCCGTGGTTGCGGCGAAGAAAAGTTGGGCCTCTCAGTCGATTGCTTTCTCGTTCACTAAAAAAAATGTTTTGTTTATAACGAAAATTATCTAAAACAGCACATAAGTACAATATTGACACGTGTACTTCTTTATCTTTTTCGGGTGACCACCTTTCACCACCTAACAAATGTTATCGCGCAGCGCAGGACACGCCTGCATGTATTGGATGTTTTTCGGATGTTATCGATGGTTCTAACCGAACCTTGTGTAATATGATTTCATGTATGCGCGACGCGGATGGTGTATAACTTTCTGGAAGACACACGTGCACCACCGATTGCTCTGGAAGCTCCTGGTTCTTGTTCGGCCCTTCTTCGGCCACCTCATCAGTAAATCTGGAATCCGCCCCCAACCCGCAGAAGACAGCTGCCATCGCAAAGTCCCAACAGGCCGTTGACAAGAAAGGAGGGCGTAGATTCCTTGGCATGTGTTGCTACTAAAGGCACTTTGTCAAGGACGTTTCACGCATCGCTGAGCCGCTGACACATCTAACTAAATGTGATGTGGAGTTCAAGCGGGAAACGCCACAGGCCGACGCATTTCAGGAACTCAAACTACGCATATGCAGCCGCCACCAGTACTTGCGCACTTCGACGAGGACGCCGATACAGAAATCCACACTAACGCGTAGGCTATCGCCTGGAACGGGCGATAGCCTACGCTAGCCGGTCACTGTCAAAAGGGGAAGACAATTATTATTCTACGAGTGAAAAGGAATGCCTCGCCATCATTTGTGCTACAGCGACAATGCCGCCCTTACCTATATGGCAGGGCATTTAAAGTTGTGAGCAACCATCTCGCGTTGTATTGGCTAGCGAAATTAAAGGGCCCTTCAGGACGGCTGGCGCGGTGGAGCCTGAAACTGCAAGAATATAACATGACTGTAATCTACAAGTCCGGACGAAAACATTCTGAAGCCGATTGCCTATCACGCACCCCCATTGACCCGCCGCCGCAAGATGACGAGGGTGACGGCGCCTTCCTTGGAATAATAAGCGCGGAAGCCTTCGCTGAACACCAAGGAGTAGACCCGGAGCTAAAAAGCCTCGTCGAGTATTTGGAAAGGAACACCGATGTCGTCCACAGGGCATTTAAGTGAGGATTGTCTTCGTTCTCGCTACAAAACAGCCTGCTCGTAAACAACTTCTCACCAGTCCGCCTGAACTACCGTCTTGTTGCTCCCACAGCGCTGCGTCCAGAAGTACAGCACGTCCTACATGACGATCCCACTGCTCGGCACCTCGGATGCTACCGGACGCTATTGAGGATACAGGAAAGGTACTACTGGCCACGCCTGACCGCCGACGTCGCCCGATACGTCAATTCATGCCGAGACTGTCAGCGACGCATGACACCGCCTACAACGCCAGCAGGATTACTACAGCCGTTCGAGCCTCCTTACCGACCATTTCAGGAGATCCGGATGGGTTTGTTGGGACCCTTCTCCGACGTCAACATCCAGAAATAAGTGGATCGTCGTGGCGACGGACTGCCTAACACGCGTCACTGAAATGAAAGCTCTGCCGAAAGGCAGTGCAGCAGAGGTGGCGAAATTCGTCGAGAACATCCTGCTGCGACATGGTGCCCCAGAAGTCCATCACCGACAGAGAAGCAGTCTTTACAGCGAAGCTCACCCAAGCCATTCTGCAACACAGCCAAACAAGCCACAGGAGGACAACGGCCTACCACCCGCAGACCAGTGGTCTTACGGGGCGCCTGAATAAGAGGCTCTCCGACATGCTAACAATGTACTTCCACGTAGAACACAAGACCTGGGATGACGTCGTGCCCTATGTACCTTCGCTTACAACACGGCGCTGCAAGAAACAACACAGATCACGCCATTGAATCTGGTTTATGGCAGGATATCGACGACGACTCTCAACACTATGCTACCACCCGTCGCCGACGAAGGGAATGTTGAAGTCGCCACGTATCTCCAGCGCACAGATGCCCGAAAACTCGCCCGCCTGCAGATCAAAGACCAGCAGAGAACCGACAGCCGACACTACAATCTTCTACGGCGTCCCTGCCGGGTGCACTTC